>NC_134359.1:68495148-68825148 GCF_048569485.1 Anomaloglossus baeobatrachus | reverse complement strand
CTGCTGCTGAGATTTTACTCTGCTCAGTACAAGCTGCATCTGTCAGTTATGCAGGATGGATAGAGAATTAATACAGGTAGGGGTACTTTGCGCTACGGCAGCTTCACATGCACTTACCTGCCCTGCGACATCGCTCTTGCCGGCGAACCGCCTCCTTCCTAAGGGAGCGAGTCGTGCGGCGTCACAGCGACGTCACATGGCAGGCAGCCAATAGAAGCAGGGGGCAGAGATGAGCGGGATGTAAACATCCCGCCCACCTCCTTCCTTCCTCATTGCAGCCGGGACGCAGGTAAGGCGATGTTCCTCGCTCCTGTGGCTTCACACACAGCGATGTGTGCTGCCGCAGGAACGAGGAACAACATCGTAACATCGGTCCTTCCAAAATTATGGAAATGACCGACGCTACACTAATCATACGATTTCAACGCTTTTGCGCTCGTTAATCGTAGTAAAAACAATTCACATACTCCGATGTCGACAGCGACGCCGGATGTGCGTCACTTTCTATTTGACCCCACCGACATCGCACCTGCGATGTCGTAGTGTGCAAAGTACCCCGTAGTCTGATGACTAGAGATGAGCAGACCTGTTGAAGTTTGGGTTCAGCGGGTTCAATTGGACTTTAGATAAAGTTCAATTCAGGACCCGGACTTGACCTGAACCTCATTGGAAGTCACTCGATGGGCAGTTCGGCTTTCCGCCCACATACAACCAGCCATAAACAGAGCACTTCTATTGGAGGAAGGGCAGGATTATTTTTTTTGTACACACTACATCCGATAACCTTGTTGTTGCCCCCAGTGCGAGGCCTTCAAACACTGAAAGCAGCTTGCACTGGGCCGAGCACCGAGCGTACCCTAGCACAGCGATGCTCACGCGAGTGGTTTGCATATGTACAGCACTCAAATTCCAAACTCGAACACTGATTTTTTTGTAAATTCTGTGTCCAGTATGAACTCCAAACTTTACTGATCGACTTTGCTCATCTCTACTCATGACCTATTTCAATATATAGCTGGACTTATAAAATGCTCTTCTTAATATCAGGATTATGCACCATCCTGACTTGAATTTCAATGTAAACTAACCAGTCTCATCAGGTCTAAGAGATCCATTTAATGATGTATTAAGTATCTGATGATAGATCCACTTTAAAGGGGGTTTCCAGGACTAATATTGATGACCTATCTTTAGAATATATCATTATTGTAAGAGACGTAAAGGGGCGTCTAACCTCTAGCACCCCCTAAGAATTGGTCAAAAGAAGGGGTCCCACTTAAATTGCCAGACACAGTGCTGTGCATTTTTGTTGTGGCTGTGTCTGGTATTGCATCTTGCAATATTTTGGCCTAAGTCAAATGAATGGGTCTGACCTACAGAACTAGGTAGAGCCACCACCAATTTTTCAATGCTGTGTCTGGTAAACAGTGGGGGAGGTGACCCCTTCACTCAGCTAATTGCTAGGTGTGCTGGGAGTTGGGTCACACTATCTAATATTTATCATAGGGATTACGAATGCCTGCCATATTATAGAGTTCCATTCTCAGCGGCAAGGCAAATAAATTGTTGCTTCCACAGGGAATGAATAATTACAAGGTTACCAAACAATATCGAGCTGCATTGTCCTACTTTTGTATCTATGTTTCTGTCCATGTTTCTTGCCATTGTTTTGCATCTTGTTTCCTTCACGTCTATCTGGAGTTTTGTATGAACTGTATTAATGTTGCCTTTAGATGGAAGCTGGGAAAAAAGCGGGAGCTGTGGCTACAGTTGTCGCTGCAGTTGACCTTGCACGGGTTAGACAACCAGGACAAACAGAAGAAGGTTACGAGGAGGAAACTGCTCTGCAGTACGAATACAAAGAGCATGTTTCTGCTAGGAAAACTGTTGAATTCTCACCCGAGCGCCAAGTTGTCCCTAAACAAATCCCCGTAAAAGCTCCAGAAGTCCATGTCCCAACTGTGCCAAAAATAATCCCAATTCAACACGTGCCATCACCGGTTCCACAGGTTAGGCCCGCACTTCATTAATTTGCCATTATTTCTCTTTCGACATGTAATTGGTACCAAACTCAACGCAACTTTATTGATTAATGTAGATTAAAAGAACTCCAGAACCACCAACCGTACCAGTGGTCCAAGTGGATCAAACTATCTCACACACACCTATTCCTCACTTTTCCGTCACTAAAGTTACAGTTCCCAAAGCTGAACATACACAGGAGGTAAGAAATGAGTGACATGTGTATCAGGCAATACGGATTGTCACCACTGCCAAGAATATATCTAACTGCACTGGCAGTTCATCGTCATTACAGTCACCAACATAATAATAATCATCATCATAACCATTTTTCTTACAAATATTCATTTTACAAAAACCAAAAATGCTAGAAAAAGAAAATTCAATACAGCGATTGATATACTTGATATTTTTGGACTGAGCAAATGAATATTTGTAATGTTTTGCCTGATACACATTATCTGAAGATATTAAATCACTCCATATCACATTAATAATAATACAGGAAACCCTACTTATATATATATATATAGTTTTTAATTTTGCAGTTGGTATTACTGCGTACTAAAAGCTGGTCATTAACAAAATTAGAAGTTTCCTCTACACTTTCTTATTAGCTGCAATAAATATGTAATGCCTAGAAAAAGCTTCTTCACTCTTGATTTTCCCATCTTCTGCACATAACACCTTCTTGGCTGAGTGTCTATTTTTTTGTATATTTATGTTTCTATGTGTCTTGTGTGTATTATGACTATACAGCAACTACTTATTGCTTCTCTTCTTCTGATTTTAAAGATGCACTGCTGTTCACTTTTGTCAACTTTAATGATCGACCCTAAAAAACATTACATCTCTCTCTCTATACAATTTTTTAAACATTTTTCTGGGGTTTTTTTTTGCAAAGTTCAAGAGTAATATATGCAATGCTGGGTCTCAGACGGCCTTTCCATTTTGTTATGGCACTATAAACTAGCGTTGCATATTAATAACTGTTGCTGACTTGCTGTAGTTATTTCTATGCAACCGCTCATTGATCAATCACAATATGGAAGGCTACAGTAGTCTCTGCCCCCCCTAAATTTGATGTTTGAACCCTTTTATTCTGAATTGTACAACTCCTTTGGACAGGTTCTGATTGCTCAGCTTGATCATTTGGAAGCCATCTGACTTACGCAGCCTTTTCTTTTTAATAGGAGTTAGGGATGATCGAATACCTCAAATATTCGGCTTCGCGAATATTCGACGAATAACTCGCCACTATACGAATATTCGATGCGCAATGTAAGTCTATGGGAAGGCCGAATAGTTCTGAATAGTTGTTATTCGTGTTTCCCTTAAGGGGGCTTTACACGCAACGACATCGCTAACGAGATGTCGTTGGGGTCACGGAATTCGTGACTCACATCCGGCCTCGTTAGCGACGTTGTTGCATGTGAAACGCACGAACGACCGCTAACGAGCAAATTTAATGACCATATCGTTGATCGTTGACACGTTGTTCTAATCTCTAATATCGTTGCTGTTGCAGGACGCAGGTTGTTCGTCGTTCCTGCGGCAGCACACATTGCTATGTGTGACACCGCAGGAACGAGGAACAACATCGTACCTGCGTCCTCCAGCAATGAGGAAGGAAGGAGGTGGGCGGGATGTTCCGGCCGCTCATCTCCGCCCCTCCGCTTCTATTGGGCGGCCGCTTAGTGACGCCGCTGTGACGCCGAACTAACCGCCCCCTTAGAAAGGAGGCAGTTCACCGGCCACAGCGACGTCGCTAGCCAGGTAAGTATGTGTAACGGGGACTAGCGATATTGTGCGCCACGGGCAGCGATTTGGCCATGACGCACAACCGACGGGGTCGGGTGCTTTCACCAGCGACATCGCTAGCAATGTCGCTGTGTGTAAAGTGGCCTATAGACTTACATTGCGCATCGAATATTCCCAAATAGTCGAATAGCGGCGACCTATTCGGAAAATATTCGCGGAACCGAATAGTTGAGGTATTCGATCATCCCTAATAGGAATATGTCATCAGAAACTGACCTACTCTTTAAATCAGATTTTTAGATTAGAAGTATTTTTATTTCTTTTTTACATGTTTGTTATTTATTTTTCCCATCTCGATCTGTATTAAAAAATATATGTATAGAAATCTTGCAATTTTCATACTAGTCACTGGGGCTTTTCTAGTCTCCGAATGGTGGATTGTGTGTTATCATCTGTGTGTAAAGGTGTTTCCTGTCATTGGAATCCTGCCTGTGGTGATAATGAGATTTCTAAAAAGTCTTCTATAAAGAGCAGGAAGTATTATGATGGAAGTTGTGACATCATCTACTGAAAATGGTGGATAGTATGTTATCATTGGTGTGTAAAGGTGTTTCCTGTCATTGGAATCCTGCCTGTGGTGATAATGAGATTTCTGCAAAGTCTTCTATTAAGAACAGGAAGTATGAATATAAAATAGCACATGGACCAATGTTAAAATTGCAAGATTTCTATTTTTTTTTCTAATACAAATTTGTATTGTGATTTGAAAAAACCCCAAAACATTGGATCTAAAAAAAACAAAAAAAAAAACCACACACACACACAGATCTGGGTTAAATAGGTCAATTTCTGATGATACATTTCCTTTAGTGACCTTCAGTAAAAATTAGGTAAAATAAAAACCGAAGAAAATAAAAAACAGAGTAAACTTCACATTAATTGAATAAAGTAAAAAAAATTAAAGAACTGGAAAAATTAAGAACCATTGACAGCTGTGCCAAATTCAGCAATAAAAGCAATGCAGCATGTAAAATCATTAAAGCTTGGATAAAAGCAGAACACATCTTTAAAATGTATGGCTCCTTGATCATAAAATAACAGATTTCCTTTTGGGTGGGGTCAGGTGTCAATTGCAGGATCGGCGATAGCGACTCTGGAGAAAGAATTAACCACAGCAGCTTCACAAAAGATCACGAAATCTGTGAAAGCTCCACATATAAAACCAGCCGAACCTCGAGAGGCGGCAGAAAAAGTCGTCGTCTCTCAACCCTTCTCTTTGACAGAAACTACTGAGGCCTACAAATCCCGCTTTGACGTTGAAATGAAAAGAGATGTAGGCGTGAGTGTTTCAGGTGGCTTAGCGCGTGAAGATAGATTTCAGTATCAATATGAGGTTGGTCATCGAAAAACTTCTTCATCTTCCTTGATTCTTCGCATAATGTCCAGCTATAACAAAAATAGTCTTTCTTCTCAACAGCCCTATCTCCTTACTACTTTCTGCGTTCTAAACGTGTGTGTATTATTAGTACTTTACTGTGCTTCTAACATGACCATATGCAGGAGAAATCCTATACACCAGTCCACCCAGTACAGCTATATTTAAACCCATGCCTATAGAAAAGCTAACACTCTTCCATATGTTGCAGGCGGAGGAAGCAGCCCGGGTGCCTCAACCAGCAGAAGTCCCCGTTTCTCCACCAACTTTAGTTTCTGTAAGTAAAGCATTAAAGGGATCTGATAATCTTTAATTGGACCTTCACCCATAGTTACCTTTAATATCTCAAAAGGGTTTAGCCAATTCTAAGTACATTGAGTTATTATTATTATTATTTATTATTATTATTCTTATAGCGCCATTTATTCCATGGCGCTTTACAAGTGAAAGAGGGTATACGTACAACAATCATTAACAGTACAAAACAGACTGGTACAGGAGGAGAGAGGACCCTGCCCGCGAGGGCTCACAGTCTACAGGGAATGGGTGATGGTACAATAGATGAGGACAGAGCAAGAACTCTTCCTTTAGTCCATATTTATTAATTATGACATATTGAGTATTGGTATTTCTTTCATATTATGGGAAAGTAATTTTAGTTAAGTTTTATGGAACTAAATATTTACTGCTTTAAGATATCCAAGATGTAAAAAGTAGAATCTTAAAAGTCTACTGCTACCCCTGAAGAAGCATATGGGTCACAATTTACAAAATAATTAATGTATTCTTAGAAACAAAAATAATGTTCCTAAAAATGTAATATCCCATGTTTGAAATGATGCTAGTTTGAGCGTTTACATCAAAGAAACTACAATCTTTGACTTGTTCACAGGGATTGAAAAATGTGACAGTTCTTGAAGGCGAGTCTGTCACTTTGGAGTGTACCATAGCAGGGTACCCTTCCCCAACTGTGGTTTGGTATCGCGAGGAATACCGAATTGAAAATTCCATTGATTTCCAAATTACCTTTGAACAACAAATTGTACGCCTTGTGATTCGCGAGGCATTCGCCGAAGATAGCGGCCGATTTACTTGTACAGCAACCAACGAGGCAGGCACTGTCAGCACTTCTTGCTACCTCCTCGTTCAAGGTAAGCCAATACCACTTGTGTCAGCTTATTTTGGATGGTGGTTCAGAATAGCAAGGGTCTGAATGTGAGGAGCAGCTGCATTTTATTACCTGCCTGTATTTATGGTGGACAAATGGACAAGTGGCATGTGTAGTCTATTTAAGTGAGGTCTATGGAATTTTTGGGGGTGTTGAATTGCATGGATGAAATCTTTATGAAGTAAGACAAACTTTTGAAACTTAATGGAATCTTATCTACACTGTGTACAAAAGTTTTTGTGAAGTTTCAATCACCTTGGAAAAGTGGAACTGCGTGAGGATGTAGTTTTAACAAAGAACATTTTTATATTTTACCATAGATTAATATATTTTGGGAGATAAGGCAGTTTTTTTGAAAAATGTTTTTGGTCAAAGCCAAGAGAGAGGAAAAGTCTAGATCTTTTCTCTGTACTTTTTATTTGTATCACAAGTTCTAAAAGAAAAAAAGACGATGAAGGAGGCGCTGTCCACCGAATTAAGTGTTTATTTTAATAAAAATACTAATACATTGCATTTCCAGAGCGGACCACTCTCCTCTTAAAGCATACCTGAAGAAGAGAGCGACCTGCTCTGGAAACGAATTGTATTAGTATTTTTATTATAATAAAAATTCACCGGTAGACAGCGCCTCCTTCATAGGCTTTTTCTTTTGGAGCTTGTAATATTCATCCATGTGGGATCAACAAGGAGAGAAGGCAGTTTGACCTCTGTTTGTTCAAGGGTTGCGCTTGTGGTTTTTCGCAGCTATTCTTTATGAACCCTTTTCATCATTAGGCTCACCCCATTACCGATCCGTTTGGCCTCACACAGGGAACGCCTCACATTATTTTTCTTTTTATTTGTATGTCACAGTTGTGCTCACACCTGGTTTTAACTTGAAAAATTGTCTACAAAAAAGTTGGAATGGATCAATTTAGTTGGTGTTGCATGGGACAAGCATCAGTTCGGCAATTGATATACCTGCTAATTTATATTGTGTTTGTATTGTGTATTTTGTCATAGCCTTTGATCATCATATTGCTTAGTATAATGCTTAAGGAGGGGGGAGTTTCTGTGTGTGTGCTATATTTCTACAGGCAAGATATGAGACTGGAGATTGTCAAATCCTGATAGTGCGCAATATACACACTGTCATGATTCCACTCAATTGCCAGATCAAGCTGGTGGTCACGTGCTATCTACATGTCAAATAAATTCTCATCCACTTCCCTCTAAATTTTCATCCACTTATTCCAATGTTTGAAAGAAGTGAATAAGAATCTAATCAGCACATGACTGCCAGCATATAAATTGCAAACTAGTGGTCACTTGATTGCCAGCTTGATCTGACAACTAAAGGGAATACTGACAGTGTGCACAATACACAATGTCAAGATTCGATAATCTACTATCATACAGTATATAGTAATTGCACAAAATGTATATCAAAAATGAGAAAAAAAAAAATTAAAAAACGTAGTACATGCAGTTGAGTTGTGGTTTTGTTGTAAACTATATTGTTTCTCCTTAAAGAAATGTTTCCATAAGAATAATTTGTTTCTAGAAATTTTCGTAAAACTGTTTCTTTATACAGCACAACTTTGGTACGGCATGTAGAAAATGAAATCATGCAGTATAATAGTTATGGTTTTCTGTATTCAATTTTCAAATGTAAAGTTTATTATATCATATATTAACAGAAGATGTTAAGCTCTACAGAATGCAATAAAACAAAAATTGTGAATGTTTTATATGAATATGTTTTATTATGAATATTTTCACATTTTTTTTTTATACTGATCCACAAGTTGCGGGTTATTATACACTCTGAATAATTGGAAGTTGAATATGGGTTTTTCTACTTTAAGGCATTTTTTCATGTGTATTTTATTAAAAGGAATCTGTCAGCAGGATTGTACCAATTCCCCAAACTATTTATTTGGGGATGTTGCTCTTTCAAAGACAAGTGCATCAATACCTTTACATGGCCAGTCCATCCCTCCATTACTGAGAAACCAGCATTTGCATTGATATGTAAATGAGCCACTCCAGCTCTATTCCTCGCCCTGTGCCACCTCCCGCCTGAAGCCACACAGCATAGAGGCTGTCAATCAGGCAGGAGGAGGCAGTGTTGAGCAGACAACAGAGCTGGAGTGACAGAGGTTTCAGATCTACAACTTCATTTGCATATCATTGCAAACATTGATTTCTCAGTAATGGAGGAACGGACTGGCCATGTAAAGGTATTGCTGGACTTGTCTTTGAGTGAGCTACATGTGCATATAAGTAGTTTGGGGGTTAAATTCTGCTAACAGATTCCCTTTAAAGTGAATTTGTCACAGCACAGGACCCTTTACCTTAAAATTTGATGAAAAACAAAGCAGTGGTTGCACCAGCTAAGAATCTCAACAAAATCTGGTTCAACATGCTACTGAAAAATACATCCAGATTGTGTCTTTCTTAAGTGGACCTAAGGGGTAGTTTGCACGCTGCGACATCGCAAGCCGATGCTGCGATGCCGAGCGCGATAGTCCCCGCCCCCGTCGCAGCTGCGATATCCTTGTGATAGCTGCTGTAGCGAACATTATTGCTACGGCAGCTTCACATGGACTCACCTGTCCTTGGACGTCGCTCTGGCCGGCGACCCGCCTCCTTATTAACGTCACACGGCAGGCGGCCAATAGGAGCGGAGGGGCAGAGATGAGCGGGATGTAAACATCCCGCCCACCTTCTCCCTTCCGCATATCCTACGGAAGTCGCAGTGGCGCCAGTAGAAGTTCCTCGCTCCTACGGCTTCACACACAGCGATGTGTGCTGCTGCAGCAGCGAGGAACAACATCTGACCATCTTGTCATCGTAATTATGGATTACGCCGACGCTACACCGATGATACGATTAC
This sequence comes from Anomaloglossus baeobatrachus, assembly GCF_048569485.1. NCBI lineage: Eukaryota > Metazoa > Chordata > Amphibia > Anura > Aromobatidae > Anomaloglossus > Anomaloglossus baeobatrachus. The sequence goes on along the minus strand of NC_134359.1, from coordinate 68,815,884 downwards.
GACGCTTTTGCGCTCGTTAATCGTATCATCTAAGCTTTACACACTACGATGTCGCCTGCGATGCCGGATGTGCGTCACTTTCAATTTGACCCCACCGACATCGCACCTGCGATGTCGTAGTGTGCAAAGTACCCCTAACACTAGGTCAAAAGTGTCCAGTTTTTGCTCTTATCTTATCCCCGCTGCTCCCTTGAGTATTCCATTTTGTTTTTGTTTGCTTTTATATTCTGCAATACAGTTGCAGAGATATGGGCCTTTATGTTCATTGTTAATTATGACGGTCCTTACCAAGGGGGTATGGCTCATAGGATTATCTGGGGCGTGTCCTTGGGCTGCTCTGTTTAATTAATTAGTGGGTAATGCCTCCCTTGTTAAAGATCATAAAAATTAACACTAAATTAGAAGGAAAACATCTTTGTATCCAAATGGCAGGTGTAAATAAAACAAACAAGCAAACAAAAAACACAGAAAACCCAGGGAGAAGCAAAAAGAAAATAAGAGCAAAACTGGTCACTTTTGACCTGATGACAAGTCCCTCTTTAAGTTAGCTTTTACTTGGAAGTATTTTGTCAATGGTTAACTTAGGCTGCTTTCACACATCAGTTTTTTGCCATCAGGCACGATCCGGCAAAAAAGCTGATGCGACGGATTCGGCGAAAAAACTGATCCGTCGCATCAATTTTTTCCATGCGTTCCTTCTGTTTTTTGACGGATCTGTTGTGATACTGAGCATGCTTAGTTAAAAAAAAACGGATCCGTCGTTGGATTCCGTCATATGCCGGATGACAACGGATCCGGCGCCCATAGGCTTCCATTATACAACATGCCGGACGGCGTGGTCCGGTTGTTTGCCGGAGACAAAAAAGTTCCATGCTGCGTCCTTTCCAGCAGCCGGATGCCGCATGCAATGTAAGGCCATCCGCCACAATCCGGCGCTAATACAAGTATATGGGGAATAAAACAAATCCGACGCCGGATCTGTTTTATCCGCAAAGCGCCGGATTGTGCCTGATAGCGAAAAACGGATGTGTGAAAGAGGCCTTAGCCAAGTAGTATAAAGGTATAATGATAAAACTTGCATTGCTTAAGAGTTTTAGACCCACTTAGCTTACAAATGCTAAGGAAAAATACTGCCATGTGAAAGTATAAAGTATCTTGGGTGTTGCCATGTTGTCAGCTAAGCTAATATACTGAGCAGATATCCTCAATTATTACTGCGTTCATTGTGATGCTTTTTATAAGTGTAGTATCAGACACTTAAATTTCCCATACACATTAGATAAAAGTGCTACTGTATTAAGCATATATTAGGCTCTTTTTGCCTATATAAATATTTCCAAAATTCAGTGCATTTATAGCTAAGCAGTAGTATAGTCATGAACAATATGACACATAATTTTGCATTGCCGTTCAGTATATGTCATGTAAAGCTATGCTCTATACATAAGAAGAAGTGCTTTCATAAGCATGAATGGATCTACCTATGCATTTGTATAACTTCAAGGTAAGAGCTTGTCATATATGTAACTGTTCCCTTATCTGTGGACACATGGCACAAGCTTCAAGCATACATTGAGCAGTAATTACAGGAGTCATTGGCAAGAATCACAAGTAAGGAGTGATATTTACTCATAGTGATTAAGACAGTATATCTGCACATGTCCCCAAAGCGCGTTTCGCTATTGCTGCTTCCTCAGGGGATGAGGAAGAATAATTAGCGAAATGTGTGTTGGAGATACAAGCAGATACACAGTCTTAATCACTAAGGGTAAATATCACTTCTTACTTGTGATTCTTGCCAATGACTCCTGTAATTACTGCTTAATATATGCTTGAAGCTTGTGCCATGTGTCCATATATGAGTGAATAGGTACATATATGACATGCTCTTACCTTAATGTTATACAAACGCATGAATAGATCCTTCCATGCGTATGAAAGGAATTCATCTTATGTATAGAGGGCAGTTTCACATGCCATATACTGAACAGCAACTCAAAATTATGTGTCATATTGCTCATGACCATTCTACTGCTTAGCTATCTATGCACTGAAGTATGCAAATATTTATATAGGCAAGAAGAGCCTAATGTAGGGTTAATGGAATAGTAAGAAAGAGAGAAAAAGAATTGCTGTATACAGGGATCAACCAATAAGATTTTGTTCAAATCATCAAAAATTTATTTTATTGGCACAAATTTTATACATGCAAAAATATCCACACAGAACAGTGAAAAATAGCAAATAAAAACATCTAAAAACAGTCAACGAACACCCCAATACATAGTTCCATGTTAGGAACCCAGCACCATGATCCTGAATGAAATTCCACTAGATGTACAAATCAATAATATTCACAGGCATAAATGCAGGACCTGTGTGCAAATTTTCACTGCAAACCCTATGCCATATAGTACTCTAGAGAATCGTACCCCATCTGGCACCGCCATCAATAAATACAATATAATAAGTATAAAATACTAGCAAAAGAAGGGGATGAAGATAACCTTATAATGAGGAAATCAATACACCCAGTTCAATAGTTAAACATTTTTGATGATTTGAACAAAATCTTATTGGTTGATCCCTGTATACAGCAATTCTTTTTCTCTCTTTCTTGATATGGTCTATTGTTGCTGGTGGTGATCCCAAGAGGGGAAAGGTGCCGCCTTATTTCCTATGATGTTAATGGAATAGTACTTATTGGTTTACTATCTTTATGTGTGGAGAGGGATAATATATGATTTATACCCCACTTTCCCACAATACTTGGAGTTGGATTATAACCCAATACTGACATGGCAGCCTATCCGCCATTTTTTTCTACTGGGATTATCGATTTTCATGAAAAGGATATGTATGTGAAAGTTTGTCTCTTTTTAAGAAATATGTAGCAAGGATTGATATTTTTTTCATAGCCGTTTGACTCTTGGTTCTCCTTTTAAATTATGTAATTTTGAGTCGCTATGTTCTAGAATCATAATAATCATCTATAATAAAATTCTGGAAGTATTTAAGAAATGTATGAAAATTTGTAAAAAAGGGTATGGAGGACAATAAAAGGCTGAAGACCTTATTTTTTAGAATCTTTTGGTATTTGATATATTAAGAATGGGGAAATTTACCTCATTGGCACTTACATGGGTTGTTTGGGACTTTGTGTTTTTTTTGGCTACAAGGCTAAAGGCCGCTTTACACGCTGCGATATCGTTACCGATATCGCTAGCGTGCGTACCCGCCCCCATTGGTTATGCGACATGGGCAAATCACTGCCCGTGGCGCACAACATTGCTGAGACCCGTCACACTACTTACCTGCCTAGCGATGTCACTGTGACCGGCGAACCGCCTCCTTTTTAAGGGGGTAGTTCATTTGGCGTCACAGCGACGTCACTAAGCGGGTTCCCAATAGAAGCGGAGGAGCGGAGGTTCCTCGTTTCTGTGGTGTCACACATAGCGATGTGTGCTGCCGCAGGAACGACGAACTACATTGTATACACAGTAGCAACGATAATTGGGAATAGGGGGGCATGTCACCGATTAGTGATTTTGCACGTTTTTGCGATGATGCAAAATCGCTCAACGACATTGCTACAGCGGCCGGATGTGCGTCACAAATTCTGTAACCCCAACGAGATCGCTTGAGTGATGTCGTAGCGTGTAAAGCTGCCTTTAGAACTTACCAGCAGGTACGTTCTAACTACCTGCCTTTTCTGCCTTACAACAATCTGTTCTGGCTCAGAGTGGTCATGGACTTTCCCACCAGTGATTCTTCTGCTTCCAGTGATATGACATCAACAGAGAAGCTTTCTCTTCCACTCTGTTCTGTAGATGGGGCGTCACAACCAATGTCATAATGATTGATTGCCAACTCCCTGCTGGCTATTCGCTTTAAATTGGCAGTGACACCCCGTCTATTGAACAGACTAGAAGTGAAAGAGCTGATTCATTGAAGTTTAGTAAAATTAAGCAAGAAAATCACTGCCTGAGCTGGAACGTATTAATGCACGGCAGAAGAGTCAAGTAGTTAGCAACTAGCTGATGGTAAGTTCTTACCCCCCTAGCCAAAAAAAAACCCCAAAGTCTTGGATTACTTCTTTTACGGAGTGAACTTTCTTTTGTTTCATTCCCTAATAGTAGCTTTGGTTTCTCTCAAGAATGTTCCAGAAATATGATAGGAGCAAAGTGTTACAACCTAAAAATTCTCCTAAGTGAAGGAGGGAAGGAACTGCATCTGTTCCTTTGCTATACTAATTATCTGACATGGTTAGATGATATCTTAACAGCGGTATAGACATGTGGCAAACAGGCCTGTACATCTGATGAGTGATAGTTCGGACTCTTTTGAAGTGAAACTGGAGTTGACTTAATGTTTATGCATCTATAAATATATTTACTGTGATGCAGTATATTCTTATTAAGGCTGCGTCCACATGTTATGATGGGTTTTCTTTGCAATCGCTTTAAAATAGCATAATTTTTGTCTCAACCTTTGAAAACCTCAGTAAAACAATGTGGCATCGATGCAGATGTTGCATAAAAATGCATCACAACTGCAACGTGTTAAAGAGGTTGTCCGCTACTTTTAAATTGATAGCCTATCCTTAGGATAGGTCATCAATGTCTGATCGGTCGGGGTTCGACACCCAACACACCCGCTGATTAGCTGTTCTCGGTCCCGGTGGCGTCAGCAGGCAGCTAGGAATACTCAGTTTCGGAGCTGCCCCATCAACAGGTAGCGTCCACTGCCGGGTACTGCATATCCCATTCAAATCAATAGAAGGCGGATGTGCAGTACCCAGCTGCAGCTGCTATCAGGAGATGGGCAGCTCCTGAACTGAGCATTTCCAGTCGCCTGTTGCCACCACCGCAAGCGCCGATAACAGGTAATCGAGCGGGGTGACAGGTGTTGGACCCCAGCAAATCAGATTTTGATGACCTAGCCTAAGGTTGGTTCATCAATGTAAAAATAGTGGACAAAGTCTTTAAGCCTAACAATGCTGAGCTTATTATTTGTGTATTTAACGATTTATATCAAATTATCATAATTAATTTGAAAGTTATTGAATTATATTGTAAGTTTTTTATCAACTCTTTTTTATTATTTCCGTCAGTTTCTGAAGAATATGAAGCAAGAGAAACTATTACTGAAAAAATGACAGAAGAAAAGTAAGTAGTTTTTTTTTATATATTTTAATTTGTATAGTATATAGGGGAACTGGAGGAGGAACTAGTTCATGTAGTACTTAGCGTAATTGGTTCTTTTTTCTTTTCTAATAATTCTATCCTGCTCATAGCAGTATGTAAACATTAATAAATATATAACAAAGAACAAAGGTTATATTGTTTCACAAAGCAGCATTTTGATATTTGTCACAGCAGGTTATCTCAGTTAAAGAGGTTGCCCAGTCTTCTGATAAAAGTCTGCAGTCACTTTAATGTGACTGCAAACTTCTAAGGGGTACTTCTCACATAGCGAGATCGCTGCTGAGTCACAGGTTTTGTGACATACCAGTGACCTCATCAGCGATCTCGCTGTGTGTGACACTAAACAGCGATCTGGCCCCTGCTATGAAATCGCTGATCGTTACACACTGTTCTGGTTCATTTTTTGCTCGTTGGTCTCCCGCCATCAAACACGCATCGGCGTGTTTTACGGCGGGAGACCAACGAGCACCGACTCTGTGTAAGCAGCGTACGCTGGTAACCAGGGTAAATATCGGGTAACTAAGAAAAGCGCTTTGCTTAGTAACCCGATGTGTACCCTAGCTACGTATACAGGGAGCCAGCGCTGGCAGCCTGTACGCAGTGTATGCTGGTAACCAGGGTAAATATTGGGTAACCAAGCAAATCACTTTGCTTAGTTACCCGATATTTACCCTGGTTACCAAGCGCAGTATCGTTACATGAGTCGCTGGTGGCTGGTCGCTGGTCGTTGGGAAGCTCTGACTGTTTGACAGCTCACGAGCGACTCTGTAGCGACGTACCAGATCGTATCGTGGTCAGAATCGCTGGTACGTCGTTTAGTGCGACGGTACCCTAACTCTTGACAGTATGCGGTGCGCATACTTTTAAGATTCATTGGTATAGTTGGTGAGAGCTATGTGACTGTAAGTATGAGATTTGCATGCTTCAAGCCACATTACTACTAGACATGCTTGGCTTTTCACAATACACGTGAATCTAGAGACTAGCATGACTAATCGGCATGTGACAACATGTATGAAAATCCAGCTCCTGACAGTACGCACAGGATTCACAAGTCTACCGTCACATAGAGTGATTGCAGACTTTTATCAGAAGGCCAGAAAACTCCCTTAAGTTAACTTAACACTGCACATGTTATTAACTGATGTCATAGCAAATGTTCCAAGCGGCACACAATCCAATGTGCACATGTCCGATAAAGGCATCCACAATATAAAAACTTGAATAAAGGACCGGCACTCCAAATCTTCTAACGTTTATAAGGATGTATTCCATATAAGCAAGATACAGGCATAAATAACGCATTTCGGCTATTAGTGAGCCATAAAGGATCACTAATAGCTGAAACGCTTAATTTACACCTGTATCTTGCTTTTATGGAATAAATCCTTATAAACGTTAGAAGATTTGGAGTGCCGGTCCTTTATTCAAGTTAATAACTGATGTCAAGTTAGGTGTTGAATTACACTTTTTTTGTGCCTTGATGTCTCAGTACTGTGTTGTCTAAGTCAATTAAACCTTAGATCTGTAGGTGGGAGTCAAAGAGTATAATTACAGAAAGATATAATTACATGAAGTCTAACATTTTTTTTCACAGTATTAGACTATATTCACACATTCGTGTAACTATTACCAGGGACCAAATTTTTTCACAGAAGTGATACTAATTGCATCCTAGTTGCTTCTGTTTTTTTCTCATCCATTTCTTTTTACAGAATCAGGTAGACTGATCATATTTTATTATCCATTGGCTAAGGATCAGTCAAAAGGGTTCTCCAAGAATGTGATACAATGGTGCTTGTAATATAAATCAAATGTTATCCAGTCCTAGTCGTGAGTCCCGAGACCTGTGTCTCAACTGGCAGAAGAGCCGGATCACACATACCTCTGACCTGGACCTGGGCTGTAATATATAAAAGAAATATATCTTCTCCTCCCTGAGCACAATAGGGGGTTATTTCTAGCTTCATCCTCCTCTGCCAGTCTGACAGCATTTTAGTGTTTCACGGTGATCAGCTGTGGAGGATGGGAATACAAATAAACAATGTGGAGGATGATGCTAGAGAAAACCCCCATTGTGCTAAGCGATGAGAAGATATATTTTTTCACATACCGCATCCCTGCTCCTGGGCTGAGGTATGTGTGATCCGGCTTTTCTGTCAGTTGATACACAGGTATCAGGACATGTATGTCTTCAGCCTACAGCCCATTCTGGCACATGACTTGGATGGATTTCATTATGAAATATATCACGTGCATCATTTTATCATATTATCATAGAAACCCTTTAAACACAGATGAAACTAGGATGGAACAGTAAAGTATTTCATCCGTATTTCATCCATTTTACATGAATCTCCATAGAATTTAATGTCCAAATCTGATCCACAATATATGATGGGAATAGGACATCCTTTGAGTGTCACAGACTATAGACATGGATTAAAATTGATGAGTGTGGATCAGTGAAATCAGTAGATCCATAGGTCAGTGTGCTATTCGAGAAAAGAACAGACAGCACTAGGATGTGTGAATTAAGCATTTACTGGGATTTTGCCAACAAAACTGCCATAAAAACTAAACAAATTTATTGATAGCGATCAGAAAAAATTGGTTGCAGTCCTCCCATTGTAGACCCAGCAAAAGTATCATTCTATTGATTGCCACAAGTACAGGAGCCACATAGTGTCTGGTACACAAAGTTTGGTGTAGGGTCTGTTATTTATGAAGTGCAGTTTTTAGAAGAACGGAAAGGAAAACATTTAAAATAAACAATATTATTAATTCATTAATAATTATTAATACCACGTATGATCTTTTTAAAGGATAACGGAGGAGCAAAAGATGGAAGTAGAGCTGACTGCTCCAGAAACTGGAGAAGGAGTAGCTCCCTACTTCATCAGAAAACCAACAATCCAGAAGTTAGTTGAGGGAGGCCGGGTAATATTTGAATGTCAGATTGGAGGAAACCCCAAGCCACATATTTACTGGAAAAAGGCTGGTGTTCCCCTAAATACTGGATACAGGTAATTCATAAAAACAAATCTTAAAACTGCTTTTTCTTTCAAATGTATTTAAATATTATTTTTAATTCTTTTTTTATTGTCATTTATTGTCTTAAAAAGCTACAAAGTGTATTAGAAAAGTAATACTTTGATTAAAAAAAAATATATATATAAAATACTCAAACTAGCTGATGGAGACCTTAGAGCAATTTACCTCTTTTTCCATTCCAAATATTCTAGCCTGCTTACAGCAAGTATTAGTGCACACATAACAAAGTTTATATTGATTCACAACGCAATTATTAATTCGCATAATGTTATGTCACTTAACCCCTTAGTTACATTGGAATCGATAAGTACATAACACTTATGTATATCTTTATAGATATAAAGTATCATATAACAAGGAAACTGGAGACTGCAAACTTGAGATTTCTATGACTTTTGCTGATGACGCTGGAGAGTACAGCGTTGTTATTCGTAACAAACATGGAGAAGTTTCTGAAACTACTAGTCTATTGGAAGAAGGTAATGGAGGATCCACATAAAACACTTTTTCAATATCTTCATATCAATATCTTATAAATATTAATATCATTATCTGCATTTATTACACTTTTTGTTCACTTCTCTTTGTTCACAGCTGAATATGACTCTCAAATGAAAATGCACGAAGAGCCAACTCCATATGTACCTCAACCACAGATAGCCGAAGTCGCACCCGTGGCACCTCCTGCCGACTATGATAAGGAGTATGAAAGAGAACAAGCCCTTATCAAAAAGAAAATGGCCAAAGATACTACTTTAGTAAAAACTACAGTTCATGAGGTAAATGCCTATTGAATAAAACAAGAATAATGAAAGGCTTTGAATACATTACAGAACCATAAAGAGTAGTGATGGATGGACTCGCAGATAACTGGGACCGGCGGATCTAACCGGGTTAAAAAAAAAAACGTTCCAGCCCAAGATTGATCCCGGGTATGATAACCTGGACCAGTGGGTCTAACCGCGTAAAATAAAAACCTGGTTCCGGCTCGGAATTGATCCCAGGTATCTGGCCAGATGCAGGTGCCTATATAAGTCTATGGAGACCGGAATCCAGTGATTAAAAATGGTGGTAGAGAGTATAGGGGGATAGGAACAAGCGGGCTATACTTACCGAGTCTCCTGCGTGGCTGTAACTGCTCCCGCGACCATTCATTCACTTCCATCACTTCCAGGGGCCATTCATTACCTTCATTGCATATGCACTGTATTCCCCGCCCACCGGTGTCTGTGATCGGGGTCCACCTATTTAGTAATAGGTAAAGAGGTAAAGGTTTGCAGGGCTTTCAGAAAACTCTCTCAGAGGCTGGGGTAGCTCTCTGACGTTTCCCCCAAAATCTGCTGTTTGGCTGCAGCGCTGGTGTCACATCAACAGTGCCACAGCAAATCAGTGAGCTCTATGGCTTTCAGCAGCTTGTACCGTCTACGCAACAGGGCCGCTGAGCTCACTGACTGGCTCTGGCGCTATTGACATGACATTAGAGCTGTAGACAAACACTAGAGATTGTGCCAGTGGTCGAGAGTATGCTGGACCCTGTTTTTTTATAGCTATCACAGCATAGAAAAGAAAATTTTCCTTTGGTTCCTGGAACCACTTATGCGCCATGTTAATTTCTGAGAGTAATTGCAGAAATGTTAGTTCTTGTAGGTAATTTAAAATTGTTAACCTGATTTTTTTAGTAATATTTGTGTTTTTCTTATTTTTTCACTAGCCAACACTTTTGTAATGAATAATATAAATGCAATATCTCATCATTATTTTTTAACTAACTTTTGATTTTTTAAAAATGTTGCAGGAGTATCGGCTAACTGCATTCGAAGAGAAACTGATCAAAGAAATTGAATACAGAATTATCAAGATCAGCTTAGAAGAACTCCTTGAAGAAGACGGCGAAGAGATGATTGTTGATGTTCAAGAATCTGAAATTATTGAGTCAGGATTTGATATTAGACTGAAAAGTTACCAGATCCTTGAAGGAATGGGAGTCACCTTCCACTGCAAGATGTCTGGCTACCCAGTACCAAAGGTACAGACTCATCTACATTACTACATTAATCATTAAAGGGAACCTGTCAGGTGCAATATCCACCTAAACCACGAGCACTTCTAGGTGCATATTTCTAATCCCTGTCTAACTGTGCCTGTATCTAGTATCATACATAAAGAGATATTTAGAAAAAGTATTTCTAAAGATACTTTATGATATGCTAATGAGCACAGGGACTAGTCACAAGGGCGTTAGTTCCTGCACTCATTCCACCCTCTTAGCATGTTAGCACGCCCACAGGGTCATGCTAACAAGCTATTCATTACCCAATGTAATCAGCGGTGATACGTGTACCTATGTCCGTTGTCACCGCTTCAGAACACTGGTTTTAGGGTCAGTGCGCATGATTAGAATACCCTGCACTTCCGGTCATGCACACTATGAAGCCTGGTATATGCATCCCGGCTTCAAATAGGTCTAGTCCATATGACCAGAAGTCTGGGGAATTCTGATCATGCGCACTGACCCTGAGCCCAGTGTTCTGAAGCGGTTACTATGGACACAGGTACGCGTGTCACCGCTGATGATGATGCTGGGAAATGGGAATTGAATAGTATGCTAGCATGACCCTGTGGGCGTGTTAACATGCTAAGAGGGAGGAATGAGAGCAGGAACTAATGCCCTTGAGACTAGTCCCTGCACTTATTAGCATATCAGAAAGGATCTTTAGAAATACGTTTTCTAAAGATCTCTTTATGTATGCTGCTAGATACAGGGACTTTTAGACGAGGATTAGCAATATACACCCAGAACTGCTTCTGGTTCTGGGTGTATATTGCACCTGACAGGTTCTCTTTAATTTTGAAATGTCATGATAGAACATCGTGATGTCTTACTAAGTTAAAAGCCAAATTTTTAATGCAAAATTTGTGACTTTGATGTTTGTTCAGGATCATTGGGGTTACAATAGTCCTTCACCAATAATATGTTATTAATTTTTACTTTCTATGTATTGCAGATTGCATGGTTTAAGGATGGTAAACGCATTAAACAGGGAGGACGCTACCAAATGGAAACCCTACCGGACGGAAGGGCCAGCCTTCGCATTCCTATTCTATTGACTGAAGATGAGGGAATTTACACCGCTTTGGCCAGCAATTTTAAAGGAAATGCGATTTGCTCAGGAAAGCTGTATGTAGAACCAGCGGCTCCAACTGGAGTTCCAGCTTATATGCCAGCCCCAGATGCTGTGAAGAGGATAAGGTATTGTACTTTTTCACATATATTTTCACATTGAAATTATGCTTCATATGCATTATTTCTATCTGGTATAACTTATATCCAATTTGTATTATTATAGGTCTGTATCTCCAAGGTCGCCAAGCCGCTCTCCTGCACGTTCTCCTGCACGTTCCCCTGCTCGCCGACTGGATGAAACCGATGAGTCCCAGTTGGAGAGATTATATAAACCAGTCTTCGTCTTGAAACCTGCATCTTTCAAATGTTCTGAAGGTCAAACGGCAAGATTTGACTTGAAAGTTGTTGGAAGACCAATGCCTGAAACATATTGGTTCCACAACGGTAACTATTTTCAAAACTTTGTATTACGTTTATAGAAACATTAGTAGTGTACATTACGGTATTGTTCATATTCTATTACTTTTATCCCCTTACTATTATAAAATAAAACTTATGTTATTTTATATATTTTAGGTCAACAAATTGTCAATGACTACACACATAAAATTGTTGTCAAGGAAGATGGAACTCAGTCACTTATCATAGTCCCAGCCATGCCAACTGATTCTGGAGAATGGACTGTCATTGCTCAGAACAGAGCCGGCAAAACCACAGTATCAATGACATTAACTGTAGAAGGTACAATATTTCTGCTTTATTTCTCTTTTCTGATGTGTTTGCTATTAGCACTGTAGTTTCATCTGAGATTGTGGCTTTTCTCTGCAGCAAAGGAACACTTACAAAGACCACAGTTTGTGGAAAAACTTAAAAATGTCAGCGTCAAAGAAGGCAATAAACTGGAAATGGCTGTGAAAGCTGTAGGCAACCCCAATCCTGATATTGTGTGGCTAAAGAACAGCGACATCATAGCTGCTCATAAATTTCCAAACATATTGTGAGTATATCATATACTTTACATTTCTTAACCCATGTTACATGAATTTCCAATATTTATTTCTGACATTGATATAAAATGTTTTTGTTTGTTTTTTTATACAGAATTGAAGGAAACAAAGGACAAGCAGCACTTAAAATTCAGTCTACAGTTGGCAATGACGCCGCATGGTATACTGCCACTGCCATTAATAAAGCCGGACGTGACACTACTAGATGCAAAGTAAATGTTGAAGTTGAATTTACTGAGCCTGAACCAGAGAGAAAACTTATTATTCCAAAGGGAACATACAAGGCTAAAGAAATTGCAGCTCCAGAGCTGGAGCCTTTACATCTGCGTTATGGACAGGAACAATGGGAAGAAGGAGACCTGTATGATAAGGAGAAGCAGCAAAAACCATCCTTTAAAAAGAAGCTGACCTCAGTAAGGCTCAAGCGCTTTGGGCCTTCACACTTTGAATGTCGTCTTACACCAATCGGAGATCCAACAATGGTAGTTGAATGGCTTCATGATGGAAAGCCATTAGCTGCAGCCAACAGGCTCCGAATGGTGAATGAGTTTGGTTACTGTAGTCTTGATTTCGAAGTAGCCTATCCCAGAGACAGTGGTGTTATCACTTGCAGGGCAACTAATAAATATGGAACAGACCATACATCAGCCACCTTAATTGTGAAAGACGAGAAGAGCCTTGTAGAGGAAACTCAGCTCCCTGAAGGCAGACGAGGTATGCAAAGAATTGAAGAGCTGGAAAGGCTGGCACATGAAGGTGCCCTTGCAGGCGTAACAGAAGACGCAAAAGAAAAGCAAAAACCAGAAATTGTTTTGTTCCCTGAACCCGCAAGAGTTTATGAAGGAGAAATAGCAAGATTCCGGTGCCGTGTTACTGGATATCCACAACCAAAAGTAAATTGGTATCTTAATGGACAGCTTATTCGTAAAAGCAAAAGATTCAGACTTCGCTACGATGGTATCTATTACCTTGAAATTGTCGACTGCAAATCTTATGATTCTGGTGATGTTAAAGTTACAGCAGAAAACCCTGAGGGTATAGTTGATCATTCAGTAAAACTAGAGATTGAGCAAAAAGAAGATTTTAGGTCTGTGCTTAGGAGAACACAAGAGCCAAAAGTTGCAGCTCCTCCAGCTGAATCAGGAAAACTTCCTTTTGAAGTTAAGAAAATTGAAGCAGGAGGAAAAGAATTTGTAAAACTAAAGAGGACTGAAAGAATTACTCATGACAAAATCTCTGAAGAATCAGAAGAACTCCGCAGCAAATTTAAGCGCAGGACAGAAGAAGGATACTATGAAGCTATTACTGCTGTTGAACTGAAATCACGCAGAAAAGATGAAGCATACGAGGACATGCTTAAAAAGACAAAAGATGATCTTCTTCATGTAACCAAAGAACTAACAGAAGAAGAAAAGAAAGCACTTGAAGCTGAAGGCAAAATTACTATCCCAACCTTCAAACCAGACAGGATTGAGCTATCCCCAAGCATGGAAGCTCCCAAGATATTCGAAAGAATCCAGAGTCAAACAGTTGCTCAGGGAGCAGAAGCTCATTTCCGTGTCCGTGTTGTAGGAAAGCCAGATCCTGAATGCCAGTGGTTTAAAAATGGTGTTAAAGTTGAAAGATCAGAGCGCATCTATTGGTACTGGCCAGAAGATAACGTCTGTGAGCTGGTGATCAGAGATGTTGTTGCTGAAGATTCTGCCAGCATCATGGTAAAAGCCGTCAATGTGGCCGGTGAAACGTCAAGTCACGCATTTTTACTTGTGCAAGGTGGGACATCTCTAATCGACAATTCATCCATCGACGTAAAGTGGTATTTTATATTTCTCTGACATTATGTATTTTTGTTCTTTCCCTTGTAGGCAAACTGTTAATCACATTTACACAAGCATTACAAGATCTGACGGCAAAGGAAAAAGACACTATGGCAACCTTCGAGTGTGAAACATCAGAGCCATTTGTGAAAGTGAAATGGTTCAAAAATGGTGTAGAAGTTTTCTCTGGTGATAAGTACAGAATGCATTCAGAAAGAAAGATCCATTTCCTTTCGGTGTTTGTAATCGAAATGTCAGATGCTGAGGAATACTCATGTGTTCTTAAAGATGACGAGTCTGTAAAGACAACCGCTAAACTTATTGTTGAAGGTAAGAGCTTCAACCTTCATAGGAAAAAAAGACTGTTGATCAAAACAAAAATTTTGTGTATTCTTAATGTACTATGTGATAACCTCTTCAACCTGTTCAGCACTGCACTCGTTGCCCATCCACTTTTGAATACAATCTTAATTGTCACCTACAACGTCATCTTAAGGTATATCTCCTCCTTCATTTCTATCCACCACCCCACAGGGGTTCTGCAATTTGCCAACAATCTAAGATGAACATCATTCATAACCCAAACCTCCAATTGCCATCTCCAAAACTTTGCTCATGCTGCACCAGTCCTCTGGAATGCACAACCACAGACAGATTCCCAACGTCTACAATTTTATTTTTTTAGGCATTTTTTTCAAACCCCTTAATCCAACTTGTCTTCATTTTATCCCCATTTACTTTTATCCCCCCAAACTGATCTCTTTACTTAAAGGAAACCTGTCACATCCCAAACACTATTAATCTGCAGGTATATAGCATCTTAAAGTCGTGTAGCGAACACAAATTTTTTACATGATAAGTTCACTACCCGGGAAGATTATGTCACGCAGCTTTATGTACACTATGTTTTTTTATGATGGTTGGAACTTTGTACAAAACAAACCCTTTCATATTTTTCTTCTTAGATTGAGGACCTAGAGTATTACATGTTCTTCATATAATCTTAAAAACCTATCTCTATTATAGGTACTCCTGTTGAGTTTACCAAAAATCTTGAGGACATTGAAGTTCCAGAAACGCAAACTGGAGAGCTTGAGTGTGCTATTTCTCTTGAAGACATCGAGGGTAAATGGTACCACGGTGATACAGAGATAACACCTAGTAGCAAATATGTTCCTACGTCCCGCAGAGGGCGCCAAGTTCTTACAATTAAAGACGTCACAAAAGAAGATCAAGGAGAGTACAGCTTTGTGGTTGCTGGGAAAAAGACCACTGCACAGATGAAAGTGAAACGTAAGTGTATTGCCTTACTTTTGTGAAAATTACTTCTTTTTCGCTTTATTATAGATATCTTACTGTAATTTTTACATTTTTTTTTACAGCTCGCCCTATTTCAATCATACAAGGTCTTTCCGATCAGAAAGTATGCGAGGGGGACATTGCTCAACTGGAAGTAAAAGTATCTCTTGAAAATGCTGAAGGAGTCTGGTTGAAAAATGGAGTAGAGATCCAGCCCAGTGATCGTATACATATTGTAATTGACAAACAGTCACACATGCTACTTATTGAAGATGCTACTTCAGATGATATCGGAAAATACACCTTTAGTGTTCCAGAGCTGGATCTCTCCACATCTGGACAATTGTCTGTTTACAGTGAGTCTTAATATATATTAGTCTGTTTCTTTATTAGTCAAATGGAAAATATAAGCCTTGTAATACCTATTATATTTACTTTTTGCAGGTGTTGAGATTGTCATACCTCTAAAAGATGTCCACGCTATTGAAGGAACAAAGGCTGTCCTTGAATGTAAGGTGTCAGTTCCCGATATGGCTTCTTCCAAATGGTCAATCAATGATCATCCAATTAAACTTGATGACCGAGTTCAAGCAATTGCCAAAGGTGCCAAACAAAGGCTGGTATATTCAAGAACCCACGCTTCTGATGAAGGACAAGTCAAACTTATGATTGGTAAAGTGGAATCCACCTGCAAACTTACCGTGGAAAGTAAGTATTAGTATTTTTATTATATATGAGTTTTGAGTGCAAATTGGCAATTATTCATACTTTACAAAAAAATTACAATGTCCAGCCATACAATATCTATTAAAGAGGACCAACCAACAGGATTTTCATATATAAACTAAAGCCAGTGCTATACCGGCACTATCATGCTGATTCTATACATACCTTTATTTGTGAGATTAAATGTATATTTTATGAAATATAGGCAAGTAAAGTTTGTGAAATACACTATTATTTGATGAAATGTGCAATCGAATATCTAATCGGTGGGCCGGGTTTTGCTAGTTATTCTTGCCCCTTTCTGCCTGCCTGTGCTTCCTCCCCCCTGTCCTTCCTCCTCTTGTAATAACAGAGACAGGAGGAGGAAGGACAGGCAGGCAGACAGGGGCGGGAATAACTAGCAAAACGCGACACACCTATTAGATATTCCCTTGCACCTATCAAATAACAGTGCATTTCACAAACTTTACTTGCCTATATTTCAAAAACTATACATCCGATCTCACAACTAAAGGTATGTATAGAATCAGCATGATAGTGCCAGTAATAGCACTGCTTTTAGTTTACATATGAAAATCCTGGTGGTTGGTCCTCTTTAATAGATATTGTATGGCTGGACATTGTAATTTATTTTTGGACAGCTTTCATAAAGCATTAAGCACCAATATCAATTTACAATATTATTTTTTATCTTGCAGAAATCACAATAATAAAAGGTCTGAGTGACAGAACTTGCACAGAGACACAGAATGTGACCTTGGAGGTTGAATTATCCCATGCTGGAATTGACGCCTTATGGCTTTTCAAAAATGAAGAGCTTAAGCCAAGTCCCAAGTACAAGATCGAATCCAAGGGCAAGATATACACACTTACAATTATTGATATGATGAAGGATGAAGAAGGACAGTACACATTCTTTGCTGGGGAACAGCAAACCAGTGGAAAAATTACAGTGTCAGGTATGTCACAGATCCATTAAACCTTAAAAACATTTGGAAAATTCCATTATTTTACTGGAAGTTCCACTAAATGTTTTCTTAACATGTTCATTTTTTTCCATCGTTTTAGGTGGCGCTATCAGCAAGCCACTTGTGGATCTCACGGTTGCCGAATCCCAGAAAGCAGTATTAGAGTGTGAAGTAGCTAATCCAGGCTCCAAAGGAGAGTGGCTAAGGGAAGGAAAACAAATTAACTTCAGCGACAGCATAAAAAGTGAATCAGTTGGTTCCAAGAGACAACTGATAATTCCCATCAGCAAACTTGAAGATATTGGAGAATATACCTTTCAAGTTGCAACATCAAAAACATCTGCAAAACTCAAAGTTGAAGGTTAGTTGTCCAGTATTCATATAACATATCTACTTAATATGAAATATTGAGTGCATAAGGATTCACATGATGCGTTTATACGACAGGTCTAGAAATAGCGCATATCCATATCATGTAAATGGGTTTCCAAAACCTCGATAATATACATAGGACATTTTCCCATAGATTTTTAGTGCTGTAGCAAAAACAAATAACTCATTTGTTTCCCAAACAATGCCAGTTCTTCCTTATTTTACCTACAATTAGTAAATGTTAACAATATGGAATACAGTGTTGCGTGGTGATTATTACATTGTGATTATATTCTTTTTTTAGCCGTTAAGATAAAGAAGACTCTGAAGAACCAAACTGTTACGGAGACACAAGATGCTATTTTCAGTGTGGAACTTACTCATCCCGATGTGAAAGGAGCCCAGTGGATCAAAAATGGCGTGGAGCTGGAATCCAATGACAAGTATGAAATCACAGTAGATGGATTAGTTCACACCTTGAAAGTCAAGAACTGTATTGTTCCAGATGAGTCCGTTTACAGCTTCAAGCTTGGAAAGATTGGTGCTAATGCCCGACTCCATGTTGAGAGTAAGTTATCCACACTGGTTATGAATGTCTCAAAAGTTATATCTTTGACAGCTATATTAATATGTTATTATTTTATTTTTATTTTTATAGCTGTGAAAATTATTAAGAAACCCAAGGATGTGACTGCTCTGGAAAATACCCCAGCATCATTTGAACTCAGCGTGTCTCATGACACTGTTCCAGTCAAATGGCTCTTTAAAGATGTGGAGCTGAAACCAAGCGACAAGCATAAGATAGTATCAGATCGCAAAGTTCATAAGCTGGTCTTACAAAATGCAACTCCTGCTGACGCCGGCGAATACACAGCTGTAGTTGGACAACTTGAGTGCAGAGTCAAGCTGTTTGTGGAAAGTAAGGGAAATTCCTAATTTTGGCTGTCGTCTTCCTCTTCCATGTTTTATTGTCTGTTGCTTATGAAGAACTGTTGGGTGATACATTTCTGATTTCTCGTCTTTCTTAGGTTTACATATTACAAAGACCATGAAGAACATTGAAGTCCCTGAAACTAAAACAGCCTCATTCCAGTGTGAGGTGTCCCACTTCAACGTGCCATCTGTATGGCTAAAGAATGGAGTGGAAATTGAAATGAGCGAAAAGTTCAAGATTGTAGTTCAGGGAAAACTGCACCAGCTGATTATCATGAATACAAGCAGCGAAGATTCTGCTGAATACACATTCGTCTGTGGAAATGACAAAGTCAGCGCCACTCTAACTGTGAAACGTATGTATACTTCAACAATTAGATCCCTATTGTCAACATGAGATATATATATAAATGTATATATATATATATATATGTATACATACATTATATTTACACTATATATACATTATATACATATACTCTATGCATTCTATATGTGTAATGTGACATGTATATATATATGTGTATATATATATACATATACATGTCATAGATGTATATATATATGTGTATATATATATATACATGTCATAGCTGTAGAGAAAGACATGGACCGCACATTCAAAAATCATAACTTGACCTAATAGCACTATCTAGCTATCTATTTTTAATATAGATATATATATATATTCAAATATATACATATCATGTATAAAAATGCTGGACAGACCCTGTATATATCGGTAGCCTTAGGGCATCCTTGGGCAGCCAGGGAACATACAGGTTTTAAGGAGATAATATCTGTATCCGGAGGAGCGAGCACTTTTCAAAATTGATTGTATTTAGCAACTTTAATGATTCTAGGCTTTACATTCTGAGCTGTGATTGATATACTGAGGAGAACCACTATGATCAAGAATGTGATCATGTTCTTAAGTCTTCGGTTCCACTTGCGTTTTACATAGACGAGTGCAATCCGATAAAACATCGCATTGTACTCGCACCAGTGTAAAACTATGGGGCAGTGTCCATCTGAGATTGATTTCTCATGCCTTATCGTCATGAGAAATTAATCGCAGCATGTTGCATTTGGCAGCGAGTCTCAGATCACACACACCCATACAAGTCTATAGGTGAGTGTGAAAAATTGCACTGCACCCGCATGTCACTGAGACAGGCCACGAAGTAGGTGAAGCAAGTGCTTCCTCCCTCTTTTCCACAGCTGTGATCTGATTGCAAGATCGGATCACAGTCACATGACTCTTGGCTCACGCTCGCAGCAGAGGGTCATTAACATATCGCTTCCGATGGTCTTGCATTGGAAGCTCTGAGCTAGTGGAACCGAGGCCTAAGATTGGCTATTGGATTGCTAAGGGCCCACATACTGTTCTTGCCCAGGGGCCCTCTTGTATCTGTGTCCGTTCCTAAACAGACACATTACAGTTGATCAGAATTTTGATTGTAAAACAATATGCATTTTTTTTCCAGCTGTCCTGATTACTTCCATGTTAAAAGATATCAATGCCGAAGAGAAAGACACCATTACCTTTGAAGTGACTGTCAATCATGAAGGCATCACTTTTAAATGGCTGAAAAATGGTGTTGAAATCAAATCTACAGAACGAAGCCAGATAAAAGCCAAACAACAGACCCATTCTCTTACCATCCGAAATGTCCACTTTGGTGATGCCGCAGAATACAGTTTTGTTGCTGGAAATGCCGTATCTAAAGCTAACTTATATGTTGAAGGTAAGATTTTTGTTCATTCAAAAATCTTTTTGTTTTTTTCTATGTAGGTTTTTTTTTAAATCTGTATAAGAAAAAGTAAATAAAAAACAATAATGGGAATTTTTTTCTTATGCCTCCTTTCTGGCATACAAATTACAACACTGTAAATATAGACATCTTGGATGTGTATTACATGTATTGCATTGATTTATTTTAGCGCGTCACATAGAATTCAGGAAACAGATCAAAGAAATTAAAGTGGTTGAAAAGAAAAGAGCAACATTTGAATGTGAAATCTCTGAACCTGATTTGATCGTACAGTGGATGAAGGATGGTCAAGAATTGCAAATCACTGAGAGGTACGGAAGCTTCTGGATTTGGCTCTATGAGAGGAAGCCATGACGTCTATGTCACCGGAGCTTTAGAAACATCTTTTTATGTGCCTGAAAACATTACTCAATATTTAATATATATTCCTTTGTTTTGTTTTTCAATTTAGGATTAAAATTCAGAGTGAGAGATATGTTCACCGCCTTGTGATTCCTTCCGCTCGCATGTCCGATGCTGGGCAGTACTCTGTAGTTGCTGGTGGTAACATGTCCACAGCGAACTTACATGTAGAAGGCCGGGATGTCCGTATCATATGTCCTCATAAAAAGATTGAGGTACTTATTCTGAAAATGATAAGTTTGTAAATTTTACACAAGTTTAAATTCTTAGGTTAATTAAAGAATATATTATCAAATTTGGAGGAAATCTAGGGCCCAATTCATTATTTGAGGCTTCTTTTGACACTTTTAGTAACTTATAGATTATGTTGTTTTTCACAACAAATTCTTCAAACCAGAGCACGTGTTTCATCAATTTTATGCTGGAATGGTGTGTCAGTCTCTGCAAGGAGAATAGGTTTCCCCTTAGACCCCGTCTTAGCCTCTCATGCATCCAGATCAGATCTCATACTTTGCACTGACGAGGGACAACCATCCCAAAACACTTTGTCTGCAAATTGAGGTTCTGATGTGGCATAAATCCTAAGTCATATGACAAGGTTTGTTAAAGGGTCACTTTTGACTTTTAGGATTGCTACCTCCAACAGGTAGCACTAGAGTTTGTCTACTTCCTCCCTGAAGAGACAATTTGCATGAATTTTATGGAAAATCAAAAATATTCTTTATTTTTTGCCTTTTGCATCTTTATTTGCATTTTCTGCTAAAATGTTGCAAAACTTCTGCAAAAATTAAAGACATGTATAAAAATCATTCTAGAAGGGGGGAGGCTTAAAGTACATTTACACCATTTTTTAAAGTTGCAAGTCATGAGT
This sequence comes from Anomaloglossus baeobatrachus, assembly GCF_048569485.1. Taxonomy (NCBI): domain Eukaryota; kingdom Metazoa; phylum Chordata; class Amphibia; order Anura; family Aromobatidae; genus Anomaloglossus; species Anomaloglossus baeobatrachus. The sequence continues at coordinate 68,794,329 of NC_134359.1, read as the reverse complement.
CGGCCACAGACATTCGGAAAATAAAAAACACCCCCACATTGGTAAAAAAAAAAATAAAAAAATAGGGAATACATATAAAATTGAGTTAAAAAAGATGCAACTTAAAAACAGACTAAAAACACCAAAAATTAGCCAAAGAAGCACAAATGCAATAATAAAGAGTGCCCATATTTTTACTACTAAATGAGCACAGATTAGCTGAAATGCTAATGTGAAAATAAGCATAGTGTTCCCCCGTGGAATTTTAGGGGCATTGCAGCTATAAGTCCCCTTACCTGGCAGCCAGACTGGCTTGCAAAGTCTCCTTAAGGAGAATAGTGTTCCCCCGTGGTCCCCACATAGCTTTCTCATGAGCCAGATCAGACACCCCCATACTTTGCACTGACGAGGGGCAAGCACCCCGAAACACCGTGTCTGCAAATTGGGATTCTGATCTGGCTTATATATCCTGAGTCATATTGCAAAGGATTGTCGAAAATCCACTTGTGACTTTTAGGATCGCTACTTCCAATAGGTGGCGCTGTGCTAGAGTTTGTCTCCTTTACTGGAGAGACAATTTGAATATTTCCCAGAGGGGCATTGCAGCTATAAGTCCCCTTACCTGGCAGCCAGACTGGCTTGCAAAGTCTCCTTAAGGAGAATAGTGTTCCCCCGTGGAATTTTAGGGGCATTGCAGCTATAAGTCCCCTTACCTGGCAGCCAGACTGGCTTGCAAAGTCTCCTTAAGGAGAATAGTGTTCCCCCGTGGTCCCCACATAGCTTTCTCATGAGCCAGATCAGACACCCCCATACTTTGCACTGACGAGGGGCAAGCACCCCGAAACACCGTGTCTGCAAATTGGGATTCTGATCTGGCTTATATATCCTGAGTCATATTGCAAAGGATTGTCGAAAATCCACTTGTGACTTTTAGGATCGCTACTTCCAATAGGTGGCGCTGTGCTAGAGTTTGTCTCCTTTACTGGAGAGACAATTTGAATATTTCCCAGAGGGGCATTGCAGCTATAAGTCCCCTTACCTGGCAGCCAGACTGGCTTGCAAAGTCTCCTTAAGGAGAATAGTGTTCCCCCGTGGAATTTTAGGGGCATTGCAGCTATAAGTCCCCTTACCTGGCAGCCAGACTGGCTTGCAAAGTCTCCTTAAGGAGAATAGTGTTCCCCCGTGGTCCCCACATAGCTTTCTCATGAGCCAGATCAGACACCCCCATACTTTGCACTGACGAGGGGCAAGCACCCCGAAACACCGTGTCTGCAAATTGGGATTCTGATCTGGCTTATATATCCTGAGTCATATTGCAAAGGATTGTCGAAAATCCACTTGTGACTTTTAGGATCGCTACTTCCAATAGGTGGCGCTGTGCTAGAGTTTGTCTCCTTTACTGGAGAGACAATTTGAATGTGAAAATATAATTTTTAATTAAAATTTCCTAATAAAATGATCATATCAGTAACAGTACTTTTTTCATTTTCTAGGCTGTTGAGAGACAAAGAGCCGTGGTCGAATTTGAAGTCAATGAGGACGATGTTGATGCTCATTGGCATAAGGATGGTATTGAGCTCAATTTCCAAATTGAAGAGCGATACGAGTACATTGTGGAAAGACGTGTGCATCGCATGTGCATCACAGAAACTACAATGAGCGACGCAGGAGAATATACCTTTACAGCCGGCAAAAACAGAAGCACTGCCACTCTTTATGTAAACGGTAGGTGACGAAACATAAAGATTTTGGACAACTTGTAACTTCTTTATGCAAATTACTCTTTAAAGTGCTCAGTTTTGTAAAATATAGAAGATTGCTACATCTTCACATTAGGAACTAAGAATACTTCTCACGTAACTAAACACTGATGTTGATTTTCCAACAGCTCCAGAACCTCCAATTGTAATAAAGAAACTTGAACCAGTGCATGTGGAATCTGGAAAACCTGCACGCTTCTGCACCGCAGTGACCGGCAAGCCACAGCCAACAGTAGCCTGGTTTAAAGACTCAACAAAACTTTCTGCTGGTTTCAAGTGCAAGTTCCTTCATGATGGGCAGGAATATACCTTATTGCTCATTGAAGCCTTCCCTGAAGATGCTGCCTTGTACACCTGTGAAGCAAGCAATGACTCTGGAATGGCCAGCACATCTGCATCACTTACTGTCGAAGGTAAGTGGTTCTTTCACATTAACGGATGTCTCCTACCTTACCTTATAATATGTCCTTAGATGAGGGTGGGAGATTACCATCTTTGAAAAAAACATGATTTTGCAAGGGTTATGGTTTAGGTGTATGTGTCTCCAACTAGTGTTGTAATTTGGTATTGTAGTTTGTTAAAATGGATCTGTCACCTGATTTCACAATACAACCTGTGTACAATAATAAATATGTCTATTAGACCAGCAGAAGAGGCAGGTGTATTTTGTTTGAAAACCCATGTCAGAATAATCGGATAATTTCTGATATTGTAATCAGCTGTAGGCTGGACTCTTGAAATAGTCATTTCAATATTTGACAGATACATTTTCAGACTGGATGATGCAGTAATGTCTACATATATTTTCAAACCAAGTACATCAGTCTCATCAGGTTTAAATATAAAAGACCAAAACCACATTTCAGGAAAGCTTGTTAAACATTTGTTTTAAATCAGATAAATCAGATTAGTCCTTTTATGTTCTCAACTATAAACATGGTTGTGTCACTTTAAAGGGAATCTATCAGCAGATTTTTGCTACCTCATCTGAGGGTAGCATTATGTAGGCCAAGGTGGCCCTGAGTTGAACGATGTACCACTTATATTTCTGTGTGCAGCTGTTCTGACACAGTAAAAAAGTTTAGATTTTGCATGTAATAGTGCTGGGATAGTTGCCCCTGCCCACACCAGGCTTTCAGTGTACATTTCCATAGACAGAAGCTGCTGATCACAGAAGGTCTCAGAATTCTACTAGAGCTCACACACTGCTGAGACCCACTAATGATAACGATAATAGGCTTAAGCTAACATTGCAGGCAAACAAAAAAAGACTGTGAGATAACAAATGAAGGGTTAAACTGTCTGTTTTCACAATAGCAGCATGCTATCTTCAGGCTTCATTGCAGAAACCTGCTGACAGAGTCCCTTAAAGAGGTTGTTCACGACTTGACAACCCTTTCTCATTCCCCATGGTTGAAGCTTATGGTCACCTCCAATGTCAGTGCCGTATCAGTAGTGTCAGTGCTGGCATTCCCGGGGCTCATGTGAGGTTGTGACATCATGCGAGCCCCACATGCAGTCACCGCCGGCTTATCTCTTCCTGCCTTCAGACCTATGAGTAATCATCAAGAAGTGCGAGCGTGCAATTCACTTCCTTGTGATTATGTATATGTCCAAAGGCGGGGACAGTGAAGCTGGAGCGGATCCAAAGGCGGGGACAGTGAAGCTGGAGCGGATAGGGAGCAGGGCGCGTGTCACGTCTCAACCTCAGGTGAGCTCCGGGAACGCGAGCGCCGTCACAGCTGGAACAGCACCTGCACGGGTGCTGAGTATAAGCTTTTTTATTTTAATGGGGCTAAACATGGGAAATGAGGAGAGTTTGTCCTATGGTTGGACAACTCCTTTAAAGGAAAGATGCATCTTTATAGATTCTAAAACTGTTGCTGAGACGTTATTGATTAGATATGACTATGGGTAATAATCCATTCTATTTTTGAATCATAGAAGTGGTGTCACCAGATTTGGAAGGTCCAGCCTACCCACCTGAAATTATCACACCTCTCCGTGATGCCATTACTGCAGAAGGACAGTCAGCAATCTTCCAGTGTCGTGTCTCTGGCTCAGGTTAGTTTAACCATCAACCAGTACAAAGTCACATTAAGTAAAAACAGAACTTGGGACTTATTTATTTATTGATGGATTTGAACCCTTCTTGAGCACCCATTTTTAAAATGTGCTCACTCTACAAGTTATAGTAACATTAGCTGAGAAAATTTTAGGTATTCTGATTTCACTAGTTAATGGTTATTATATGTAATATTATTTGCATAATGTAAAGCCATACAATTTTACAACATATTTCTTGTATCCATTTACTAAGATTTTTACGATTCCTTCATACTGTCCTTCCATAGGAACCTTTATTGTCTTCAGCTCATTACAGTTAGCAAAACAAATCCTCATCTAATTACAGTTGCAGTATAATTATTAGTGTTATCCACTAGAAATAAATGCTAAAGATTTTTACTAAAAGACAACAAGCAGAGATTTTAAAAACTTATTTGTTGCTAAAAAAGTAAATTGACCCATTTTTTCATATATTTACTATAGGCAGCAAAGGAACCTTACACCTCTGAAAATGCTATTTACCTGCAGGTATAGGGTTAATTTCCAGGTAAAAATAGTGTCACAATGCTTAATAAAAATGCAGATTTGGGGGAGAAAAGGAAGTTGTTTCCTCCATGGAGCCACCTGCGTTCAGTCATGGGAGCATCCATGGAGACACTACAAACACCGCTCACAGAATCGGTGATTGTAAGCATACCTTGGCACTTTGATAGCTTGCGCTGCACAGATGCACTCTATAGCAAGCTGTCAAACAAAGTGTCAGGGCATGATTACAGCCACTGCTCATGGTTCAGTGAGTGGTTACTGTGCCCACTCAGTGCATACCCCCATAACTGAAAAGCGGCAGCTTCACGGAGGAAATAAATTCATTTCCCCCCATAGCCACTCTTTCAGTGAGGATTGTAACAGCATTGTAACACTATTAGCCCTATATCTGCAGGTAAATAGAGGTTCCCTTTAAAAATATGGAGGAGAGGTTTATGTAAACTAATATAATATTATTATTATTATTATTATTTATTATTATAACGCCATCAATTCCATGGCGCTTTACATGTGAAAGGGGTATACGTAATAGGGCCAAGTACAATAATCATAAACAATACAAGGCACAGACTGGTACAGGAGGATAGAGGACCCTGCCCGCGAGGGCTCACAGTCTACAAGGGATAGGTGAGCATACAGTAGGTTAGGGTAGAGCTGGTTGTGCGGCGTTATATCAGACTGAGGGTTACGGCAGGTTGTAGGCTTGTCGGAAGAGGTGGGTCTTCAGGTTCCTTTTGAAGCTTGTCAAGGTAGGCGAGAGTCTGATGTGTTGTGGCAGAGTATTCCAGAGTATATACAAATATTGTTATATACACTATTGTGGTTTGTACAGATCTGAAGGTTTCCTGGTTCTGCAAGGACAAGGAGATCAAGCCATCACGCTTCTTTAAAATGACCCAATTCGAAGACACCTATCAACTTGAAATAGCAGAGGCCTACTCTGAAGATGCAGGCGTCTATACTTGTTCTGCTAGCAATGCTCTTGGACAAGTCTCATGCACTGCCAATCTCAGGCTTGAAGGTATGTCTTCTACAGGCTCAGTTGTGTAATATATATATAGATATACTGTATATAAATCGACCATTTAACAGTGGTGCTAACATAGTCTTTGTCATCATTGTCAATTAAATTCACTAATACAATCCATTTAGATGCTACTGGAACATACATATTCTTGTCGTGAATATGGAACAGCAGTGTAACCATCATTTCTCATTGTCATATTATCATCTTCTTGTTATCTTGCTATGCTTTTTTTGTCTGTCTGTTCTTTTCCATGTTGTTGACCATTGCGTAGTCTAAAGGTGCAGTCTTTCTGTGTCACAAAGATAGTTAAGCATTTTGCACAATCAATAAAACAAACCAAAACACTAAGAACACCAAAAAATAAAGAACACCAACATGAATAGCATTTGATATAGAATAACATTTTCTTCTTTTCCATACTTGACAGCCATGACACAGTCTACCATATAAATATCTATTGAGAATTCAGACCAAACTGGCAAATCTGGCAAGAAAGATTGACTTACTAAACCTCGTCATTCTTTCAATAGACTCAGTTTGATACTTAGCCCTATTCTGTATGGCCACAAAGAAGTAGAGGAGCATCCTCCATCATCGGATTAAAATATATTTGTTTTTGGATTTTTTAAGCCCTGCATAACTATAGTATTTAAGAGGTGACCAGAGCACATATTATTAATGTCCAATCCTCATGATAGTTCATCAATATCAGATCATTGGGGTCCAATACCCAGCATTGCCACCGATTGGCTGTTCTTAACATTGAACGGAGCTGAACAGCACAACTCTATTCAATGTGTAATAGACGCTGCCGGGTACTGCAGATCAGCTCTTATTTCAGACCCACTTAAAGAGGAACAACCACCAGGTTTTTCATATATAAATTAAAGCCAGTGCTATACTGGTGCTATCATGCTGATTCTAAACGTACCTTTAGTTGTGAGATCATATGCATAGTTTATGAAATACAGGCAAGTAAAGTTTGTGAAATGGACTGTTATTTGATTGATAGCAGCTACAGAATAACTAATAGGTGAGTCGGGTTTTGCTAGTTATTCCCAACCCTGTCTGTCTTCCTGTTCTTCATCTCCTGTCTCTGTTATTACAGGGAGAGGAAGAACAGGGGGGAGGAAGGACAGAAAGGCAGTCAGGGGTGGGAATAACTAGCAAAACTTGACCCACCTATTAGATATTCTGCAGCGCCCATCATCAAATAACAGTGCATTTCACAAACTTTACTTGCCTATATTTTAGAAACTATACATCTGATCTCACAACTAAATGTATGAATAGAATCATCATCCTATTGGCTGTATAGCACTGGCTTTAGTTTATATAAGAAAATCCTGGTGGTTGGTCCTCTTTAATGGACGTGTGCTGTTCCGAGCTAATAATAGCCGATTGGTCAGGGTGCTGATGATGGTTGCCCACCGATCTAATATTAATGAACTATTCTTTGGATAGGTTTTCTTTATTATAAGCCCGAACAAACTTATTTAAGGGAACAATGTTTAGGTTTAATGGCTAAATGTTTCAAACATAAATAATATGCTTCTTTTCAGGGCAAACACTTCCTGCAGATTTTGCATCACCTCCCCCAGAGCAGATTATTTCTTCTGAGTCATTTAAGAGGGAGCTGGTTGCTCATAGTCCAATCTTCATCCAGCCTATTTCAAGCTATACAGTAAACAGTGGGGAAACTGTGCGCTTTGTGGCAAGAGTTTCTGGTTTTCCCAAACCAGAAATACATTGGTTTCAGAACCAAAATAAAGTTCTACCATCCAAAAATATAGTCTTTCATTTCGATGAATCTACAAACACAGCTATACTTATCATAGTGGATGCCTTTCTAGAGAATGCTGGTGAATATACCTGCAAAGCAAAAAATAGTGCTGGTGAAGCCTCCTGCGCAGCCACCCTAACAGTGACTGAAGGTAAAACCCCACTGTCCCATTGAGTTCACACATGACATGATCGCACTATTACTAATAGTTTTTCACCTTTCTTACAGTATCCACTTCTTACACTTTTCACTCAATATGCAGATATATTACTAACGTCACACAAATTCACTCTTTTCCACTGACTGTCACAGTGTCTAAATCATTGCTCCACCATACTCTCGTTTGCTGACATGACAATCATTTCACTTCAAAATTATCAGTTGAACCAACCATAGCTAAATTATCTAACAATTCCAGTTATTTTAATCCAATAGTAAAACAGGTGTCACTCTTACTTTGGATCATTAAAGAACAATCTTAATCAAAATTTGGAAAGCGACAACGAAAGAAGATGCAACCTTCTATGTCAGCATGAATTTCCAGTTCTTCATCTTTTGTCAATTTTTTGTACAGAGCATGCAGTTGGCATGCGTTAGTCTCAAGTCATGTTTAAGTCTTCTTGATCAACATATTTGTTCTTATCGTAAGGAATATTGGACAATTTAGTTGATAATTTCTTTTTTTTTTTTTCGCTTGATTACACAGTGAAATCCGTAGTTAGTCAAAGCTTTACAAGTTCTACGAAAAGCATTACAGAGTCTGTCAGCACACAGTCAGTGTCAGAAGCCACAGTGTATGTAAAAGAATTTAAATCAGTGCAAGGAATTAACTCTAAAGAAGGTGTACAGGTTTTTGAAAGTGTTTCTGAAAGTTCTTCCATAACTGCATCATCTGTGAAGACAGTAGAAGCACAGTTTAAAGGATCCATCAGTCAAAGTAGTTCAGAAGTGGTCACCAAAGCGGGTATTAAGGACAATAAAAGTCATGCCCCAAAGATACTACTTCAGCTTCACGATATGACTGTGAAATGTGGAGAAGTAGCCCAGTTTATCTGTGCAGTGCAAGATGGCAATCTACAAGTCATTTGGAAACATGAAGGCCAATCACTAGAAGACACAACAAGAGTAAAAACTTCCCAAAATGGAAATGTCATGTTGCTTACCATAGAGAATGTTCAGCTGACAGATCAAGGCACATACAGTTGCACTTTACACAATGATTTCGGAGAAGAGACAAGCGCTGCAGTACTAACTGTAGAAGGTGGCTATTAATTTTGATTAATTTTGATGCGGGATTCCTTTTTCAATTTTTGAAAATAAAAGAAATAGAATGATGGTTCTGTAGTTGTTAAAATAAATCATAAATAAAATATCAAACTAACAACATTAACGTAAAGCGATAAAACTAAAATAATATAAGATTTTATACAACAATGTTTAATTCTAACATGCTTAATACTAAAGGGTGCTTTACACGCTGCGACATCGCTAGCAATTGCTAGCAATGTCAAGTGTGATAGCACCCTCCCCCATCGTTTGTGCGACATTTGGTGCTCGCTGCCGTAGCGAACATTATCGCTACGGCAGCGTCACACACATACCTTGTCAGCGACGTTGCTGTGACCGCCGAACAATCCCTCCTTCAAGGGGGAGGTGAGTTCGGCGTCATAGCGACGTCACTGCGGCGTCACTAAGCGGCCGGCCAATAGAAGCCTAGGGGCGGAGATGAGCGGGACGTAACATCCCGCCCACCTCCTTCCGTGTGTGTGCTGCCGCAGGAACGACGAACAACATCATACCTGCAGCAGCAATGATATTAAGGAAAGGAGCAACGTGTCAATGATCACTGTTTTTGTACGATTTTGCGATCGTTGATTGTCGCTCCTTGGTGTCACATGCTGCGATGTCGCTCCCGGCGCCGGATGTGCGTCACTAATGACGTGACCCCGAAGATATATCGGTAGTGATGTTGCAGCGTGTAAAGCACCCTTAAGCCAATATGACCAAAAAATTTTAATTATTATATTTTGCATTATATAATACAAATGTTGTTTGTTGTGTTTTATGACATTGCAGACATTTTATTATTGCTTCTGCAATAAATTGAAATTTTTCGCAGTCAATTTTAAATGTATAGATACAAACAAAAATTAGAAATTAATATTCCTTGCAAAAGCCACAGTAGCTATAAGTAAGTTATAATATTGTGGAAAAATATCTTGCTCTGTTATTAATTTTCCAGCTAATTTAACTTCTACTACTGCTATTACTACTATTTCTATATTAACCATACCAATAAAAATAGAAGAACCATCAATAAATTATATATAATACTTACAATATTAACAACTTAGATAATCATCTAACAGGATCTAATTTGTGGTACTATTATGCACTGTATTCCCAAGCCATCTCAACTAACATTTTCTAAAATTTATTCTCACCTAGCACAAGAAATCACCACCATGGCAGTAGCACAAATAGACTCTGAATCAGATAAAAAAAGTTATAAATCTCACAAAGAAATTCAAATTAAGAGTACTTACGAAGCAAAACAGGAAACCACTGTGAAAACATCAAGCATTTCTATCACTCCATCACAAAGACCACAAGGTCCCGAAAGACAAAGAAGCAAAGAATATTTTCCGGATGTCATACCTTACGAAGAAATAATAGACTCTTGTGCTATGGTGCCACTGTTTCTTGAACAAATGCAGCTTGAAACTTTTGTAAAGGAAGGCGCCGATGTCTCCCTCTTTTGCGTCATAAAGGGCATACCTGCGCCTTGTGTTATATGGCTCTTCAACAAGCTTCTGGTTGATGAGTCTGCCACATGTCTGTTGAGAAATGATGGTTCACTCTGCAGCTTAAAGCTGCTGAAAGTTCTTCCAAAGCAGAGTGGTATCTACACCTGCAAAATAGTTAATGCTGCAGGACAAGCCGAATGCAACACTCATCTGAGAGTGACAGGTTGGCAACTGCATGTTCCTTCCAAATATAAATTCTTGCATATCAGTGTATGCAACGAACAATGATTTACAAAATACATTTACCAATAGATTCATAATTTCCAAATAAATTTGAGGCATGTCAAGGCATGTTCACCTATATCCATTCACATGATCACACACATTCACTTCACATTTGCTCACATCTTTAGATCGTTACGGCATGTGCTTCTTTATGTTCAGTTTGCTTATTTTTCTGTCTTAAACTCTTAGACAGGAATGAGCAAAACTCTTAATAATCTGCAGAATTTCAATTTCCTTTCTTTAAATCTTTTAAACCTTTACATTGTGTATAAAATTGATTAAAGAAAAATGTTTGAGGAAGGGAGCTAATTCAACTTTTTTTATCATCAGCTCTAAACGTTTCATGTCAGTAGAATATATTTTTGCGTCGATTATTGATCACTTTTATGTGCTGTAATCTGAGCTTTTAAAATCAACTAATTTACTTCAAAAGTTAAATTCTTCACCTCTTTATTTTTATTCAAAATGCATTTTGCTCATTCTTTGTCTAAAATGTATCCTTGTGTATATATTATCACTTAAAAAGAGCCAATCGCTTGGTCAAAAGTGGTCAGTGTGCTCTTATTTTTTTTCAATGCTACCCCGAGTATGCAGATTTTTTTTTTTATTCTACTATCTATACTATAATATCTAGAGATATGTTTTTTTATATTCAGTATTACTTTTATGGTCTTTAACCCAGGGGGCTTTGCTTACAATAAGCATTACAGGTAATAATGCAGGGCAGCCTGAAGACGCGCTCCGTGTGAATCCAGTGAGCACCGTCCACTTGGTAAAGACCATAAAAATTAGCACTAATTAAAAACGCCCTTATATCTGGAACCGATTTAAAAAAAAAAGATAGAATAATCAGGTGAGAAGAAGGAATAAAATGAGAGCAACAACTGGACGCTCTTGGCCCGGTGATAGGTCCTCTTTAAGAAATCAACTCCAGACATAAAAAGAGGTTGCAAACTTAATATTCTGTTTTCCTTATAGCACTGGATAAGGTTCTGCAGGAGAAAATAGAGAAACAGATAGAGCTCGAAGTAAAAGGTACGCAAAAATATTTTATTCTTATAAATCTTTAATGAAATTTCAATCAGTGGTGTAAATGCTAAAAACAGCGCAAAGTGGAACTTCAATCAAGACAAGGTAATATTATTAAATGTATATTAATAAAAAAAATGGGTTCTAAATTATTGATTTACTTATAGAATATGTGTAACAACATTTTCAATGATTTTGAAAAGTGCATGAAAGTTTTTAAAACTTTTGGGGTTTTTACAGTGACATTAGTTTATTTTTTCATTTAAAATTTTATTACAGCTTTCCGTCATTGCATGAAAAAGAATTAATAAAAATATCTAAGACTGTAAAAAAAACCTGTGTACAGTAATATAATTGTCAAGATGCTTTTTTTTAAAAAAAAAACAAAGCATTTGAAAACCTTACATGGCTTGCAGATGGCATCTAGTACTGTACGTTATCATTGTTGCTTGCTGTTTTCTGCTTAACATTCTAAGTATGCGGCTGTATTAGTTCGAATAAACGCCTTCTCATTTAAATGTAGCTATATTATGGATAGTTGCGATTTCTTGTTATTTTCAAAAATTATGTAATCACATTCAAAAGGATCAGAAAGGGCGTTTATTCTGCTGTCTGCAAGTCAGGTAAGATTTTAATAATACATTTTAAACTCACTAAAACTTTCGGACAGCTGTGCACACACAGAATAAAAAAAAGTACCTAAAATTTGTTGAGATTTACCTGTCTGTTGAAGAAGAACTTTCTACAGTTTGAAGAAAGAACAAACAGCGAACGATTTTCGCATCAGAATCTTTAAAAAAGAACAAGGCATTGCGTTTATTCGAACAAATATGGTGAGTGAATATTTTTCTGGATTTGTACTTTATGTAGCATGAATATTTAAATATTTAAACATAAATAATTATTGTAGTTGAAAAATATATACGTAATTTAAATTCAAATACTTGAAAAGGTGAACTATTTTTAAAATACAGATTTCATTTTTTCCTTAGAAATTTTCTTCAATGAGGTCAAGGAGAATGAAAAGCGAAGAGACCTAAGAGGGGCCTTTTCCGATACAGAAGACTACTTGGATCATGGACTTGTTTCCTCTAAGAGATGTGCAAGTCGGACATCTTCAATTGGTTCTTGGTCAGAGTTCATTAAGCCTTCCTTCACACAAAAGTTGACTTTTCGATCTGTGTTAGAAGGCGAGCCTGCTGTTTTCCGTTGTAAACTGGTGGCCTGCCCAGTGCCAACGATTTCATGGTTTCACAACAATAAGCCAATTGGGAAAGAGAAACGTAGGGTGTTTAAAACTGAAAGTGAGATGCACATTCATTTCTGCAGTTTATTAATTAAAGAAGTAGAAGATCGAGATTCTGGAAGTTATCGTATATTTGCTATAAACAGTGAGGGCTCAGCTGAGAGTACTGCTTCCCTGTTGGTAGCACTGAAGGAAGAGCAGAATCCAAAATACTTAGATTTTGTAAGATTTTCTGAGAAAACACATGAAAGTATTGATTCGTTAGTTCAGAAAAAGAGAGAATGCAAATTGAAAGTTGACCTTAAATGTGTTGGATCGCCCCATGATAAACGTCGGGAAACTCAGATAATGCGAAACCAATACCCTAAAAGAGGTATTGTTAAAACAATAAGCTTTGAAAAAATTATTTCCGATGAAACTCAAAGCAAAAGGAAACGGAGGAAAAAATTGGAAAGTGATAAATTGTTAGACAAAGAAATACAAGCAAAGTTAGAAAAGTTGCGAGAGCTCAAGCGTGCAAGAGGAAGCAGAAGCTCAATTTACTCTTCTGATTTGTACTCTGATATGGACCTTGAGTCTTTACAGAGTGACACAAGTTTCCACATTGAAAAGGAAACCTATAAGCTGAGCTCATTTTTAGATGTACCACGAGAGCTTAAAAAGATTCCGGGACTGGACAAGCTCCCCATCTCTATTCCTCAAATAATTGAACCAAATATAAGTAATGTAGCACAGGAAATAAAAGAAACTGGCATCTTCGAATCATCTATGCTCAAAAGTGCAGAAAATGAAACTATGATAATTCATAATGATAGCGTTAGTACAGTTAGTAAAAGCACCTCTAATGAAATTATTATTGGGAATGATCAGCAGAAAGACAACATTGAACAAACAAGAGCTACAGAATCAATATTAAGTCCTGATATTGTTTTAGCTAAGATTACAAACGATGTAACAGAAAAAATAGACAGTACGTTGGAGTTGACAGAGCCTGTACAAATCAATGAGCCCATTAAATCAAAAGTACTCCAAGATCTTTCAGAAATCAGTTATGTTCGTTACACAGGACAAAAATTCAGTCAGAGTGAATTTAAATTCTTTCAGACTCCAGATATACAAGATACCTTGGCAGATGCTTCTGGCGAAATTCCTGAAGATAATATTAACTTTCCTGTACAACCACTTAAAGAACCTGAGGATTTAACAACATTAGAATCTTTCTCTGCTGAGCCACTCCTGGAACCAATACAGAAAGATGAAATGACAAACGAACCAGAATCATTTGAAGAAAGAATTCAAATGAATGAGCCCGTCAGGTCCAAAATACGACAAGGACCATTTCAGGCTACTAATACTTATCAAAGTTATCCAGATATGGTTGAAGAAGAACATGACAAAATATCTGATAAAGATCTTAAATATAGTAAGTTTGTGAATGCGCCAGGCCTACAAAGTTATGAAACGAAAGACAATAAAGATGGGATGGAACATACCTTTTTACCTGGTGAACTGAAATTGCGAGAAAAGACTCAAACCATTGGACAGAGTAGATCTAGAACATATGATGAAAAGTATACACCAAACGTGGAGCATAAAACAGATATGAAAAAGGAAGCATTTGGTAACCTCTCCAAATCTGTAAATGTTAGTCAAGAAGGCAAATTAACTTGTCATGAAGAAGTTCATAAAGAGCAGTTACTTGTGGATGATGTTTTAGAAAAACAAAAGTCTCTAGGGGAAATTAATTCCAGTAAGCCAGTAAATGTCACTGTTGATTTCCAAAAACAAATAAAAGACAGTAAATTTGAACTAGTTGAAATGTATACACCTGTAAAATCCAGAATTTTCCAGTCATCGTCTGAAAGTAGACCAGAATATATTTCCACACAACATATTATAGAAGAAAAATTGAGTCTACATGAACATGAGAAAGTTCATGAACTTATTGACAATGAGAAAAGTAAAGAAGTGAATGAAGAGGTTATTTTTTCTATTGTTGAAAGTCATTTAGACATATCAGAAAAGGATGCAACACCACTGACATTGAGTGATGTATCGAAGAAAGTAGAGAAAAATCTGGATGTTAAAGGGTCAGTCCAAATGCATGAACCAGTTACAGCTCTTGTAATACCAGAAGCAATTCAAATAAACAAATCTGTAACATCAAAAATATTACAAAAACCTACTGAAGCTACCTTAATGTGCTTACCAGCACATGAAGTAACCATGAAGGAAAAGATACTAGAATCTGAAACAGCTAAGAGACACTACAAACAGGATCAAAACCAGAAGGAATTATCTAGTCAAAGTAAGCAAAGATATGCAGAAGATGCTTTGGGTACATCATTTATAAACACTACTGAAGTTGGAAAAGATGAGTTGGAATCACTAATGACAGAACATTCAGAGTATGAAAAATCTGATGTCTACAAAGTCTTGCAGGAAATGCCTAAATCAAATTTGATTGAGTCATCCGTAGAAAAAATAGAATACAGTGAAAGCAAGCAAAGTTGGATTGAAACGAAACAAAAAGAAAAATCTTTTCAAGAAATGTTTGGAAATATAGATGAAAAAGTTCAAGAATATTATTCTGAGATGGACTCCTTACTTGTTGGAAAAGATTCCCAAGATGGTCAACAATTACATTATGAAAGGAATGAGCAAAAATTAGCCAATTTCACTGAAATTAACCAAGTGGGTGTACAACAAAAAGCAAGACGTTCCCATGAATCTGACCTGACATCTTCAATTACTGATCAACTTCAGCAGGCAGTCAGCAGTGAGGAAACCATTCCTCAAATATCTCCTAAAATGAAAGAAAAAGAGAATGCTTTAATAACGCCAGCATCTGATTTCTCTTTGGTTGAAGATACTAAACTTGCAGAAGTAAATGAATACACAAAATTAGAATCATTGGATTCATCTAAAATGAGTGAACAAAATTTTTCAAAAACACGGCTAATTGATCAGCAAGATAAAGTGACTGCTTTAAAAGTTAAAGAAAGTTTTGAAGCCAAAACTTTTTCTGAAAGGTTATATGAAAAGTCAGAATTTTCACTATCTAAGGAAGACAGAGAAACTCTACCTGAATTAAATGTTGAAAAAACTTTACCTGGTGATATGTATGATGAACCTGGGGAAAAAGATGTGGAATTGGAATTGGCAGCTTTGAAGGAAATTGAGTCTAGTAGGGTTCATCCTAATGATGCTTTTGAGATTTCTGAAAGTGCTGATTACAAGAAGATGTTTCCAAGTGCACCTATGTTTACTCATGATGTGGAATCTCAGGAAGTACTCGAAGGTGACTCATGCACTTTTACATGTCATTTTAATGGGTATCCTCAGCCAACTGTTTCTTGGTACAATAATGACAAAGTGCCCCGAAATGAAGACGTGGTCATACTTACCACAGAAACAAAATCTGCTTTAACATTCTTAGCAGTTCTTCCTCAAAATGCTGGTTCTATAACATGTGTAATATTTAACCAATATGGAACGGACACAACATTTGGCAAACTTAAGGTTAACAGTAGAGAAAATCAGGACCAAAGTGATGATAAAACCTTAGTGAAATGTGAGATGCTTATATCTGAACATTTCACAGAAGGTGAGGATGAGGAGCTTATATCACTGTTTGCTAATGCTGAAGGAAAGTCTTTTGCAGATGATAATAGATTCAGTCTTCAGCTCCCACAGGTTGGGTATGTAATTCCCCGCAAAGCTGACATGTCATTATCATTGCCTGTGGAAATTAAAGTTACTGCACCAACTCCAGTTCCTGATTTTGAAGAATTAGAAGAAAGCTTCCAAACAGTTGAACTGCCACAGAAAAAGCCTACTACTAATAACAAACACAAAATCAAGCATAAGTTTACCTTTGGTTTTGATGTTTCCAGTAAAGCAAAGGAAGCAATTCAAGAGAATGAAATTAATGTAGATGACAAAGAAGAGGCTTGTCCTGTTCTTGAATGTATTATATCAGAGGATTCTGAACCACAGCTGACATGGCACCAAAGCATCACAGACTCCAAGAAAGAGGATAAGACCATTTTTGAAAATGAGCCACTAACTGTTGTTTCCCATGTTAATCTCAAAGAACCCAAAGAAATATCAACGTTAATTGCATGTAATACAGAAGCCAATGATGATCTGACACACAGCATTGTTGAGACAGTTATTGAGAATCAAAGCAATTTACAAATAGATTTAAAGGTAAAAGTCCAAAGTCCACAACCTTCTATCTATGATAGTGCAGATATTACAAATATCACCAAGAGTGATATTGTTAGTGAAAGAACAGAGTTGGAAGACACTGTAAATAGTTTTGCTAAGAAAATAGAAGATGAAAAGGTTGAAAGAGATGCTGTTTCACAATCAACTGAAGAACAAGATTCAACACTTTCTGTTATTATTGCAGAAAATAAAAATGTTCTCCAGGAATCCGTATCTCCAGTTTTACATGTTAAAAGCAATGAAACAATTGAAATTAAGCTTGATGCCGCAAAGGACAGTACTACAGAACAAAGTCAGGGTGTAGTGTCTAAAGATCTTGTTATTGATGAAAGGAGAAAGGATTTGCCTACGGTACCTAAAAGAAGACGATCCTTTATTAAAAGCAAATCTGCTATCGACAATGAGAGCAATCCAGCAGAAAGTAAAACTGTTGAACAGGGAAGAGTAAGTGAAGAGGCAACAGACATGAAAAAGGCCTTACCGGTAGTGCCACAGAGAAGGCATTCGTTTGTGAGAAATAAATCTGGTACTGACAATAAACCTATGATGCGAAAGAGTTCTCTTGTTGAAACCATTAGACCTGAGCTAAGACTATTGCAAAATGAGTCAGTAAATATTAGTATTAAGAAAGAATTACCAACACCCCCTCCTAGGCGGCGGTCTATGGTGAAAACTCCAGTAATATGTTCTGAAGCAAAGCCGTTAGAGGCAAAACCAATTGATTCAGAAAAAGCAAACCAAAAAGAAAAAGAGAATAATGCAAAAACCGAACAACTAGTACTACCACCCTCAGAAGACAACAAATTCCGATTGAATTTGGATACATTAGTTAAATCAGAAGATGTACAAAGTTTGAATGAAATTGAAGATATTTCATACCTTGGCATTTTTGAAGGGGAAGATATAAGTCATGACTATTTAATGTCAGTTGTGGACAATGAAAATATTGAATGTGACAAACGTGAACACCATATTAATCTGAATGAAAATGATCTAGAGGATATTCAAAGAAATGTTTACCTTAAGGAAGAGGTAAGCACTTCTGAAAACTTGGGGTCAGAGAATACGGTTGAAGTTGCTCAATTCAATATACCTTACTCACAGATTAGTGCTCAATCCCCTTCTGTACTACTAGAAGATGTAAAAAGTGAACAAGACATTAAGATGGGACACATAACATCACTGGAGGTTGAAGATGTCACTTTTGATACTGTATATGAATTTTATAAGAATCAATCTTCGCGACCATTTTCTCCAGAATCTGAGATGTCAATTGAAGGCTGTAGTGTATTTAGTGATGAAGCTATCGATATTGAACAATTTTTCACTCCACCATCTTCTGCTGAGCGTTTTTTTTCTCCTTTAAGTGAATCAATTCTGACGCCTGTAACTTCTCCCGACCATTACTTTACACCAGTTCAACCTATGTTGGACTCTGATGGAACAGAATGTCAGGCATTTTCTGATATTGCTGGTCCTTCACAAAAAGGCTTAAATAATCCTGGAAAAGAAGAGGATGAGGAAGATCTAAGAGGAGATGTTCAAAAACCACCAGCATTTATAAAACCACTTCTTAAAAAACGGATTTTTGAAAATAGCACATTGAGTTTTGCTGCAGAAGTTGTAGGTTGCCCCTCACCAGTTGTGAAGTGGTGCAGAGATTCCTTGATGCTTAATGAGGAAGACAGAATCAAAATAAGAGAGGAAGGCAATGTGCATATACTAGAAATTCACAGCATACAACTTAATGAAGGTGGAAAATTTAGTTGTATTGCCGAGAACCCTATGGGAGAAGCCAAAAGTTTTACTCAGGTGGACATTTTACCTCTTGATGGTAAATTTTGTGCTTTGCCACCTCCTGTAACTCATCAGCATGTAATGGAGTTTGATATGGAGAAAAATACAACGTCGAGGTCTCCTTCGCCTCAGGAAATTCTTTTGGAAGTTGAGTTAGATGAAAGTGAAGTTAAAGATTTTGAGAAGCAAGTGAAAATCATAACTATTCCTGAATTTTCCCCTGACAGTAAAAGCATGGTAATTTCCCTTGATGTGCTTCCTCTAGCGTTTGATGATCAAAATACGGGGGGTGAATCAAAAGATACTGATGATGTTAAGATAAACTTTGAAGTAACTGAAAAACCACCTCAATTTCATAAGCACATTTCTGATCTGAATGTAGCAGCAGGATCAGATGCAGAATTTCATTGTTCTGTAAAGGGTATGCCCACACCAACTATTAAATGGTTCAAAGAAAGTGAATGCATAACTCCAGATTCTACAAAATTTCTTATAAAAGAAGAAGGGGAAAAGAAAAGTCTTATGGTATGTGATGTGAACATGTCTGATGCAGCAACATACTTTTGCAAAGCAGAGAACAGTTATGGAGAGGTGTCTTGCAGAGCTTCGTTAGGTGTTACAAACACAGTTGCTGCTAAAGAAGAAATAACGGAGTCCCCTGATTTTTCCTCTGTGGGTGCAGAATACACAACTCAGGGATTTGAAGAAACAATTGATCAAAGCATTTTAAATGAGAATGAAGAAGAAATAGAAGTTGAGATTGAATTTCAGAGTGATAATAATGAAGTGAACAAAGCCGTTGAGCTGATTGCTGTCACGGGAAGTGAATACGAAGAAGGTCCTGAGAAATGTTTAAATATACAGTTTGATGTTTTTGATAAGCCTTCTTCAGAGGAAGCTATCCAATTTAACGCTAAAGGTTCTGAAAGTTGTTGCTTTGAGTTTCAAGTTACAGAATCCCCTCCACGGTTCTTAATACCAATTCTGGACTCATCAGCATCAGTTGGAACCAAAGCTAATTTCACATGTGTAGTTGATGGCTCCCCTGTGCCAGATATTTCTTGGTATAAAGATGGTAGTTTAGTTCAAGGGGAAAAATATATACTTGAAGAGGAACAAAATGGCTGTCATCAGTTAACAATAGATAATGTTGATGCTGGTGACGAAGGCCAATATACATGTTTGGCAACAAATAAAGAAGGAACTGCAGATACAATTGCATCGCTTATAATAAAACAATAGCATACAGTCAAAAATACATTTTTTTCTTCCATGCTGATAATTTTGCACTCTACAAAACTTTATGACACATAGTGTCAAATGAATGATCACTGCCATTTTGCCATAAGTATTCTTTACTGTAAGCTTTGATGCTAAATTGAGGTCTGTTAAATCTTTTGTTTTCAGTGTAAATATTCATAACATGCTATGAACTGGTAATGGTATAATGTAATGTATGTTTAGGATATAATTTTGTGTATGACTATCTTTGATTTTGTGTTGGCCAGAGTTTAATTATTCTGTATAACTACCTATGATAATGTTTAAATGAGGATGTGTGATAATTAAGCCATGTAGTCATGAAATAAAAAGAAGCACCTATATATCACAAGCATTTTTATTCTACCGGGTATTATTTTACACCACATCAAAGCAGGTAGCCATATAAACAGTGAAAGTCTCCATCATTATGTATAATATATATATATATATATATATATATATATATATAACATTGCTGACTTCATTCACATTAGTATAATTACCGTAGTAATATTGAAACTAAGGGTATTTCTTGACTTATTATTATATGTATAAAAAATAGGATGTTTTAAATATATGTTGGCCTGCTATAGAACTATTATTAATCCTCCCCATTGATGCTCCTATTACAGGGGTATTTTTGAGTTTGAAAGTTATCTGCTACCCATAAGATAGAGGATAACTTCTTAATCGTTGGTTGTCCAACCACTGGGACCCACACTAATTCCAAACACTAGGGCTGTGAAGAGCTCTGTGCGAATGGATCTCTTTTCATTCTTAATGTGACTTCCAGAGATAGCCAAGCACTGCTCTCCACTGTACTCCCTTCAGAATGAATGGCGTGGCAGTGCGCATGAGTGACCATTAGTGCTGAGCGAGCACTACCATGCTCAGGTGTACAGTTCTCAAAATGAGCAGGTCGGCTGCTCGGAAAGGTTTGACTCATGTACGGAATATAATGGAAGTCTATGTGAAACTCAACCATATTTCCAGAAGATCTTATAGAAAAATGCACACGTTTTCCATTGACTTCCATTACACTTGGTACTCTAGATGAGCCCATAAGATTGTCCGACCGGTTTGTTTCAAGTACCAAGCACCCGAGCATGGTAGGGCTAGTTCATCACTAGTGACCACCACTCCATTCATACAGAGCTCTAGTTCTAGGAATTATTGGGTCCAAGCAGTAGGACCTCTAGTGATTAGGAAGTTTTTAACTATTTCATGGATAGGGGATATTTTACAAATTTGAGAATACACCTTTAATTAGCTGAATGTTGGAATAAATGTGCAACCTATTTTTGGGCTATTATTACCATTAAATTAATATTAGAAAATGCATTTTAATTGATTCGTTGACATTAAAGTTGAAAAAAAGTTGCAATTTACCTAAACATATTTAGAAATACAGAGTAAGTTGAGCCCCACAAATAAAACTGTTTAGTCCATATTTCTACCATCACATTTCATAAATAGTAATGCATTTTATTTAATGTTGCTATTGTGATATAATCTATTTAAGTATGGCAAACAAATTTATGATTAGAATAATACAATGATGTCCTTTAAAAAGTAATTTTTGCCATCCGATGTCATCATCTCCAAAACAAACAGTAAATATGCTGCATGGTAAATTATTTGAATTATCTGTTTGCATTTTTCATTGTAAAATTATGTTAATTTAATAAAATGTTAAGAAAAGTATGTGAAACGTTTTGTGTGCTTTTGTATTTTTAAACTGTTGAAAACTTTTAAATTACAACTTTTAAAATACATTATTTTTATGTATTCTGTTCCCTCTAAGCCGTTTACTCTGGCAAGGAAATAGTTAAAACAACTTATTAATGAGTTTAATAAGCACAATCACAGCTCTGACTTCAAGGTTAGAATATTTAACTAATTAAATAATTTCCAAAGCATAGCATAGCTTAGAGGGAACTATGGTTCTAAGTCTACGTAAAAAATAGGTCATTTCAGAAATCATTTGCTTTATTGATCTTGTTACAATTTTTAAAAATATAATATTTTACAAAGGTAGACAGTCAATTTATTATGCTGCTTTTAGTAACGGCACACTATTATAGATACAGACACATATTCTTAGTAGTCAAAGCAGCACAAAAAAATGTGGCCACAATCAGTGCTGAAAGAACACTGGACATAGAACATTTGAGTTGAGGAGGAGTCCTCTGTCAACAACTGCCATTTTTTCAAGTGGTTGACAGGGTGCTGATCACTGTATATATACTTTCACAATATCTTGTTAATCACCACCATAAGAAGGGTCATGAATTTACTAGATTATGTGTCCAAAGTAATATTTCAGCGCTCCTAGTTACCAAATGGAAGCATATTTTTTTGTGCAATTTTAGCTACTTTGTACCTGTAACATGCTGCCCCTACTTATTAATTTGACAGATCCAAATAATTTTAATTGGATACTATGCAATTAAGCAAATTATCTACAAATTTGCTAAACATATTATTTATATTTCACAATTTGTAAAATTAAATTCTTGTCTCAACTAAAACTCAAAGGAAATCTAAATTTGCAGAGTTTTGATACCTGAAATTCAAGTCTTTGATAGCATGTCACTTAGCTACAAAATAAATCCTAAAGTATTGTGACAACACAGTGACAGATTTTAATCCGGATCCAGAAATATATTTGGCAAATCTCACCAAAGTAGGACTAATGGTTTAATGGTATCATTTGCCTAAAAACATAAAACTGCTCTGCATATACCCTGTTTGTAGATATGAGTGAACTTGGGGACGGTCCCTGCTTTGCATCCCACTCACCATATGAATCTGTGTTCAAACTCCCAGGATTTTTTGTGCTTATAAGCTTTTATTCCTAATAGGTGTGTTAACGCTCTAATTTTTAATTTAAATTGTCCATGCTTTTTATTGAGCGCCATGTAAATCTAAAATGGATTTTTAGGGCACTTCTCTCATCCATAACAATGGACATAAGTTGTCCAAATTGTACAAAACTTTCATGTTTAATTTAATTGTGAAATCGGACTTAATTTCATATTTCCATTATTAATCGTGTTTTGATTTTTACAGTTTCCCTTTTTATTTAAAACATTACATTTTTATGTTCTTTCTGTTATCTGATTTAAAACATTATTTTGAAATGCATGGAACTTTTATGTCCTGCAAAGTTGATCAGAGTTAGGTTTTTTCAGCCAGATGCCATGTTTAGAGATGCGTGAACCTGAACAGGAAAGTTCAGTGTTTCTACTGAACACAGACTTTACAAAAAAAAAATCAGTGTTTGTGTTTGGACTTCGAGTGCTTTATGCATACAAACCAATTGAGTGAGCATCTTTGTGTTTGGGTACACTTGGTACTCGGCCCAGTATGAGCCGCATGCAGCATTTGAATAGCTCACACTGGAGGTGATAAGTGTCATTGGCTGTAGTGTGTAGAAAAAAAGAAATAAATAAAATACCTGTCCTCCCTTTCCCGGAAGGGTCCTGTATATGGCTGGCTGAATGTGGGCGAAGAGTCAGCTCATCTCTAGCCGTGTTACAAAAAAATCAACATCTGTGTTATAAAATTATTGGTCTTACGTAGTGTTGAGTGAGCACTATCATGTTTGGTACTCGTAATGAGCAGTTGGAGTCTTGGAGGGGCTCAATTTGTGTACCTCGTATAATGAAAGTCAATAGGAAACTTGAGAATTCCAAAAAAATGCTTAAGCTTCCCATTGACTTCCACTATACTTGGGTACTAGTCAAGCCCATCCAATCTTCTGACTGCTCGTTACAAGTAGCGAGCACTTGAGCATGGTACTGCTTGCTCATCACTAGTCTTAAGGTTTCCATACATGTTACACTAAAGTTAGCCAAACTATCCGATATCAGTGGAATCGGTCATTAATCTAATGCATATTGGGGCCTTCCATCTTTGCCTTGACAGTTGATCACAGGGGAGAGAAGGATCTGGCCTGCTAAATTTCAACGGTCAATTATTTTTTTCTTGAGATAAGCTGCTGCCAGACTTCTGGCAGTGGCTTTCTAATAGAGAGAATACTTGGCCTAGTTAAACTGTCATATGTATGGGAGAGTCAGGAGAGATAAGTGTTGGCTAATGTGATCTTTTGTGTATCATGAGCCTTAAAAACTTATTTAATAATATATCTTACATACACTAGGCCAAAAATAATTCATAATTTCAGGTCAATTGTTGGATATTAGTAAGTAACCCTGCTGTTCTGTTCCCATGTACTATACACTTGTATTGCTCCTGGGTCACTATGACCCGGTTTATTAAATCTTGATTTTAGATACTCTAACTCAATTATTTTATACATTTTGCTTACTAGACTGTATGGGAACGTGTTTGGAAATAAAAAAAAAAATGAAATTGAAATCTTTTTTTTTTTTTTTATTCAGAAAAAACTTAGTAATAAGCAAAATGAAAAATAGCAAACTACACATATGTGGTAAAAAAAACATACCAAAACAACAAATGAAGCATTTTGTGAAAAAAAAATTAAAGATAATAAACACTTCAATTTGAACATATTCACATGGTAATATTACTTTATGTATCCTTGCATGAAGAAGATTAAACATGGGCTTTGCATAAGAATTTTTGGCATCCAGAACACATAATACTTGTTATATTATCACAAGAATAAGGGCAATAGCTGCACCTTTTTCTTTTTATTCTTGAAGCACCGCTGGTAGAGGCCATGGGGGTAGAAACTGAAAGGTCAAATGGCTAAAGGCCACGTTTCACTAAGCAACATCGCTAGCAACATCGCTGCTGAGGCAAGACTTTTGTGACGCAACAGCGATGTTGCTAGCGATGTTGCTGTGTGTGAAATCCAGCAACAACCTGGCCCCTGCTGTGAGGTCGCTGGTTGTTGCTGAATGTCCTGGACCATTTTTTAGTTGTTGCTCTCCCGCTGTGAAGCACACATTGCTGTGTGTGACAGCGAGAGAGCAACAACTGAATTTGCAGTGAGCAGGGAGCCGGCTTCTGCGGACGCTGGTAACCAATGTAAATATCGGGTAACCAAGAAGCCCTTTCCTTGGTTACCCGATATTTACCTTGGTTACCAGTGTCCGCCGCTCTCACGCTGTCAGTGCCGGATCCCTGCTCCCTGCACACATAGCAGGACTACACATCGGGTAATTAACCCGATGTGTACTCTGGCTAGGAGTGCAGGGAGCCAGCGCTAAGCGGTGTGCGCTAGTAACCAAGGTAAATATCGAGTTGGTTACCCAATATTTACCTTAGTTACCAAGCGCAGCATCGCTTCCACGCGTCGCTGCTGGCTGGGGGCTGGTCACTGGTTGCTGGTGAGATCTGCCTATTTGACAGCTCACCAGCAACCCATGTAGCAACGCTCCAGCGATCCCTGCCAGGTCATGTTGCTGGTGGGATCGCTGGAGTGTCGCTTATTGTGACGGTACCTTAAGTGTGCTAGCATTTGTGTACCGATAAGAGCAGAGAAGATAAGAACCCTTCTGAAAACAAGGAGATAAGCTAGGAAGACAGACTTAGGGTACCTTCACACTTTAGCGATGCAGCAGCGATCCAACCAGCGATCTGACCTGGTCAGGATCGCTGCTGCATCGCTACATGGTCGCTGGTGAGCTGTCAAACAGGCAGATCTCACCAGTGACCAGCCCCCAGCCAGCAGCGACGTGCAAGCGACGCTGCGCTTGCACGGAGCCGGCGTCTGGAAGCTGCGGACACTGGTAATTAAGGTAAACATCGGGTATGGTTACCCGATGTTTACATTAGTTACCAGCGCACACCGCTTAGCTTTGCTCTCCTAGCTACAGTACACATCGGGTTAATTAACCCGATGTGTAATGCAGCTACATGTGCAGAGAGCAGGGAGCCGCGCACACTGCTTAGCGCTGGCTCCTTGCTCTCCTAGCTACAGTACACATCGGGTTAATTAACCCGATGTGCAATGCAGCTACATGTGCAGAGAGCCGGAGTCGGCAGCACAGGCAGCGTGAGAGCTGCGGAGGCTGGTAACTAAGGTAAATATTGGGTAACCACCTTGGTTACCCGATGTTTATCTTGGTTACAGCTTACCGCAGCTGCCAGATGCCGGCTCCTGCTCCCTGCTCGCTTCATTTCGTCGCTCTCTCGCTGTCACACACAGCGATCTGTGTGTCACAGCAGGAGAGCGCCTTTGAAGAAAACGAACCAGGGCTGTGTGTAACGAGCAGCGATCTCGCAGCAGGGGCCAGATCGCTGCTCAGTGTCACACACAGCGAGATTGCTAATGAGGTCACTGCTGCGTCACAAAAAACGTGACTCAGCAGCGATCTCGGCAGCGAGCTCGCTGTGTGTGAAGCACCCCTTACTTAGCAAAAAAAATCATTTGGAGGCATTTAGAGCTCAGCTTTACAAAATAAGGCCCTCTTACACCGCGCGTTCTGTGCAGTCCGTTCTGCGCAGAATATACACGTGTAGTGCACACCTAGTGATCTCTCTGGATGCGCTCTACATTTCAGTATAGACTGTGCACCAAAAATAATCAATATAAAGCCATTTTTATGGTGCGCAGATCTCAATGCATACACCCGGCAGATCGTGTGTACGACCCCAATGAAATAATTTAGGAAATAAATAAATTGATATACAATTGTAGATGCAATAAATAGACCCAACTGAGGTTATAACTCCTTTATTTCACTGAAAATATGGCCTCACAGCTGTAAAAAATGATGTCGGGTCACTATGACCCGAACACGACAAGTGTACAAATCGGCGTGTAGCTAAAAGTAATCACAAAAAAAAACAAAATACTCATAGATAGTTCCCCCTTTAATGAGGAAAAGTCAAGTAACCTCAAGTTTCAGAAACTTATAGAAAAATATCTACAGGGCCACAAAAAATTGTCTACAGGTCACTATGACCCGAACAGAACAGCAGGGTTAAATGAAAGTTTGTTTTTATTTTTCCATTTTTCTTTTTGATTATTATTTTTGTGCTACACATAGTCCATTGAATGTAATTTTTAATGTCTGCATAAATATGCATTGAATCAAAGTTAAAATTCGAAACATATGCAAACCTGAAATCAGAGTTCAATGTATAATGCAGTGTCAGATATACAATAATATATAATTAATATAATACTATTAACTTCTTTTTTTGTACAGACGTGACTAGTTCTTTTGTAATATCTACAGAGGAGGAGACAACAGAAATCTACAAAAGTGACCTGCAATTAAAAAACCCTAATGTTAGAACTCTTGAATCTATGCCTGAATCTTCATTATATTCAAGTAAACTAGAGATTAAAAAGGAAGCTAATTTTCCAGTCTTCATACAACAGCTGTCATCAGTGGAGGCTAGGATAGGAGATGTAATCAAATTATCAGTTACAGTTAGTGGGTTTCCCAAACCAAAAATTCAGTGGCTGCATAATGGAAACATGATAAAGTCTTGTGAGACTTACAAATTTGTATATGATGGCAGTGAATACAGTTGCATCATTCCATATGTGAATAAAGATAATGAGGGAGAATATACATGTATTGCTGCTAATGACCAAGGTGAAACTATGTGTAGCTCATATCTCACAGTACACAGCATAGAGATTAGAAAAGAAATTGATGCAAAAGTGGAGTTGTATGAGTCGTCAGACAGCAAAAGTGCAGCCGATCTTACATTAGACAAAGCTTTAAGTACAGTAATTAAAGAACCACATGTAAAAGCTACAAAGTCTTACAAAAAATCATCTATTCAAGAAACCACAGAAACACGATTATATGCTGTTAATCTATCTGGCGATGCCTGGGCCGGAATGCAGCAACGTGACACAATGCTGTATACGATTGGCATAGAAGGAAAATACTCTGCGGAAAGTGAAGAGGTTGACACAGTGCAAGAATTACTAGCTATAGAACAACAAGCTGTATATAATGAGTCTAAGGAAAAGGAACTATTGCCTTTAGCTGCTTCTGTAGTTTCAGAAAATGTAATCGAGCAGCATGATAAACAGATTGTAAGTCCTGATATCAAAGAGTTAGCTTATTCAAACGTTCAGCCTCTACAGTTATCCATTACTGAAGAAATAACATCAACGCATAAGGAATCTGAATTTGAAAATATGCACCCTAAAACAGACAATGCAGACGTACAAAGCGAGGAAAAAACAAAGTATATTGCAGTTACAGCCGAAGAAATACAGATAATGTCCTGTGATGCAAAGCAAACGTTAGAAATTCACAATGCAGAATTTGAGGAGGAACAGTTAATTAGACAAGATAGTCCACAACTTAAGGCGATAGACTTGTCAGATCCACCTGCAAGAGCAGAGACACTATTGTTAGATCCTTTAGTAATTTCAATAACAGATTCACAAAATATCATGATGAAGGAGCAGGAACTTCCTCATGTGCAAAGTGAAGGCTTTACAGCTTTTCGTATGAAAGAAACATTTATATCAAGCAGTTCAGTTTCAGAAGAAAGGAAACAGATTCAATGTGAATTTTCATCACTAATCTGTGAGAGTAAAGATGGAAACATTGCAGAATTTCAGGCAGAACAGAAACCACCTATTAATGTACAAGTTGTAGATTCTCAAGCACAACTAAGAAGTGAAGAACCTTTCTTCTTTGATATTCCCTCTGAAGACCAAGCAGATCTCACCAAAAGTCTAATTCCTCTATTTTCTTCACTGTCTGATGAAAAACTTCCCATTGTATGTTCAACTACATGTCTTATAGATTCTGATAGTGAGGAAATAAAGTTGAGCTTTTCGAAAGAAAAATTACCGATTTTACATCTACAAACAATACAGTCTGAATTACCATTACCCAAAGAAGTACATCATACCCTTATAGACCCCAAATCGCAAACTGCAATAAACAAATTGGAGAAAAGCTACAATTCCTGTTTGACTATTGAAGATAAAAGTCTTCTTTCAGCAGAGTTTGTACAAAGTCTGCAAACAAGTCCTGAAAGTGTAAACCCTAGTAGTGTTTTGGAAAATGACCAACTTAAATTAGCTAATGTTGTGGAAGACTTTGCTCTACTTCCAAAAGAAAATCAAGTTTTACCACAAAAGGAACAAAGAGGTAGCCTACGAAAAGAAGACTACAAACTTGTTATGCAACTATGTACTACCGATGAAAGTAGGACCATTATTGAGGGTCATGACAATACTGTGCTAGACAATGATGTGCATACTTGTAAAATTACAAATGAATTTACATTTCCTTTACAAATTCATTCTGTTCAGAATCATGGTATCACAACAGAAAGTGTTAAAGTCTTAGATGAAGCACAGCAAGATTACGCTTCAAGAATCCAGCAAGGACAGTCCATACGACTACCTTTAAATTTTGAAGAAAAACATCCTATACAGGAAGAAAATTTGAAGGTGGTAGAGAAAGCAGACGCAGAAAATTTAAATGTGGAGCTTCAATTAAATCAACCTATGGCTGCCCCTGAGGTATTTGATCTGGAAACATATACTAAAGAAGAGCTTCTTACCTTTGATAGCCCAAAAAGTTTTAGCCTTGGAATTAAAGGCCATCTTAAAAGTGCCTTATATTCCGCATTACAAAATGAAAGTCATATCTTTTCTGCAGAATTTCTGAAATATTTGGAAGATATTCAAATTAGAAATATTCAAATAATCAAAGAAACAAATCATATATTATGCACATGCATTATCACAGCCACAAACGTTGCCACTGAAGAAATTACTTTGTCACTTCCTAATATATATCCTCAAAGGGCTGACCTTAAGTCTGAATTAAATGCTGCATTACGAGCTGTAATATGTGAAGAGAAAGAGAGTTTGGAATGTGAAAAACGAGAAAAATTTGGAACTGCTGCGGACAATGTAGAAATCAGACAACTTGATATATTGACAGAAGGCGGAGACTTTGAACATATATCTCCTAAAGAAACCCACAGTATTCTTTTGATTAACACTGAAATAAAAGACGTAGGTGCTGCTTATTACACAGATGAGGTTATAACTTCAACGATAGCTTTTCAGGGACAAGTAGAAATAGTAAAGAAATTAGAAAAACCTGGGGAGATATATGAGGAAAACACTCCACTGATCAAGCAGAGTTTAGTGGATATTGATGCTGATGAAGGTAGTTCTGTTACTTTAAAGGCAACTATATCCAATGCTAAGTCTGTGAGCTGGTATTTTATGGGTAGATTGCTGTCTTCAGGCATAGAGTTCATTTGTTCAGAAAGTAATGATAGCTATACATTAGTAATCAAGAAAGTACATATGGATTCACACCAAGGAGAGTACACGTGTGAGGCTTTGAATGAGGCTGGCAAATCAACAACATCAGCGAATCTCACAGTAGTTAAAAGAGGTTGGATCATGGGGATAATTAAATAACACTTGTTTGCTAACCTTCAAAATATTCCATATGGTATAGGATGGCAACAGGAATTACAATTTGTATCTGTTGCCAATATCTATACTACTTCACCTAACAAACCTCTATGTTACACTCGTGGCCATTTTTCATTAACTAAAAACTAATAACCACTCCTTAAAATTAATATTTATTTCTAAATGTTTAGTTATTTACCTAATTTAGGGCTGAGTTATTTCCCTTTCAAATATACTTTGTATTAAGCTATAAAAAACTACTTAAAAAAAAAACTGTTGGACCTAAGTGGATCATGTTTTAGTGGAAAAGAAAAGGAAAAAGCTTATATGGGAAATGTTCAGCCTTATTAAATACTAAAACAACAAAAAGTTTCTGTAGATCACTGTAATCTATATTAACTTTGCCTTAAATAATCTTACAAAACATTGAATTTGCCAAGTAGATTGCAAGCTGTTTCTAATATGACAAATTATCAAAAGCTGTTTAAAAGATACTTTCTACGTTTAGAAGGGAAGTGTGCTCAAGGTAAAAATTATTTTATATCTTGGTTAGTAATGTTTTTTTGCAAATGAGAGAGGGAAATACAATTTTAGCTAAAATGATATTGGTCTTTATGCAAAGAAACATTTGTAAAAAGGATCAATGTCTTTCATAATAACCAGTCAAATCACTTTCTTAATTTTCAAGCCTGTTTTGATTGGAGGTTATGCTGATACATTTTATTGACATTAATTTTATATATTTGAAATTTGATATTTGCAAAATGGTAGAAGTAGTATGTGGGGTTAGAAAAGGATGTCAAGTTTGGAAAATAACTTTGGGTGCCTAAGATCAAATCATGGAGATGTGAAGCTCACTGGTGGCTCTTCTGACTTTTATATATGCCTTTAAGCCTAAATTAGATTATATTATTAGATCACAAAAGGTGGTCTTCCACACTCAGAGCACTTATGATCTTGTATGGGTTGTCTTAGAAAAACTTAACAATTTTCTAAATACATTTCTAAAACTTGTATATATACAATGTTCTATATACAAACAGCCTTTGATAATTTTGAGTTCAGGTCATTTACTTAAAGTTGTTTTCCCATGAACAAAGTTAATTTTAAAATTGATTTTAATCAATAGATCTTGGAATAAACATAAGATCCCCAATTGGATGTGTTTTAATTTTTTTTTTCCTGTGCTGAGATAATCTTATAACTGTGCCCCTGCTATGTCCTTTGTAATGTCCGTGTCTGACCTACAGGACATGGTCTGATTATACCACATCTCCTGTTCAGGGGAGGATGCAAAAGAGTATACAGATATTACAGCACGGGATAACAGCTGATTCTTTATGGGAGGTAAAACATTTCCCTGCCTGTTTTTAAAAAATGTTTTACCTCAAAGAAAGAATTATTTGTGATCCCATGCTATAATGTCTATATACTTCTTTTTTTACTTCCTCCCCAACTCAGGAGATGTGATATGATCAGACAATGTCCCTGTACAGTCAGACACAGCCAATACACAGTATATAGCGGGGACATATACACTATATATGATTATCTCAGCACAGGAACATTTTTATTTAGCACATCCAATTGTGTAATTTATTATTATAAGATCTATTGATTAAAATCAATTTTAATATTAATTTTGTTCATGGGAAAATCTCTTTAACTTTAATTTACTGAGTCTGATGAAGAGACCTGAGAAGTCTGAAAAGCTTGCTATTTATTACCACCTTTTAATGCCTAAGGGAAAAGATATTAACCACCGAGGACTCTCAAGTTTTTAAAAAAATTTCTACCTACTGGCTAACACGGTGCAAAAATATATTTTAATGGTCATTTAATTTGTAATACACTATTCTAAAATAAAACTAACCCTCATTGTACACTTCATCCCCATATCCACAAAACACTGTTTTGCGTAGTTCACCGTTCTGTAACTTTCTATCTTTCTATACCAATGCACTATTTCCATCTAATATGTTATCATCTCCTTATGTAAATCACAGTATTGAAATGAAGAATTAAATGCATGCTGTAAGCACATGTTATTTTTTCCATTTCCTCAGAGTAATCACGTTTTGGAACAATAATCTAATGACTATTATTTTCAGCTATTTTTCTCCGGTGACATCACAAACCACATTCCTATGCATGTTCATGTCATTTTGTAGTAGATATGCAAAATCATTTAATATGGTAAACACCGCTAACCATTTACTTTCATCCACACAGCCACTCTCCTATCCCTTTTCCTGGATTGTTCACTATATAGTCATTTTTACTTTTAACTTTTCCATTTTCTTTTAATAGCAACTTAATTTATCTTACATTTTACATTTTTCCACAGGACCTGTGCTGAAAAAGAGGATTGAGTCAATAGAAGTTGCAATTGGGTACTCCGGATTTTTCACCTGTGAGACAGAGCCTGCACCCGACGTCAAGTTCCAATGGTTCAAGTCTGGACGGGAAATTTACGACAGTGACAAATATTCTGTAAAGACTTCTAACTACGTTTCCACTCTAGAAGTACTAAAACCTCAAGTTGTCGACTGTGGCGAATACAGCTGCAAAGCATCAAACCAGTTTGGTAGTGTAAGCTCCACTGCAACCCTAACAGTAACTGGTGAGTAAATGACAACAGCACATAATTCACAAATTATTTTTTTTCTCGGAAGTACTTTAACAGGTGAAGTAAAACAATAATATTCCACCAATGCCTTATCACAACAGTCTTAATCATTGGTAATATTATAAGATGCAACTTTGAGAAGACATGTCACGCTCAATGATATTCTGGTTTTCATAGAAACACATATTCTTCTTTGGGGTCTTTGCAGTCTTTAAAGTGTTATTACGTATTTACTTAAAGGGAATCTTTTATTTCAAAGTGATTAATATGATAAATCTTTTAGGAAAAGATTTTTGTTGCGACATAATTAAAGTACCAAACATATTTTGAGAAATAGTATCTTTTGGCAAGGGGAGGATGACATTTTGGGATCTACACTTACACCTTAAACTGTAATTTTTTTTTTACATTTTAGTAAACTTAATAAAAAAAAAATATAAAGAGTAAAATACTTACAATAAATAATGAACTTGTATAAATCAATTTTCTTTTGATGCTGATCATTTTGGTCAACATTTCTTGGTTCC
This sequence comes from Anomaloglossus baeobatrachus, assembly GCF_048569485.1. Classification (NCBI taxonomy): domain Eukaryota; kingdom Metazoa; phylum Chordata; class Amphibia; order Anura; family Aromobatidae; genus Anomaloglossus; species Anomaloglossus baeobatrachus. The sequence goes on along the minus strand of NC_134359.1, from coordinate 68,761,048 downwards.
TCAAAACAGATAGGAAATTTTCTTTTTATTTCAGATATGGAAATTTGTCTTTGAAATGCTTTCAAAATACTGAATCCTTTGTTCTTTTTTGCAGAAGCCTTTCCTCCTTCTTTTATTACCAGACCAGAGTCTATTAATTCTTTTGTAAGTAAGAAAGCTAAATTCCAAGCAACAGTGTCAGGCACACCGGTCATTGATGCCATATGGCAAAAAGATGGTTTGCCTATCTCTTCTTCCGAGAACTGTCAGATTTCAGCTGTAAACAACAAACATGTTCTAGAGTTCTTAAGTGTTACCACTGCTGATAAAGGCACATACTCTTGCAAAGCTTCAAATAAATTTGGAACAGATACCTGCCAAGCTGATTTAATAGTCGTGGACAAACCACATTTCATCAAAGAGCTCGAACCTTTACGTTCTGCTGTGAACAAATCTGTTCGCCTTGAGTGCCAAGTAGATGAAGACAGGAAAGTAACAGCATCCTGGACAAAAGATGGACACAAGCTTCTTCCTGGCAAGGATTATAAAATATATTTTGAAGACAAAGTAGCTTCTCTTGAAATACCTTTGGCTAAGATAAAAGACTCTGGGAATTATGTGTGTACTGCCACCAATGATGCAGGAAGTAGCTCAACTTCTTCAGTGGTAACTATAAGAGGTAAGAAACACAGCACATTTCACAAAAATAAAACATGACACATCTCAGTATAATAGGTCAGTTGAATATTTTCCTTAAGAATTTAAGAACAGGGCATTTTATTGCTAGATATCTTCAAGAGTAAAAAATACAATAGCTAGATTGTTATATTTCCTTTTTCTTGTATTCTGTTGGCACAATAACTTTAATGTCTGTTAATGTCAGTGTGAATGTAATGGTTTTTCGGACAGTAACCATGCAAGTATGAATGAATCATGGCTGAACAAATATAGCACATAAATGGCTAAACATGGCAAGCTCAACCTCTTTATCAGGGTCTCTTTATATTTGCGACAAAAGTCTTCTTATTTCAGCATCTTCTCTTTCTGAAACTCTTTTTATAGAACCACCATCTTTCGTGAAGAAGGTGGAACCATCTTATTTACTAAGGCAGGGCGAATCTGCACATCTACAGTGCAAAATGAAAGGGTCACCTGAAATCCATGTGACTTGGTTCAAGAACAATACAGCTATAATCCAAAATGATATGTATACAATGACTTTCGACGACAACACTGCGCTTCTAGATATTACCAACATGAAGGTAGAGGACAGTGGAAGTTACACATGCGAAGCACTTAATGATGCTGGCTGTGAAAGCTGCACTTCAGAAATTCTTGTCAAAGGTTTGTTTCTTCTTAATGCTAGGCTGGTATTGTATATAAACTGATACTTTAGTCATTGTAACCTTTTTTCTGCTAATGTAATACTTTTCTAGAACCCCCTTCTTTCGTCAAAAAACTTGAGCCGTCAGAGATAGTAAAAGGATCAAACACAGCTCTTCAGTGCGAAATTTCTGGTACTGGACCTTTTGAAATTAGCTGGTACAAAGATAAGAAGCAAATTCGAAGTAGTAAAAAATACAGACTGACATACCAAAAATCTCTTGCTTGTCTGGAAATCTCTTCATTCAATAGTGCAGATGTTGGTGAATATGAGTGTATGGTAGCCAACGAAGTTGGTAAATGCGTTTGCGGTGCGACATATAAACTTAAAGGTTAGTATCTTTCTTAAAATGGCTTTCTTCTCTCTTCAAATGTCAATACAACTCTTTAAGGGGAAACAAATACATATTCCTAACCTTCAAGAAACAAATAAAGCACAAGAAAAATTCTTATTATTCAAATTTCTTACTTAATACAGAAGACATTTGTGGAAACTAATGGAGAATTGATTAGATTTTTATGATTTCTCTTGGGGTTTTTCACTTGTGAGTCAAAGTAGTATTTTTATACTTAAATTCGTGTATTTGGAACTAAAAGTAATTTTTCTAATTTGATTCCATTAAAAATTTTGCACTGGCTCTTTGCTTTGCTGCACATTCAACTTTGATGTGGTCTGTGTTCATAAATCGTCTGAGAAGAGATAACAGATAATAGAGTTAGAAACTCTTCTATTAGATTACCAGAATGAGCTGACTGATGGTTTTCCAGTTAACCAATTCTGAAGCCAGCAATAAATAGTGTAGCACATTGGTCAAAGAAGTGCAAATGGTGCAATTTTTTCAATCAAACCCAATTGCAAAAATTATTTTTATTCCAAAATACATGCATTTATGTAAGAGAAAAATTGTCCACAAACAAGGACAACCTCTCATAGACATCAGATGCCTAATTTTATTGGTTTTACTATCACATATGTATCTGAACCCTATATTAAAATAAATAGTGTAGCACATAGGCTAAGGAAGCTCAAATGGTGCAAATTTTTCAATCAAACCCAATTGAAAAAAAATATTTTTATTCCAAAATACATGCATTTATGTAAGAAAACAATTGTCCACAAACAAGGACAACCTCTCATAGACATCAGCCGCCTAATTTTATTGGTTTTACTATCCCACATGTATCTGAACAGTTAAAAACACTGATTTTAGAAATATGGTTGCGCTAATTTTTATCAGTGAGGATAACTTTAGGGAACTTGTAACATTAACTTGTGCTTATTGTCACAAGTTCACAAACATTTTTTTAAGGATAGCCGATAGAATAATAAGACATATAAAAGCATAAAGTCAGTTTTGTCTGTACAACTTAATATAAGTAAAAGGAGAATAACTAGGCATTTTCTTAAAATCTTTATGTATAAGTAAATGAAGAATAAAGATTTTACAATGTACTGCTCTTCTTTAAATTAGAATCACCATCATTTGTGAAGAAAATGGAGAATGTCACTGCTATAGTTGGCAACAATGTTTCTTTGCAAACTGTTGTCAAAGGATCTGAGGTCATCACAGTGACCTGGATGAAGGGAAGAGATGTCGTCCGGGAAGATGACAAAGTCAAAATGACATTTGATAATAGTATTGCAACTCTGCATTTCAGCAATGTGCAAATTAATAGTGCTGGAAAGTACACTTGCGTTGCTGAAAATGATGCAGGAAGCCAAACATGTTTCGGAGAGTTGGTGGTAAAAGGTCAGTTAGTCATTACCTACTTATATTATAACTATCGATAAACCATGCATCAGGGTTAATACCTAACAAACTTTATCTAACTTTATTTTAGAACCTGCAAAAATAGTAGAGAAAGCCGAACTTATTCAAGTGACTGCAGGAGACCCAGCCACTTTGGAGTGCACTGTGTCAGGCACACCAGAGCTTAAAGTAAAGTGGCTGAGAAATGGGAAAGAAATGACCTCTGGTAAAAAGTACAGGATCAGCTTTAAAAATAATGTTGCTTCTTTAAAGTTCTACTCTGCTGAGATTCAGGATAGTGGTGAATATATATTTGAGGTGTCCAACGACGTGGGTAACAGCAGTTGCAAGACCACCTTCACTGTATTAGGTCAGTATAAATAATACTTAATAAAATATCAGTAGTGTAGCTCTTCAGTAATTATAATTATTTTTAAAACAAACATTTATTTCTGTTACAAATAGATCGAACCATTGCCCCAGGTTTTAGCAAACCTCTTCGAGATGTTGACAGTGTAGTAAACGCTTTCTGCCGATTGGAATGCAAGGTTTCTGGTTCTTTGCCCTTGAAAATTTCTTGGTTCAAAGACAGTAAAGAAATTTCTCCTGATAAGCATAAGATATCATTTGTGGAAGGAACAGCCACGTTGGAGATAAATCGACTAGATATGAATGATGCTGGAATATATACTTGTAAAGCAACAAATTCCGCTGGAACTAAAGACACCAAAGGAACACTATCTGTCAAAGGTTTGGTCATTAGCTTGTTTCCTTCTTCTTGTTCTTCTTCTATCTTTCAGTATTATAATTCTTATGTATGGGATGATTACATTTCTTGTCTTCATGCATCTAGAACCACCATGCTTTATAACAAAACCAGAGCCACAAGATGCCCTTCCAGGAACTACTGTGTGTCTGAAGACCACTTTCAAAGGAACATCACCTTTAACAATTAAATGGTTTAAGGGCATAGAAGAAATTAAAACTGGAGGCTCGTGCTACATTGCTAAAGAAAACAATGTCAGCTCTTTGGAACTCTATGCGGTTAAAAGTTCAGAATCAGGAAATTATGTTTGCAAAGTCAGCAATATGGCTGGCGCTGTGGAATGCAGCGCAAACGTATTTGTTAAAGGTTTGCATTCTCTTTACTTCCTCTTTACAGCAATTCTTCTTCTCTTTCTGCGCCGCAGGTTTTATCTTAATAATTGTTATTTACATTCTGCAGAACCAGCAACATTTACTCAGAAGCTAGAACCTTCACAACTCTTCAAAAAAGATGATTCTGTACAACTGGAGTGTAAAGTAGCTGGGACCTCTCCTATTACAATTACTTGGTTTAAAAATGATAAGGAGATTAAAGAGAGTGATTCTTGTACCGTGACCTTCTCAAACTCCATTGCAATTCTTAAAATCTCTAGACTAAATCTTGAAGATATTGGTGAATATGTGTGTCAAGCTAAAAACGAAGCTGGTACAGATATATGCAGCTGTGCTGTTATAGTTAAAGGTCTGTTCTTATTCATTCTTTACTCTTACAAAACATTCATAATTCCATCTTTAACATCATATTAATCAAAGGAACATTTTTGTTCATATAACAGAACCCCCATCATTTGTCAAGGACTTCCAAACTACCGAAGTCATGAGAGATGCAGACGTATCTTTGGAAGGGGCGATTACAGGTTCAGCACCCTTTGAAGTATCATGGTTCAAAGACAACAAACCAATTCGCAGTGGCAGAAAGTACAAGACCTTTTTTCAGGATACTTTGCTAAGTCTCAACATTCTAAGATTTGACTCTACAGATGTTGGAGAATATCAGTGCAGGGTGTTCAATGACGTAGGAAGCTGTGTATGTAGTTCTCTTGTGAACCTGAAAGGTTAGTAGGCCTGAAAGATCATCAAGTAGTAAAAACACTGTTCAGTTGTAGACATACCGTTTACAGTTATACTTTTGTTTTCTGCAGAGCCTCCAACATTTTCAAGAAAAATTGAAAATCTTAGTTCTCTTATTGGAGGAATGGTTGCCTTTCAGTGTTCTGTCAAAGGCTCCCAGCCCATTAGCATTTCATGGTGGAAAGACAATGATGAAGTCATGGAAGATGAAAACATAAAGGCAATATTTAAAAATAATGTAGCCACCTTGCACATAACCTCTATTAAAAGCAATTTTGGTGGCAAATATACTTGTGAGGCTAAAAATGATGCAGGTGTTCAGAGGTGCTCTGCCGTATTAGCCGTGAAAGGTTAGTTCCTCATGTTTTGCAGTTTACCAAGTTTAGATTAGTTTACATAAGCTTTTTACAAATAAACATTTTTCTTCTTCCCCACCCATAACAGAACTTGCCACAATCATTGACAAAGCTGTCTCTGTAGATGTCACTGAAGGTGATCCAGCGACCTTGCAATGTAAATTTTCAGGAACCAAAGAAATCACAGCCAAATGGTTCAAAGATGGAAAAGAATTAAAATTTGGCCAGAAATATAAGATCACTTTTACTGAAAACGTTTCAGTTCTAAAAATTACTTCAACAGACAAAAACGATAGTGGAGAATATACATTTGAGGTCCAAAATGATGTTGGCAAAAGCACTTGCACTGCATCTGTCAATGTCTTAGGTTAGTATAGCTTAATACTCTTTTTCTAGCAAATCCTTTTAAAAATGTTTAAGCCACTTATGTATTTTCATCTCAGTTAATACAGACATTTTTTATATGTTAATTAGATCTGATAATACCACCATCATTTACAAAGAAGCTGAAGAAAAAGGACAGTGTCAAAGGGTCTTTCGTCAATCTTGAATGCATAGTTTCTGGCTCCCATCCTATAACTGTTAAATGGTTAAAGGATGACAAGGAGATTCTACCCAGTGGAAAGCACAAATATTCTTTCCATGACAACATTGCCTTTATGGAAATAAATGAACTGGAAGGTTCAGACAGTGGAAACTATACGTGTGCTGCCACCAACAAAGCAGGAAAGAACCATTGCAGTGGATATTTAACCGTTAAAGGTTTGCATTTATATAACTTTAAAAAAAAAAAATAGAGCCTACATCTAGATTTTTCTAAATTCAATTTTTTTGCCTATTTTAGAACCTCCATATTTTCTTGAAAAACCTCTGTCTCAAGACATTCTTCCTGGCTCTAGAGTTCAGTTTAAAGCTGTCATGAGTGGCACAACTCCCATGGTGATAAAGTGGTTTAAGGAAAGCAAGGAACTTCTTTCAGGGGCCAATCGTTCAGTTTGGAAGGATGAGTCCTCCAGCATCCTTGAGCTGGTGTCAGCCAAGGTTGCTGATTCTGGAAGTTACACAATTCAAGTTAGCAATGATGTTGGAACAGCAACTTGCAAAGCAACTCTCTTTGTGAAAGGTTTGCCTTCTTTGCTTTTTAACTGTATCTTTATCCCTATTTTGAATTATAGACATAAATATATTTCAACATCTAAAATTTTTATCCATATATAGAGCCTCCACGGTTTGTTAAGAAACCCGGTCCATTTTCGATGTTAAGGAAAAGCGAGTCAACAACATTTCAGTGCCAGATAGCAGGCACACCCGAAATCAAAGTCACCTGGTACTTAGATGGAAATGACATTACAACAAACAGCAAATATGGCATTTCATTTGTAGATGGAATATCAACACTTGATATTGAGAATTCTACTGTTGAGGACTCTGGTATATATGTTTGTGAGGCTACCAATGAGGCAGGTAGTGAGAGCTGCAGCATTGATGTTAAAGTGAAAGGTTAGTTGTTTGGCCCATTTAGTTAATTTCATTAGTTTTAAATGATTGATGTGAAATTAAATCTATTATTCCACATTTGTTTTCTAATTATAGAAGCCCCTACTTTTAAAACCGTATTTGAGCCAGTTGAAGTTGTGAAGGGTTCAGACTTGAAGCTCTTCTGTGAAGTAATGGGCACACCACCCTTTGATGTAACATACTCAAAGAACAAAAAGGAGATTCGTAGTGGTAAAAAATACTCGCTCGTTCAAAAAGAATCAGTATTTGAACTCCACATTTTTAAGTGTGATTTTTCAGATGCTGGCGAATACCAATGTACAGTATCAAATGAAGCTGGAGGCTGCTATTGCGGTGCCTCTGTCCATTTAAAAGGTTAGTTATAGTAAAGCAGTACATTTTTATTATCATTCCATTCCAAAAAGGCAAAATCAACTTTAATTTTAATACCTTTGTCTCACATAGAACCTCCTAGCTTTGTCCAGAAGATAGAAAACTCCACCACAATACTTGGAAGCTCTGCAGTCTTCCAGTGTGCAATTGCAGGCTCTGATCCTATAACAGTATCTTGGATTAAAGGAGATAAAATTATTGAGGAAGATGACAACAACCAAATTACTTTTGAGAACAATATTGCTACACTTTATATAAGGACAGTTGATGCTAACCATACTGGAAGATATACCTGCCAGGCTTCCAATGAGTCAGGAACAGAGAAATGTTTTGCTTCCTTAATAGCTCAAGGTTGGTAGTATGTGAATTTTTAGATACTTTTCGATAAGGCCAGATGTTCAGCTTCATTTTTTAATTAATATGAATTTCATTTGTATCACAGAACCAGCTCAGATAATTGAGAGACCAAAATCAGTCAATGTAACCGAAAGAGACCCTGTGACTTTGGATTGTACCGTTGCTGGAACTCCAGAGCTTCTTGTGAAGTGGTATAAAAATGGTAGACAACTTATGCCAAGCAGATATTACAATTTAAGTTTTGAGGCCAATGTTTCAAGCTTGAGAATTCAGTCTGTGAGCAAAGAAGATAGTGGCGAGTACACATTTAAAGTTGAAAACGATTTTGGCAGCAGCAGCTGTACCGCTTTTTTGACCGTTTTAGGTTGGTATTGTTGCATAGCCCATAATTCCTTTAAAAAAATAAACCTAGAACATCAGGAGTAACTAGGTCTAATTTTGTTTGTTACACAGATCAAGCTATTCCACCATCTTTTACAAAAAAATTAACAAAAATGGATAAGGTTCTTGGATCCTCCATTCTAATGGAATGCAAGGTTTCTGGTTCACTACCCATAAGTGCACAGTGGTTTAAGGATGGAAGTGAAATCTTGCACAGTTCAAAACACAGGCTTGTCTGCCATGAAAACAATGTGTCTTTGACAGTCCCAGATCTAGAAGTATCTGACAATGGCAATTACAAATGCAAAGTAGTAAACGTGGCAGGAAGCGCTGAGTGCAGCGCCATCCTTACTGTCAAAGGTTTGATAATATTTCTTTATTTTCTTCTTTAACATTCTATCCCTCTTTTAATATCATGATAATCTTCTTAAAAAAAATCTTATTAAATAAAAAATGTAGTTTACTCTTCTTTCAAAAGATTTTAAAACACTCTTTCTTCAACGTCATAGAACCTCCAAGCTTCACTGAAAAACCAGAAAGCCTAAAAGCAATACCAGACTCTTTGGTGGATTTTAAGGTTGAAGTCAAAGGCACACCACCATTCTCCATTAAATGGTTCAAAGAAGAGGTGGAACTCTTTTCTGGAGCAAAATGTTTTCTTGGAATGGAGGGTTCAGTGGGTTTCTTGAATCTATTTACAGTGGATGGTTCCAGCAGTGGACGTTATACTTGCCAAGTTACCAATGATGTTGGTAGTGACACTTGTAGCACAATGTTGCATGTAACAGGTGCGAAGATTTGCTTGAGTCTGTCTTTTTTGTGTCTGTCTTTATTCATGTTGAAAAAAAATACTATCCTTGAGTTTCTTAGTTTAATCTATATAAGTATGGCTTCTTTAAGATCAGATTAGACTTAAGGCATGCAAACCTCTCTTGACTTTCTAGTTTCTAACTAAGTAGGCGCCATTACAACCACATCTTTTAATCTCTTTTTCAAGATGAGAATGCAAGCATAATAATTGTCTTATTCTAACTTATCTTTTTTTGCTTTGGAATTATAGAACCTCCAAAGTTTATCAAGAAGTTAGAAACAACCAAAGTTATCAAACAGGGTGATTCTGTCCGTTGTGAGTGCAAGATCAGTGGATCTCCAGAAATCAAAATCACTTGGTATAAAAATGACAGTGAAATTAAGGCAAACGAGAAGTACAGCATGTCTTTTATTGATTATATACCAGTTCTTGAAATTAACAACCTCAGCATTGAAGACAGTGGAGACTACACCTGTGAAGCAAATAATGATGCGGGCAGTGCTAGTTCCAGTATCAAGATTGTAGTTAAAGGTTAGAAGTTATTTTAATTGTATGTTTTCAAGTAAACTTAGAAGACTTATTAATATTGAGTAAAAGACTGCTTTACGCTATATTTAGAGACTGCTACATACTAAAAATCTTTTCCCATCAAAGTATCCTATTAGATATACACATCTTAAGCTAGCCATAGGTTAAAACTTCTTAAATGGTTTGTCCTGCTCCCCTCATTTCCACATCACATAAGACACACTGAGACTGCTATTTACATCACACACACAGAATGCACTGAAACTGCTGTATACATCACACAGGATATGCTGAGACTGCTGTATACATCAGATTGGATGCACTGAGACTGCCATATGCATCATGTAGGATACACTGATACTCTGCTGTGTATATATAACACAAGATACTAAAATACTGCTGTATACATCATATAAAATACACTGACACGCTGCTGTATGAATCGTAAAGGATACAAGGAGACTACGGTATATACATCACATAAGATGTTGTAAGACTGCCATATAGATCACATTGGATACAATAAGATCGATGTATACATCATGTAGGATACACTTAGACTGCATTGTACATCACAAAGGATACACTGACTGATTGCGCTCAGTGAGAGAAACAAAATTAAAATTTTGTAGTTGTGATACCTTTTAATGGCTAACTAAAATAAAAATAAAATATGATGTTATAAAGCAAGCTTTCGAGACATCTCAGGTCTCTTCCTCAGGCATAGTATGACAAAATATCTGAAGAAACACAAATATATACACAAACAGGGCAGAGCCATATATATTTGTGTTTCTTCAGATATTTTCTCATACCATGCCTGAGGAAGAGACCTGAGATGTCTCAAAAGCTTGCTTTATAACATCATATTTTATTTTTATTTTAGTTAGCCATTAAAAGGTATCACAACTACAAAATTTTAATTTTGTTTCTCTCACTGAGAGCAATCAGTCATTTTTCCACTGGCTAACATGGTACCAAAACCTTTTTCTTTTAACTAAAAAATGATACACTGAGACTGCTTTGGACATCACGAAGTATACACTGAGACTGCTGTATATACATCTCAAAGTATACACTGAGACAGCAGTATATAATCACATAGGAGAAAATGAGACTGATGTAGGAATCACTTAGGATACACTGAGACTGCTGTGTGCATCACATAGGACACACTAAGTCTGCTGTGTATACATCACATAGGATATACTGAGACTGCTATATATACATCAAATAGGATACACTGAGACTGATATACATCGGATAATCTGAGACTGCTTTATATACATCACACAGGGTACCCTGAAACTGCTGTATATACAGCGCATAGGATACACTGAGAGTGCTGTACAGTATAAACCACATAGGATACACTGAGACTGCAATATCTCATAAAAATAGCATAATTATCCATAAAAACGTCAAAAGAAAAATCTAAAAAAATAAAATTTTATTTTACATGATTAAAACCATGTTGAAAAGGTGAAGGAATCCAGGAGACTGGCTAAATGCATTTGATCCTTAAAGTTCTTTGTCAAAGCAATGAATAAAAGTAGCAGAGTCTGATTAATAGTTACAAGTGGACGTTATGTGAATAGAACAATCAAATATTTATTTAAATCACACTAATCCCTTCAATGAAATACAGCCAACAAACTTTACAGACGTACAAAATGTAAAAGTAATGAGTATGTAAATAAATCAATAAATTATGTTAGCAAAAAAATGCATTTATGTCATTGCTGCATTTTGAGTAAAAAGGATATATTGTGTTCATTCTAATATTCATAAATTAAATCAATTTTAATATCCATCCTGGCAGGTGGCTCAGTGTCTAATTTGAGCTCCAAAACAGCCTGATGTAAATGCATTAAATAGTAGTGACCCCCATCACTTTTAGATTTGATCATTTTTCCACGGCAATTAGTTTCAATCCACTAATATCATAGTAATGTTCACTGACAAAAAGACGATAAGCAGCTGATAAATTGTGTGCTGTGGGGTATCAATAGAACCAGGCACTCATATTGATTCTATTGATACTATATTACGAGTTTGGATCCTACCAGTGCACCCTGACATAGTCAGAAGTGTCGTGCTCTATATATTGATTTATGATGAAAAACCACATTAAAGTTGAATGTACTGGGCTATAAAGAGCCTATATAAAACAATCAGTGCAAAATTTGTAGTAAAACTCAATTGCAAAAATGGGTTTTAGCCCAACATACAAGCATTTTGATAAAAAAAAATGCCCCCAAAGGTATTCAACCTACTATTTTTGGACCACCCATAAACTTTAATTATCCGGGTGGTCCACATTGTAATCTGCAGTGGTGTTCTAAAATGTCACTGCAAGTCGAGCAGCTGCACATTACCATACAGCTACGAGAGTGGGGAGCTGCCTCTCAGACTTAGCCATGTTCCTTATAGACAAGACACAGTTAGCAGTATACATAGTGCTAAACAGTGCAATGATAGAAAGCACTAATGGCATTTCCTTTCCCTAACCCAGCAGTCATATGATTGACGGATCCAAGAAGGGAGCAGGAGGTGCTAGATCTTAGGACACCGATTCAGCTCACCTACACAACTGGGAGGATGGGCTTCCACTGGGTTTGGGGCTAATATACCAGCCCAAGTTACAGAGGGAGTCAGATAAACAAATAAATGTTGAAATACCCCCTGCTCTCTTAAGGTGTTTTATGATCTTTTGGGGCTATGGACACAATAAATGAATATTAAATAAGTATATAGTATATATATATATATATATATATATATATATATATATATATACAGGGTGGGCCATAAGTATGGACACACCTGGATGGGCCATAAGTATGCGTACTCCCTGATATAAAAATAGTAAAGTTGAATTCAAAATGGTGTCTTTGCAGATGGCCGCCATGGGCATCACCTGGCCTCAAATGTTTTGCACCTCCCATGTACTACTATGCCACAAAAGGTAGGGTGTATCCATACTAATGGCCCACCCTGTACATATATATATATATATATATATATATATATATATCTGAGAATACCAGCCCCCAGCTGTCAAGCTTTATCTTGGCTGGGTATCAAAATTGGGGGTGTAAAAAATTGTTACAGAATGGGGAGCAAATCTTAAATATATTTTATTGGTCCTTTGTGATCATTTAATAAAAACTATAACAATTGTAAAACAGACATGTAATTCCTTTATTTTCCCACCAATATTGCAAAAAAAAAGCGAATAAAAAAGCGAATATGAAAATAAATTTAAAAAATGTCATAAAAAGTCCTATGTATCATTAAAAATAAAGATGAAAATGTTAGGAGAATATCTGAACAAGAAACAATTTTACAGCTCTTTAAGCTATATATATGAAAAAACCTAGGAACATGGGTAAATGACCCTGTTCTGAACTAGTTAATAGGCATTATAATTTTTTATTAACTCAATACATTTTCCAAACAATGTAATAACATTCATCATCTCATATTATAGAGCCACCAATCTTTAGCAAGAAAGCTAGTCCAGCTGAAATCCTCAAAGGAGTGGATGTTAGTCTTGAATGTGAGCTCTTGGGAACACCACCCTTCGAAGTGACTTGGTTTAAAGATCGCCGACAAATTAGAAGCAGTAAAAAATATAAAGTGACTTCTAAAAACCACCTTGCAGCAGTTCACATTCTTAATGTGGAAGCTTCAGACATCGGGGAATACCATTGCAAAGCAGCGAATGATGTTGGAAACGACTCTTGCATTTGTAATATAAAGCTTAAAGGTAAATTTTACTTACCAGGTGATCAAATATTTGGCTACTTATCCACTGTTATTCTTAATAAATCTGCTCATTGTCTTTATCCAGAGCCACCAAGGTTCGTGAAGAAAGTTGAAAGTGTTACGGTTATCACTGGTGAACCTCTTGAATTACAAGGATTAATCGAAGGCTCACAGCCCATCTCAGTTCTTTGGTTGAAGGATAAAGAAGAGGTTGTCAGGGAGAGTGAAAATATAAAGATTTCTCATTTTGAGAATCAAGCAACCCTACAGATTAGAAAGGCTGAACCAGTCAATGCTGGAAAATATATATGCCAGATCAAAAATGATGCTGGATCAAGGGAGTGCATAGTCAACGTATCCGTTCTAGGTAACAAATAATTTAAAAAGATCAGATAAAAAGTTATTTAAACTAGATATGTTAGAAATAAAGCCTCTCTACAATGATTCTTGTTTTATTTCAGAACCTGCATCAATAGTAGAAAAGCCTGAACCATTAAGGGTTACAGCAGGAGATGTCTGCACCATTGAGTGCATAGTGGCAGGCACACCAGAACTTTCAGCTAGCTGGTTTAAGGATGGAAAAGAACTGATCAGCAATGAAAAATATAAGAGCTATCTCTCAAATAAGGTAGCATCCATTAAAATTATGTCTGCAGACACAAGTGACAGTGGAGAATATACATTCGAAGTGAAAAATAATGTCGGCAAAAGCACCTGCACTACAACAGTCGATGTTCTGGGTTAGTCTTTATTTCACTCTTATGTGCAGTCAAAGATTTAGCAAAGCTCAATAGGTTCTTTATAAACTCTTTCTTTTACCTTTCATTGAATAGATCGAGTTATACCTCCTTCTTTCACCAAAAAGTTGAAGGAAACAACTTGTGCACTAAGTTCTTCTGTCCTTATGGAATGTAAGATCACTGGATCACCGCCAATATCGATCACTTGGCTTCATAATGGAAGCAAAATCTTCAGTGGTGACAAATATGAGTCCGAGTTTACAGATAATCTTTGTGTTTTAAAAATACATAACTTGGAGTCCTCGGATGCTGGTAGATATACTTGTGTAGCTGCCAATATTGCCGGGACAGATGAATGTAGTGCTACTATGGTGGTGCAAGGTAAGTTGTTTTGCAAATAATAAAGAAGTCTTTTTTACTTAAAAAAATAATATTTTTTTAGAATGATGAAGTACTGTATACAACACAGTCACTTCTTTTTTTTACTAATTCTTCTTCAGAGCCACCTACCATTGTGACAAAGCCTGAGCCACTGGATGCGCTACCAGGCATGAATATCTCTTTCACAAGCATTATAAGGGGTACACCCCCATTTAATGTACACTGGTTTAAGGGAAGCAGTGAACTTGTTCCTGAAACTACATGTGTTATGAAATTGAAAGATTCTGCTGCTATCTTGGAATTGTACGAGGTTGACCCAGTCCACAGTGGGGACTACACCTGTGTTGTGTCTAATGATGCAGGAAAAGACTCATGCACTACCCATCTATTTGTGAAAGGTAACTTTATCAAAACTGTTTAGCAGGACTCTTTACTTTTAGTGATTTTTGGATTATTAGCTAACAATTTCTTATCTTCTTAAATTAGAACCTGCTGTCTTTGTAAAGAAAATAAAAGACTACAGCGTAGAAACTGGAAAACCCTTTAGTTTGGAGAGCACTTATACTGGTTCACCTCCCATTTATATAACATGGGAAAGGAATGGCGTTGAAGTAGCACAGTCTGAGAGATGCAACTTAACTACAACAGAAAAATCTTGTATCCTAGAAATCTTAAGTTGCTCTAGTGAGGATGATGGAGAGTACACTTGTCGTGTTGAAAATGAAGCTGGGCAGGATGCCTGTCAAGCCTTAGTGACCATTCTAGGTGTGTTGCAGAATCATTTTCAACATGCATTTGAACATTTTTTTTTCTTAAACATATAAAGATGAGATTTAAATGGTTGTAATATTTTTTTGATAGAGCCCCCTTACTTTATTACCAACATTGAAGACACTGAAGCAACGGTTGGTGATTCAACATCTTTGCAATGTCAAGTTGGAGGAACTCCAGAAATTGTTGTATCATGGTACAAAGGGGATACAAAACTCCGATCAACACCAGGATGTAAAGTGTACTTTTCCAACAATGTTGCTACATTAGCTTTCAGCAAATTGGATAAAAATGATACTGCAGAATATATCTGCAAAGCAGAAAATTCCGTAGGATCTGTTTCTTCTAAAGCAGTACTTACAGTCCAAGGTGATTTTCTTGTTTATCCATCACATTCTCTTATTCTTCTTTAGAACAAGGGGAAATAGATGTTGTTGATGCACTTATTCTTTTGCAGACCGTCAACTTCCACCTTCATTTGCCAGAAAAATGAAGGATCTGGAGGCAACATTAGGACAACTGGTGAAATTTGATTGTCGTATCAATGGTTCTGAGCCCATTGAGATTTCTTGGTACAAGGATGGAGTACCCTTAATTGAGGATCATAGCGTGCAAATGTCATTTACAAATAATGTAGCTACTCTTCGTATTCTTGAAGCAGATAAAGATCATGCTGGTCTTTATTCTTGTACAGCTACAAATTTGGTCGGCACTGCTTCTTCTACAGCTAAACTTACAATCTCAGGTTTGTGTGTTTGTCCTAATGTCAAGTGGGTCAGATCTTTCTTCAACTCAATAGATGAATACATATTCTTTGTAGTTGGTAATAAAACCAGTGTTTTGCTGTTCATTTTAATTTGTAGAACCCAAGAAAGCACCATTCTTTGATAAAAAAGCAGCAGCTGTAGGTGCTGCACTTGGAGAAAGTGCAGATTTTGAGTGCCATATTTCTGGAACACAACCAATTAAGGTGACATGGACCAAAGATAACAAAGAGATTAAAACAGGTGGAAATTATAAGATATCTTACATTGGTAACACAGCCCACCTGCGAATTGTAAAAGTGGGCAAAGGAGATTCCGGTGTGTACGCTTGCCTAGCTGCCAATGATGTTGGAAAAGAATCTTGTTCAGCTGAACTGAGTGTGAAAGGTATTTTGTTGCTTATCCAAATGTACTATTAAAACACAATGGTCTTAAATATCTTTTGGTATGATACACAAACGTTTTGTGACAAAAAACTCTTCGTTCTGTGCTTGCCTGGTGTGTGTTTGTTTCCAGTGTATGAGTATTTATATTTTACTTTTCAGATCTTATTCAAAATGGTAAGAGCTTATGTTCATTCTTCATAGAATAATAAATACAGCTAGAGAGCGGATATAGCTAGGGTAGCATTAGTTGGTGAGAGCGAAACAGCATCATTAATATGCAATATTCTTCTCACACATAGATATTCACATTTTAACACATAGTATACTTATACAGCCAGTTCAACTTACACATTCTAATGTATGTGTTTGAGCAGATGGTTACTTTCTTCTTTTAATTTCTTAGAACCTCCAAAGTTTGTAAAGAAGCTAGAACCTTCTCGAATCGTGAAACTTGGTGGGTCGGCTCAGTTTGAATGCAAAATTAGTGGATCTCCAGAGATCAGAGTTGTTTGGTACAAAAATGACACTGAACTTCGTCCAAGTGAACAGCACAACTTATCCTTTGTTGACAATTTAGCAATACTGGAAATTGCTGAATTCAGCAATGAAGACAGTGGAGATTATACCTGTGAAGCTCATAACGAAGCTGGCAGTGCAAGCTGCAGTACCGCAATCACAGTAAAAGGTGCAATTTTAATCAATAGCCTCTTTGTGATGTTTACTTATTAATTTCTAAAAGCTTTGTTAATCATAATGCAAAGAAGAAGAAAGTGTGCCATAGCATTTGACTACTTTTTGGATCAATCAGAAGTAATTAATAATACATTCTTTAAGACTTAGTTTATATAGAATTTTCTCAACTATTATATCCAATTTAATTATACTCTCTTTGTCGTAGATTAGTTAGACCAATTATAGATAGCCAAAACGCATGCATATACCATTGTCATCATTTCAACTGCAACACCCACACCCCTTTGTGGGGGTAGGACCACATCTTACCGGGTATTGGAACACTGATACATAACATAGTGTGTCTTCATTTTCAAAAACTTTTGTCATACCATAGAAACACGTCAGAAGTTTTGATTGATGGGGCACCCAGATCACCTCTAATCAAAACTTTTCTTTTTAGGCCCTATTATTTTGGTTTGATTTCAGGTCACTAAACATTGACTGATCAACCACAAACAAGACGTTTGGTGCTCATTTACTGGCCTGTTTATATAGGCTGATGAAAATGATGGCAGCAGAATAATTGTCAATGCAATTGTTCTGTCCTTTTAGAAATGAGAAATTTGTTTGAGTGAAAGTTAATTCTTCTCGAATTTAACAAAAACCTAGATTCCCAGAATACAGATATTTAGCAATTTGCTCCAACAAAATAAAAAAATGAAGGCTGGCTGTGGCGTCCATTTGGCAAAACCAGAGTGGGCTAGACAAAACGTTAAAAAATATTAATACTCCGGCTCACCTGTCCTGCCATCCTTGGCGTCTCTTCTTTTCTCCTTTCCCCTTTGCACACAATCTTTTCGGCTTTGTTCACACCAAGTCAGGTCATCCAGCTGGACAAAGCCTTGGACGTCACTCTTCTCCATGCTCCAACGGGGAATGTCATGATGTCAGGAGTTTACGACGCATACTCTCCAAGTGATGTCATGGCGTACAGTGACGTCAAGTAAAAGGTCTTGTTGAGCCAGAAACCAAAGCCTTGAGTGAAGAAGGTCGAAGAGTATACGCACGATGCGAGAAGGAGAGATGTGTTAAGGACTAGCCCGTGGGATTCAGGGACAGTGGGACAGAGAGCAGTAAGGTATTAATGTTTTTAGGTTTTTTATACATTCTACATTTATTAGGCTCTGAAATGACAAGCATCAAATTTGTAGAGAATAAATTCACTTCCCTGTAAAATCAATGTGATTTGCAAAATTCAAATTTCGGCAGATCTGTTCATCTTTAGTCTTTATACACTAGCAATTTATCAGCAGCAGATCACCTGTATACATGAGGTGATGTGCTACTGATAACAATATTTTTTGCTGCCATACATTTTTTAATTATTGAAGAAATTAGCATTTTGCTCATTTAACAATTGATTGCTGCTATGATTACAGGGACCAATAATTGGAAACAAGCATTCCTATGGAAATTTACGTTAGATCTCACTCCAAATATCATTTTGCTTCTAAGCTTAGAAATAGTGATAATTTGAAGCATCTTTCAACCTACAGATGAAAATAATTTTTATACATTAATCATTCTGTCAAAAATTTGTTAAAAATATACCCACTCTTCTAGATACTCCATACCACCTTAAACATTTTTGTAATGCAAGACGTTTGCCACCTTAAAGAGAGAATAATTTGAGTATGTTATGAAAACTATTTCTTTTTTTATTTATAGAACCCCCTATTTTTGTTAAAAAACCCACTCCAGTGGAGGTTGTAAAAGGTGTCGATGTGAGCTTTGAGTGTGAACTTTTGGGAACCCCTCCATTTGAAGTTGCCTGGTTCAAAGACCGGCGACAAATTCGAAGCAGTAAAAAGTTCAAGGTCACCTACAAAGACACTCATGCTAGCATCCACGTTCTTAATGTTGAAACAGCAGATATAGGGGAATATCAATGCAAAGCTGTCAATGAAGTCGGAAGTGATAACTGTGCATGTGCTATCAAGTTCAAAGGTTGGTAAAGACTGCAATTGACCCATTCTTAAAAGTGTGCTCTACATGTTTTCTTAGCCATTATGATTTTTGAATCATACGCATTGTTTTCTTTAATAGAACCACCACGTTTTGTGAAAAAACTCAGCGATTCCTCAAG
This sequence comes from Anomaloglossus baeobatrachus, assembly GCF_048569485.1. NCBI lineage: Eukaryota > Metazoa > Chordata > Amphibia > Anura > Aromobatidae > Anomaloglossus > Anomaloglossus baeobatrachus. The sequence goes on along the minus strand of NC_134359.1, from coordinate 68,742,082 downwards.
TCTTATCGGAGAAGCAGCAGAGTTGCAGGCTGTGACTGAGGGTTCTCAGCCCATTTCTATTACTTGGCTCAAGGACAAAGGAGATATTGTTAGAGAGAGTGAAAATGTCAAGATATTTTATGCAAATAATATTGCAACTTTGCAAATTGCCAATACAGAGTCTTCAAGCGCAGGAAAATACACATGCCAAGCTACCAATGAAGTGGGAGCACGAGAGTGTGCTGCGGTTCTTTCTTTAATAGGTTGGTAACATTGGGAATAATTTGTTACCTATTTCTTTAGATTCTTGTGGAAGATTACATTTTTTTTTTAAGTTTGATCTTCTGAGAGTTTGTAATTTTGTTTCAGAACCTGCAAGAATTGTAGAGAAGCCAGATCCAATGCGAGTCACAGCTGGTGGTGTCTGTTCTCTTGAATGTACAGTTGCCGGGTCACCTGAACTTATTACAAAGTGGTACAAAAATGCTAAAGAATTGCGCAATGACCACAAATACTCAATTAGTTTCTCTAACAAAAGATCAACTCTCAAGATTTCCTCTGCTGATAAGGCAGACAGCGGCGCGTACACATTTGAAGTCATGAATGATGTCGGTGAAAGCAGCTGTACTGTTTCAGTTGATGTTCTTGGTTAGTTTGATTATATCTTAGTTCTAACATTAGAATCATATATACGCTGTATCTTGTACTCATCATCACACTATCCTCCCACAGATCGTGTTATTCCACCATCTTTCACCAGAAAACTCAAGGATACCTATGGTGTGCTGGGGTCCTCAACATCCTTGGAATGTAAAGTGTCTGGCTCACTTCCTATTTCTGTCTCTTGGTATCTAAATGAGAACAAACTTATTAGTAGTGGCAAACATGAAATAATCTTTTCAGATAGTGTCTGTACTTTAGTGGTGAACTCACTAGCATCCACAGATGTTGGAAACTACACATGTGAGGCTTCTAATGTGGCAGGAACTGATGAATGTAGCACTTCTTTGACTGTTCAAGGTCAGTAACATATAATGCTCTTATTAGAATGAAGGTGTCTTGCACCGTCTTAATATAGTCTTCTTGTCATGTCCATTTAGCTCCAACTCAATAATAATTATTTTATTGTTACATCTTTAGAACCTCCTTCTTTTGTGAGGAAACCTGAACCACAAGAAGTTATACCCGGCTCTAGTGTGACCTTTACCAGTGTCATTAAAGGAACACCACCATTTAAAGTTCACTGGTTTAGAGGAAGTAGTGAGTTGGTACCAGGACCTAATTGTAATATCTCTTTGCAAAATTCATTTGCGGCTTTGGAGTTGTACAATGTAGACACATTACAGAGCGGAGACTATACTTGTCTTATAAGCAATGAAGCAGGCAAAGAGTCATGCACAACACATCTCCTTGTGAAAGGTTAGTTATAGATAACATCTGTCAAGCAGAACACAGCAACAATAGCATCACATATTCATAATTTTTCCTTTCTTTACTACTACTTAATAGCACCAGCTACATTTGTGAAGAAACTTAATGACTCCACCGTTGAATCAGGCAAACCTATCACTTTGGAATGTACTTACGTTGGGTCACCCATCATTTTGGCTACATGGAGCAAGAATGGCGCAGATATAAGCCAATCTGAAAGATATAGCATAACCACCACCGAAAAATCTTGCCTACTTGAAATATTTAATGCCACACAGGAGGATGATGGAGAATACATATGCCAAGTGGAAAACGAGGCTGGCAAGGATATATGTAGTGCCTTATTATCTGTCTTAGGTTTGTATCTACTCATTGAGTATTTTAACACGTTTCTGACTTTCTTGACTCTGTTTTAATGGTTACTATAACCATTGTTTATTCTTTAGAACTACCTTATTTCATTTCGCCCTTGGAACCAGTGGAGGTTGCTGTTGGAGAATCTACGTCTTTGCAATGCCAAGTTGGAGGAACTCCAGAAATCAAAGTTTCTTGGTATAAGGGAGATACAAAATTGAGGTCAACTCCTGCTTACAAAATGCAGATGAAAAACAATATTGCAACATTAGTTTTTAATAAGGTAGAAAAGACTGACAGTGGTGAATATATCTGCAAAGCCGAAAACGTTGTGGGATCTGCTTCTTCCAGTGCTCTTTTCACTGTACAAGGTGAAATTAACTTTCTTAAAACTTCTTATCTTTTGAGTGTAAAGAAATATTCAAGGTTTTAAATATTGAGGGAAAAAAGGCTCAGCATTTTGAAAGCACTTATAATGCTAAAACTTATTTTTTTGCAGAACGTAAGCTGGCTCCATCATTTGCCAGGAAAGTTAAGGATGTTCAAGAAACTATTGGTTCATCAGTTACCTTTGACTGTCGAATCAATGGCTCTGAGCCAATTGAGGTCTCTTGGTATAAGGATGGTAATCTTTTGAGAGATGAAAATAATGTGCAAACATCATATATTGACAACGTTGCAACTCTTCATATCTTGGCCACTAGCGTCGATCATCTTGGTCAATATTCTTGCACTGCTTCAAATCCTATTGGGTCAGCATCTTCCAGTGCTAAACTTACTCTCACAGGTTTGTTAAATCGAAAGTGTAAGATTTCTTAGTCTTCCAAAAATGAGATGCGCCGTATTGAAGAATTTTCCAAGAACATGTTACCATATTTGTATTTATTTTTTACTTCCAGAACCCAAATCCCCTCCTGTTTTTGACTTAAAACTTGAATCTACAAATGCTCCACTTGGCGAAGCAGCCAATTTCGAGTGTCATGTCACTGGAACTCATCCAATCAAAATCTCCTGGGCTAAAGACAACAGAGAAATTCGTCCCGGTGGAAATTATAAGATTACTTTTACTGAAAACAAAGCTCATTTAAAGGTCCTTAAAGTCACCAAGGTTGATGCTGGTATCTACACATGTTATGCCAGTAATGAAGTTGGAAAAGACTCTTGCACAGCCTCTCTTGAAGTAAAAGGTATGTCTTAGGGCTCTTACTCAGACTTCTTTTTTGGGTCTCACAGTAGACTTTAAGGCTAATGATTATGTGTTTAAGGCTATAGTAGAAAATCATACCTTATATCATAACATATTCATATTTTTCTTCACAAGAACCACCACGATTTGTGAAGAAGTTGGAATCTTCAAAGGTCATCAAACAAGGCGATTCTGATAGGTTTGAATGCAAAATCAGTGGATCACCAGAGATAAGAGTTGTATGGTTTAAAAATGATGCAGAGATTCAACATGGTGGGAAATATACCATGTCTTTTGCTAACTCTTTGGCTGTGCTGGAGATAACCGATGCCAGCATTGAAGACAGTGGAGATTACACTTGTGAAGCTATCAATGACGCTGGTACTGTGAGCTGTAGCACATCACTTAAAGTAAAAGGTAAGAATATCTTAGTCTTAAAGCGGCAGTGATTTTATTTCCACATTGGGCTTTGAGAGAAGCTTGGATATTCTGGGGGGGACTATTGGGGTATGTGCTCTATTCTCATTGCTCAATATATGACGGGTGCCAGATGGACGTTTCAGTAACTGATCTGGTGTACAGTGGCATCTTTTAATGCAGAATTGAGAGGCATTCCACAACCCCTTTAAACTCACATATTTCAAATTACAAATCAATTGGGATGAAGTACTAATAGAGTTTAATGGTCACATACTATTAGAGGGCATGGGTGATTATTGCACTGCATTTTACAGTATATAATATCTTCTATGTAGTAGATAGGAAGTTTATATTAGCTAGTTGTTTATACATTATTTTTATTGCTTCATTTTCTTAATCTAAATCTTGAAAAATAGTTCTACAAGATATGTTTTCTTGCTTAAATAAAGGAGAAAAAAATATTTCATGATGTAGATCAAAGAAAACATTACCATCACTCTCATTAAAGATAATAAAGTAAACCTTGTAATATGGAATAAATTATCATTCTATGCAAGAAAAAATTAAATGAAAAAAAAAATGTTTTATTTTTTGGTTTTGTAGAACCACCAGTTTTCATCACCAAGCCAGAACCCGTACTAACACTAAAAGGACTAGATGTTACTCTTAAGTGTGAATTACAAGGCACTTCTCCATTTGAAGTGACATGGTTCAAAGACAGAAGAGAGATAAAGAGTAGCAAGAAATTCAAGATAGTTACAGAAAATTATCTTGCTTCTTTTCACATTCTTAAAGTTGATGCTGGTGACATTGGTGATTATCAGTGTAAAGCAGTGAATGATGTTGGAAGCGACACTTGCTTATGTTCTATTAAGCTAAAAGGTTGGTAAAAAAAAACTCCAGATACCTCTCTTGTTCTTGGGTTTCTCATTCCACAAAATAGTTTTTACCCTCTATTAAGATGCTTATTAGGTATTTCTTTCTTTTAGAACCTCCAAGATTTGTGCAGAAGGCAGAAAACGTCACTTCGGAGGTTGGAGAGCCAGCTCAGCTGCAGGCTGAAGTTGCCGGCACTCATCCTATAACAGTGGCATGGCTGAAGGACAAAGATGAAGTTGTTCGAGAAAGTGAAAATATCAGACTGTCATTCATGGACAACATTGCAACTCTTAATTTTGTATCCACCAAGCCAGAAAATACTGGAAAATACACCTGCCAGATCAAAAATGAGGCTGGTGCACAGGAATGCTTTGCAAGCTTATCAGTTCTAGGTTTGTGCCCCTAAAACTCATATCTGCTCTTGTAGAACTTTGATATAACTAATTGATTAAAAAAAGATTTCTTAGTTGAGTTTAATTAATTAATTAGCCATTTTATTAAATTCTTACTATGCTGTAGCATTCTTAAGCATCATATCCTACTGAAAAATGTTGTTCTTTTTTTAATCTATATGGACCTTTGACCTTTATTTTCCAGAACCTGCAATTATTGTTGAAAAACCACAACCAATCAAGGTTACGGCAGGCGAATCTTGCACACTTGAATGCACTGTTGGTGGAACTCCAGAACTGATAACTTCTTGGTTTAAAGATGGAACACAACTATCAAATGATGAGAAATACAAAATTAGTTTCTTTTCCAAGGTTTCTAGCCTTAAAATATTATCCACTGGAAAGGCTGATGCTGGTGAATATGTTTTTGAGGTCAAAAACAGTGTTGGCAAGAGCAGCTGTACAGCTACAGTTGAAATATCAGGTACATCTTGTTTAATGTGCTGCTGCTCTACTAAACATGGAGTGAATTTATCAGTGGATTGTGACAGTTTTTGGTGAAAAATTGTTGCAAATCTTTGTGTGTGGCAAAACTACACAAAAACGTTAAGCCTGTTGTCCAAAATAATACTTCTAAAGCTGAATGCCAACTCACAGTTGACTTCATACTACTAATATATGAATCTTTAAAATCTTCCCCGTAGAACTATATTTTTCTTTAGCCACTATTTTACCATTATAACTATAAACTATAATACATCATGATACCAGCCATCATGGTTCTTCATTCTTGGAAAACCACTGGGAAAAAACAGTTTCTTTAAGAGTATTGTTATACTTGCTTACATTGGATTTTCTTCTTTTTCGGTTTTCACAGACCGAATAATTCCTCCATCATTCACTAGAAAGCTGAAGGAAACATATGGGCTTCTTGGATCCTCAACCTCAATGGAGTGTAAAGTATCTGGATCACCACCCATTGTTGTTTCCTGGTCATTCAATGGTAACGAGATTATCAGTGGGGACAAATACCAAACTGCCCTCACCGACAACACTTGCTCATTGAAAGTGAGTGAGCTGACACCATCAGATGCCGGAAACTATGTCTGCGATGCCACCAATGTTGCCGGATCTGATGAATGCAGTGCTGTTTTATCTGTTAAAGGTCAGTTATCTAAATAGTAGGTTACTTTCTTTTCTTGGGTTCCCATTCTATTACTAAGATGCTGAAATGTTCTTATTTAACACATCTTAGTCTCCATAAAGATAAACTAGCACACTCTTATAATCAATGGAAAAGTATGTAAATAGTAAGCACTAGCACTTTGTAACAAAATAATTAAGAATGCAAACCATAGCGTGGGGCTACATATTATTTCACTCTTACTTAAATTGGCTCAAAATATCCATGCCCAAGATGGCAGATTTAATAGAAATAACTTTAACATTATCCTTTCGCATTTTTTATCACATCTGGTGGTAAATGATCTCATCTCACTGGGAGATATATCAGGCTAAGAAGAAACGCAAGGAAGGACACTTTTGTAGAACAAATTACATAAGGCAGATAATCATTTACACAAATTTAGATAGAGATTAGTTTACATGGTGATGGATTCCAGTTTCCAGTAGTAAGGAGTTAGATTTCTCTTATTTTTCATATTATGTTAACTTTTAGTGCTTTTATAACTTCTTTACATATTCTCTTCACATCATATTTTAGAGCCACCATCATTTGTTGAGAAGCCAGACTCTGTTGAAGTTCTTCCAGGGGCCACAGTAACCTTTGCAAGTGTACTTCGTGGAACACCACCATTTAAGGTTTCTTGGTATAAAGGAAGTGATGAAATCTTTCCAGACAGCAATTGCAATATCACTCTTACTAACACCATATCAGTACTTGAGCTATACAACATCAGCAGCCGACAAAGTGGGGATTATTCCTGTCATGTTAGTAATGATGCCGGAAGGGACTCTTGCTCAGCTCAGCTCTTTGTTAAAGGTTAGGTTTTGTAAATATAAATCCATTTTTGAAAAAACCCACTTCTTTGTCTTGGCAAAATGCTTACTATCTTGCATTAATTACATCTCTTATAGAACCTGCCCAATTTGTGAAGAAGCTCTCTAATTATCAGACAAATACAGGTAAACCCATTGTACTGGAGTGCACATATATTGGAACTCCTCCAATCTATGCAACTTGGAAGAAGAACGATGTTGAGATATATCAATCAGAACGTTGCAGCATAACCACAACAGATACATCTTGCATTCTGGAATATTCGAGATGCACAAATGATGATGAGGGCACATATACTTGCCATGTTGAAAATGCAATTGGACATGACACCTGTCAAGCATCGGTGTCAGTATTAGGTATGACTTCTAGTTTCATGATCAACTTATAAGCAATAGTGTGCAAACAATATTCAGCCATAGTATAGGTGATAAATGTATGATTGATGGAGGCACCACCGCTGGGTCACCACCATCCATAGGAAAGAGGATGAATATACTGTATGAGTGATGGTCGCACCACAGCTTTGTCACCACCATCCATAGGAAAGAGGATGAATATGATTGATGCTGGTACCACTGCTGGATAACTGTGTAATTGATGCTGGTACCACTGCTGGTACCACTACTGGGACACCACCATCTACAACAGAAATGTGTAAATGATGGTGGTACCACTTCAGGGACACCACCGCCTACAATATAGATGATAAATGTATGATCAATGATGATATTCTCACTGAGACACCACTGTCCATAGGATATCAGAATTGTATGGTTGATAGTAATACCACCTGTGGGACCTCAAAATCTATAGGATAGGTGATTAACATACAGTGCCTTGAAAAAGTATTCATACCCCATGAACATTTCTATATTTTTTTATACCAACACAAAGTACCAAGTATTTGTGAAGTGTAAAGGAAATTATACATGGTTTTCTAAATATTTTAAACACATAAATCTGGTATGTGCATTTGTATTCAGTCAATACTTTGTAGGACCTCTTTTGCTTCAATTATTGCTGCCAGTCTTTTGGGGAATGTCTCTACCAGATCTACACACCTAGAGGTTAAAACTTTTTGACCATTCTTCTTTGCAAAATAGCACTACCTCAGTGAGATTGGATGGAGGCGTCTGTGAACAGCAATTTTCAAGTCTTGCCACAGATTCCCAATGGGATTTAGGTCTGGACTGTGAATGGGTCATTCAAACACATAAATATGCTTTGATCTAAACCATTGCATTGTGTCTGTGACAGTATGTTAAGGGCCTTTCTTCTACTGGAAGGTGAACCTATGCCGCAATCTCAAGTCTTTTGAAGCCTCTAACAGGTTTTCCTCCAGAATTGCCATCCATCTTCCCAACAACGCTTATCAGCTTCCCTGTCCTCGCTGAGAAAAAAGCCTTCCCACAGTATGATGCTGCCACCACCATGTTTGACGTTTGACAATGGGGATAGTAATTCAGGGTGATGTGCAGTTTTAGTTTTCCACAACAAAAAGTTCTGCTTTGGTCTCATCTAACTAAAGCACCTTCTTCCACATACATTTTATGGCTTTTTATGGCTTCTATTCAAAAATTGCGTTCTTTTTGCCACTCTTCCATAAAGGCCAGATATGTGGAGTATACGACTAAGGGCAGCTTTGCATGTTGCAACATCGCACGTGCGATGTCAGTGGGGTCAAATCGAAAGTGACGCACATCCGGCTTCACTTTCGACATCGTAGTGTGTAAATTCTAGATGATACGATTAACGAGCGCAAAAGCGTCGTTATTGTATCATCGGTGTATTCTCCGACATTTCCATAATGCCGTGCAGAGACAGGTACGATGTTGTTCCTCGTTCCTGTGGCCGCACACATCGCTGTGTGTAAAGCCGCAGGAGCGAGGAACATCTCCTATCTGCCTCCCGGCTGCAATGAGAAGGAAGGAGGTGAGCGGGATGTTTACATCCTGCTCATCTCCGCCCCTCCGCCGCTATTGGCTGCCTGCCGTGTGACGTCGCTATGACGCCGCATGACCCGTCCCCTTAGGAAGGAGGCGGGTCGCCGGCCAGAGCGACGGTCGTAGGGCAGATGAGTGCATGTGAAGCTGGCGTAGCGATAATGTGCGCTACACAAGCTATCACAAGATATCGTACCTGAGACGGGGGCGGGGACTATCACGTGCGACATCGCAGCATCGGCTTGTGATGTCGCAATGTGCAAAGCCCGCCTAATAGTTGCCCTGTGGATAGATTCTCCCACCTCACCTGTGGATCTCTGCAGCTCCTCCAGAATGACCATGGGCCTCTAGCTGCTTCTCTTATTAATGCTCTCCTTGCTTGGGATGTCAATTAAGGTGGATGGCCATGTCTTGGTATGTATGCTGTTGTGCCATACTCCTTCCAATTTTGGATGATTAATTGAACAGTCCTCCATCAGATGTTCAGAGATTGAACTACTTTTTTATAACCTAATCCTACTTTACTCTTCTCCACAAATTTATCCCTGACCTGTCTGGTGTCATCTTGATGCTGTTTCTTCTCAAACAAACTTCTGAGGCCTTCACAGAAGAGCTGTAGTTACACTGAGAATAAATTACACACAGGTGGACTCAATCTACGAATTATGTGACTTCTGGAGGCAGTTGGACACTGAGGATTTTATTTTGGAATATCAGTCTACAGGGGTTGAATACAAATGCACATCCTAATTTTCAGATTTATATTTTTAAAATATTTATGAAACCATGTTATTATTTCCTTTACACTTTTCACTAATATGTGCTACTTTATGTTGGTATATCCCAAGAAAACATTTATGTTTGTGATTATAACATAAAAAAAATGTGGACAAGTTCACAGGGTATGAATACTTTTTCAAGGCACTGTATGATTGATGGTTGTTCCACCTCTTTGACACCAATGTCTAAAGGATAGGTGATAAATGTATTATTAATGGTGGTACCACTGCTGGGACACCACCATACAAAGGAAAGGTATTACCAATGGAAAATTACCAACCACAGGATAGATGAGAAATGAATGATCGATGTTGGGACCATCTCTGTGATACCACCATCCATGGAATAGATTATAATTGTATGATCGATGGTGGTACCACTTCTGGTACATCACCAGCCACAGTATATTTTACCAAGGAGCATAATTCTAGTGCATACAGAAAACATAAGACCTATAAATATGATGCACAACTCAAAAATAAAATAATTTATATATTTTATTTTTGAGTTGTGCATAATATTTATAGTTTTTACCATCTACAGTATAGATGATAAATGTATGCACAATGGTGATACCACTTCTGGGACCCCACCTTCTACAGGACAGGTAATAAATATATGATTAATTTTTAAATCACCTCTAGGACAACACTGTCCAGAGTAAAGATTATAAATGAATGATCGATGATGGTACTTCCTCTAGGACCCACCAGCTACAGGATAGGTAATCAGTGTATGATCAACACTATTACTAGTGGGATCCCACTGTTCAGCAATAAATAATAAATTAATCATTGATGGGGGTTTTACTACTGGGACCCTACCATCTACCATATAAATGAATATTGTATGATTGACGGTGTTACCACCACTGGAAACTCACCTTTTCTGAGAATGAGTATCTCCTGTTTGAAACGGGATGAGCCGGGTAAAGTTCCACGATTGTCGCATCTAATTGATGCGACAATCCTGGACTGCTGCAGGCTGCTATTGTTAGGCCGGGGAGGCCTAATAACCTTGGGTCTCCCCAGCCTGAGAATACCAACCCTCAGCTGTTGGCTTTATCATGGCTGGGTATCAAAATTAGGGAGGGACCAAATGCTGTTTTGTTTAATTATTTAATTAAATGATAAAAAAGCATATGGTTCCTCTTATTTTGACACACAGCCAAGGTAATCACAGGGCTGGGGGCTGCAGCCTGTAGCCGTATGCTTTATTTGTGCTGGCTATTAGGTAATTAGATAATTATCTAATAATTATTAGATAATTACTGTTGTTAAGCCAACTTATTTAATTTTCTTAATGTACAATCTTTATATTACACAAATGTACTAAATGTGATGCCTTACCTCCTAGAACCCCCATATTTCTTAACGCCACTTGAATCAGTGGAAGTGTCTGCGGGTGATGCTGTGTCATTGCAATGCCAAATTCAAGGAACACCAGAAATAAAAGTATCTTGGTATAAGGGTGATACAAAACTGCGACCAACTGAGGCTTTGAAAATACATTTCAAAAACAATGTTGCTACTCTTGTATTTAATCAAACCGGACTTCAAGATTCTGGAGAATACATATGTAAAGCCCTAAATCATGTTGGTGATGCTTCCTCTTCTGCAGTTCTAACCGTGAGAGGTAAAAATAATCTTTTTATCATTCATGTTGATTTTTTTTTAATACAGAGAAAAATTTGTGGTAAGTTATAATAGAATGAGAAGCTCGGTGATATTTTTTCTGCTTATCTGTGATCGCTTCCTTCCGCTTTCTTTGCACCATGCAGTGTTTAGATATAGTTCATCCTTTCTCAATCTCTACTGCATCATGTCTTTCTGCAGAGCGTATCCTTCCACCTTCCTTTGCAAGAAAAGTGAAGGACATAAAGGAAACTATTGGCTTATCGGTATCATTTGAATGTCAAATAGTTGGGTCAGAACCTATTGAGGTTTCATGGTATAAAGATGGTGTACTAATAAGAGATGACAATAATATTCAAACATCATATATAGATAAAACTGGTACCCTTCAAATCTTACAAACTGACAGATACCATGCTGGGCAGTACACTTGTACGGCTACCAATTTTGTTGGCACTGCCTCCGCTAATGCCAAACTCGTTCTTACAGGTTTGTGTGTTGTCTATTTTCATATCTTAATAGTTGGATGATATAGTCTTCAGTGTTATTAATTTTTATATATTTTATACTTTTCTAGAGGGTAGAAATCCACCATTGTTTGATGTTAAACCTTCACCGGTGGATGTTCCTGTGGGAGATCCTGCAGAATTTGAATGTCATGTGACAGGAAGTCAGCCAATCAAACTTACTTGGTCAAAAGGAAATCAAGAAATTAAAACTGGTGGAAACTATAAAGTTACCCAAATGGAAAATACTAGCAAACTTACAATTGTAAAAGCTGATAAAGCTGACTCTGGACAGTTCACTTGCTCTGCCAGCAATGATATTGGCAAAGATTCTTGTACAGTGAAACTTAATGTACAGGGTAAGTACTTCTAAAGCCAACTTATACAGTCATCGAAAATCAAAGGGGTTTTCTTGGATTTTACTAATTTTGCTAAAGAACAGAGTTTGTTGAACTTGAATCCCCGGCTGTTTTGGTATTCTTTGCCAGTCTTGCAGTAATGATATCCCAAGTATTATTCATGTGACTGTTGGAGCCAATCACAGGCCTCAGCGGACAACTGTCAATAATACAAATAACACCGCAACATCTAGTGGTTAGCTGCAGCAGTCTTATCCTGATAACAGCATGTCATTACTGCAGATTCGTTGATTGACACCGAAATGGATAGTATTGTGATGGGGTGTGTGACAGAGCAGGCAGAGACAGCAGGCAGGTGAATAAACCAAAGGAGCTTTATTGGGACTGGGAGAAGATACCACCAAACATCAATATATTTCCTTAGCATCTGCAACAAAAGGAACAGATCCAGAGATGCCACCCGGTAATCCGAAGCCAAGGAAAATGCAGAAAAGTCTTTAGATGAGTTCCTTAAATCCAGCAGGGTGGCTAAGACAACACAATCCCATGTAGCAGCCAATCTCCAATGTCTAATAGTCCATACACTGCACCTGGACCTAGCCCTTCACTGAGCACAGCATCAACTATCAAAAAAACACGTGGCTGATTCTTCCACCTCTCCTTGGATCAGCCCCCTGGATGAGCAGAAGTGCTCGCACCCACTCTATTAACATTTGCTACCTGTAGCTCATAGTAGAAATAAGTTTCCAGAAACACAGTCTCTGGCCAGTCTACATGGACTGTGTATTAGTATTAGGGAAGCCCCTTGCAGAGGGGAACAATATACACACAACCCCCCACCAAATACAGGACAGTGGATACTACTGGAGGCCTGCTTACAGTATGGTACAGGCTGGGGTGACACACTGTTACAACCCCTTCCCCGTCAATTTGTGTACGGACTGGTGACCTCAACAGGTCGCTTATCAAGCATACGTAAACATGGCTGACATGACTCAGGGCTCTTCTTGTCTGCACAAACCATTGGCCTTTTGGATTTGGCTCCATCTTCTTTACTGTATATCTTTACTTATCTTCCTTCACTTAAACTCTGCTTTTTGCACTCACAAATCAGCATTGTAGATCTTCTATGTCATTGCCTAGGAGAATATCTGTAGGAAGGCCACTCATCACCCCAACCACGCATTGCTTGACCCAAAAGTCCAATTTTACAGTCACTTTTGGGATATTTCTCTATTGACTTCCTGCCAATTCAATTGTAAACCCTGGTATTGGCTGTATCGCCTCTGGCTGAACGACGTGGTGAGCAGCTATTGTGAGAAATGCCCCAGAGTAAAAAAAAAAACAAGAACTCTTTGTCCATCCAGCACGACCTCCTTTAAGTGCTTTCTTGGGTGATAAGAGGAACTTGTGGCTGTGGTCTGCACCCCATAAACACCTGGTGGTCGAACATGAGTGTCTGTATCATTAGGCAAGTCACCTTGAAGGGGTGACAACTCTTCCCTCATTGTTCTTGGCTGTAGATAGTTAACAGGTAGATTTGGTGCAGGGTCATTCCTCTATCAATGAGCAGGGCAAGTATCTTGCAGATGGCCAGGCTGCCCACATCAATAACATCTGCGCTGTGTTTCACTCCTTCCAATTTGCATTCTGAAGAAGTAGGTAGGAGAACGTGGAGACTGATATGAATGTGCAGGTGCTGGAGGTGGTTGTTGATTTGGAGGATGACTCCACTGGATAGATGGGCATGTGGCCTGCAGTTGCCCAGGATGCCCACAACAATAACATCTTCGCTCTTTTACTTTCTTTCCTCGTCAGATTCCAGAAAAAGTGGTAGGAGCCACGGGAGGCACATTCACACGGGTATCCACATGAGGTGGTGACCTAGGAGGTCGGGAAACATTGGGTACTGAAGGACAAGGGACCTCTGGTTTTGGCATACTGGTTGTACTTTCTTCATCCACTAGCACCTTCTTCCACTGAGGCTTGATGGGGAGCACTTCATCAGCTGGAGCAGCAGCTTATTCCACTGTCTCTGGTTTCCTCTCATGCATCCACTCTCTGATCTCAGTGAGGCATTTGGTTAAGAACTGCTCTTTTAGGATGACCTGTAGGACCTTCTCCAAAGTTAGGGCTCTCTCCCTCCAGCCAGTGATGACACGCTTGCTTGATCCTATGGGCATATATTTTAAAAAAGCCTTCCCTATCACAGGCTAACATGCGGAACTGATTCCTGTAAGTGTCTGGCAATACCGCATAATGTTCCAAAATGGTTTCTTTAATGTACTCATAGTCACAGTTCTACCGAGGGTCCATAGCTGGATACACTTCTGCCGCTCCACCCTCTAAGAACCCCACCAGATATTGGACCCGCTCCATTTCTGAAAAATCCTTTAATTGACATTGATGTGCAAAGTCCTGGAAGAAACCCTCAATGTCTCCTAAAGCCTAATTAAATGGCTTAAAGTCCTTATGGGATACTCTTGGGCATGTCCTCATGGTGAGTGTTGTGGTGAAGGCATGCCTGGAGCTGCTAGCTTCTTCACAGCAAGCTGCCTCTCCTGTGCTCTCCGCACAGCCTCCCATTTATCTTCTATGGTGGCTTCATCCTCAAAAAATGCCATCTCCTCCTCATACCACACAACCCACTGACTTTTCCAGTGATATATTTCCAACTGCCATCCTTCATCCAATTGCTCTGGGAATCCCTCTCCAGTGTTGCCTTAAAGGCTAGCTCCTTCCATAGCATTAATCAGTTGGTCCTTGGACAGTCCTCTGTAACAGACCTCTAATTCATGGGCCTTTGTTTGTAGGCGCACCACAGTCCAATTCCTGTATCCTGAGGTACTGGTTCCATTTGTTGCTGGGCCGCTGTCCTCCATTCCTTCTGCTCTGATCCCTCCACTGCCATCAGCTTGTGATTGGTTGTGTGACAGAGCAGGCAGAGACAGCAGGCTTGTGAATAATCCAAAGGAACTTTATGGGGATTGTGAGACGATACCACCAAACATTGATATATTTCCTTAGAGTCTGCAACAAAAGGAACAGATCCGGGGTTGCAACTCGGTAATCCGAAGTCAAGAAAAATGCAACAACAGTCCTTAGATGAGTTCTTAAAATCCAGTACAGTGGCTGAGACAACACAATCCCACGTGGCAGCCGATCTCCAATGTCTAATAGTCCGTACACGGCACCAGGACCCAGCCATAGCTACAGGTCCTAGCCCTTCACCAAACACAGCATCAACTAACAAAAAAACATGAGGCTGATTCTTCCACCTCTCCTTGGATCAGCCCCTTGGATGAGCAGAAGTGCTCACACTAACATCCTTAACATTTGGTACTTGTAGCTCATAGTATAAAGAAGTTTCAAGAAACACAGTCTCCAGACAGTCTACAGGGAAGCTCCCTGCAGTGGGGAACAATATATACACAACCATCCACCAGATACAGATCAATGGATACTACTAAAGGACTGATTACAGTATGGTACAGGCTGGGGTGACACACTGTTACAAGTATTGCCTATTTTTTTGTTCTAAATGTTTTAACAGTTCAGAAAAATCCTTTAAATTGATTTGCAAGCTATTTTATAAATTAAAAAAAAGTACCCTATATTTTTGCTTTTATCAGAAAATTGCGTATCTAATCTGTTTGGTACAATAGATGCTTAAAAGGAATCTGTCGTGACAATACAGTGCCCCAAACCACTTGTATGATCCTGTACCTAATTAAAACATGAGATAATGTACACTATAATTAATAAAATATACTGTTCCTTAACTGAAAAATCCACATTTTAATCTATATGCAAATTAAGTTGAAGTGTTTTGGCTGTGATTTATGTTAATCTCCAAACCTCTGTTTCCATAGCTGTATTCCCTGCCGCCTAACACCACCTTCTTTTTTTTGACTGACAACTCACTGGCATGACTAGACAGCCAGGGAGCTGCCAGTCATGCGGGAGAAGGTGGGAAATAGAGCTAAGGAAGCAGCGTCTCAGAAAGGGCTTTGATCCAGCCTCATTTCCACATGGATTAGAATGTTATTGGCTGGTGGAGTTTCATCTTACAGATTCCCCTTAAATATAGTATTATTGAAATTTGCTGACTGTGACGTGAATCATAATACAAAGCAATGACTGATATGAGTGAAAATATGTACCATTTCTAACATAATATGTGCATTAGCAAAAGATAGCATGGCTTGTTAGGGTTGAAGGGTAAAGATAGCTTCCTACTGCTACAAATTAGATAAATTGTAAAATGATCCACTTTTCTTTAAAGAGCGAAAAACACCTCCAACTTTCACCAAGAAACTTTCCGAAACTGTTGAGGAGACTGAAGGTAACACATTCAAGTTAGAAGGTCGTGTTGCTGGATCACAACCACTAATTGTGTCCTGGTTGAAGAATAACCAAGAAGTCGAACTGTCTGCAAATTATGATATCTCATTTAAGAACAATGTGGTTCTTCTGAATGTTAAGAAGTCCAGTCAGGGAGATGCCGGCTTATACACCTGCAAGGTATCGAATGAGGCAGGAAGTGCCATCTGTACCTCTTCAGTACTTATTAAAGGTAAGGTCGTTGTATATTTATTATTACATGACAAACATTGCAACTGGGTTAGAATGACTGATTTTGAATGTTACATCTAGAACCCAAAAAGCCTCCAGTATTCGATGAGCCGCTGTCACCTGCGACTGTCACTGAAGGAGAAGGTTTACAGCTCAGCTGTCATGTGGATGGATCACAACCAATCAGAATTCAATGGCTCAAATCTGGGCGCGAAATCAAATCTTCTAATACCTGCAGCGTCACCTTCGTTCGGGGAACTGCAACATTGGATCTTAAAGCGGCTGCTAAGACAGATGCAGGCGACTATGTCTGTAAAGCAACCAATGCTGCTGGAAGCGAATCCACTAAATGTAAAGTTACAGTAACAGGTACTGAAACTAATATATTGATAATTAGAATATAAATTAGTGTTAATTAAAATTGTTTGAAATCTAAATAACATTTTTTTAAAGATAAAGCAGCAGCCGCGCCTGCACCAGCTAAGAAGGCACCGATTGAAGGAAAACTCTTCTTTGTTTCTGAGCCAGCCAGTGTAAAGGTTGCTGAAAGTAAGTGAATAGTTTTTTAAAAAAATGTTTTGCTTTTGGTAAAAAAATATTACAAGTGTTACTCATTTATGTAACCTATCATTATTCTCACAGAGGGTACCGCAACATTCATTGCTAAAGTTGGCGGAGATCCAATTCCTAACGTCAAATGGATGAAGGGAAAGTGGAGACAGCTCAACCATGGTGGCCGCATAGTTGTTCAACAGAAAGGAGATGAAGCTAAACTGGAGATTAAAGAAGTCACCAAAACTGATTCTGGGCAGTACAGATGCGTGGCCTTTAATAAACATGGGGAAATTGAGTGCAACACTAACCTGACTGTTGAGGAGAAGAAACAAGAGGGATTTGATGGTGATCTCAGAGCCAAACTGAAAAAGTAAATATTCTTCCAAAAGGCGACTCATGTAGACTTATAGGAAAAGCTATACAGTGTCCATTAATTTTTCTTGTTAAACTTATTTTAGAACTCCAACTAAAAAGAAGGAGGAAGAGGAGAAAGCTATCGATATCATGGAGCTCCTAAAAAATGTTGATCCAAAGGAGTATGAAAAATATGCTCGCATGTACGGCATAACAGATTTCCGTGGTCTACTTCAAGCCTTTGAGCTACTCAAAGCTAGCAGAGAGGAGGAGAGCCACAGAATGGTATGTTCAGTGCTACCTAATATTACTTGGTATAATAATACTGAATAATGTCTGTATAATCATGTTATTGTATAGGGAAATTAGATTTTTGAATCTTATTAAAAGGAACCTGCCAGGTGCAATGTGCACCCAGAACCACGAACATAATGCTAATCCCTGCCTAACTGTCCCTGTATCTAGCGACATAGATAAAGAGATCTATAGAAAAAATATTTCTAAAGATATTTTATCATATGCTAATGAGGCCAGCATCTAGTCACAAGGGCGTTACTTTTCCCGACTAGTCCGCCCTCTTAGCATGGTGGCATGGCCCCAGGGGAGTGCTAACATGCTACTCAATGCCGCATCACCAGTGGTGATGTGCGTACTTGTGTCCGCCGTTCAGACGTCCCCAGCACTTCTGGGCATGCGCACTAGACCTCGCTGAAGCCGGGACTCGTACACCCGGCTTCATACTGCGCTTGTGAAACAAGAAAAAAATATGCAGGAAACTGGTTGCTGATGAGTGGTCTGCCCTATGTCAGATATTAATGTTAATATTATTAAACATTTTATTGTATGCTTTTCCTACTAGGAGCTTGAATTTGAGGAACGATCTCAAACTGAAGAACAAGAATTTGATGAACTTGTCGCTTTCATCCAGCAAAGAATGACCCAAGCAGAAGTAAGCGTAATGTCCTCAATATTTAATTATGCTAAATTTCAAGAATTAATTAAGTGGTGTTAACTTACATATTTATTATTTCTATAGCCTATTGACTTAATAAAAGACATTGAAGATCAGACTGTTCAGACTAAGAAAGAAGCAGTCTTTGAATGTGAAATCAAGATAAACTATCCCGAAATCAAGCTTTCCTGGTACAGAGGAACTGTAAAATTAGAATCCAGTGAAAAATATGACATCAGCATTGAAGAAGACCGCCATATTCTGAGAGTCAAGAATTGTCAGCCAGAAGACCAGGGAAATTATCGTATAGTGTGTGGACCACACCTTGCTAGTGGAAAATTAACAGTCATTGGTAAATATGTAACATATCTAAATCTAGAGTATATCCCAGAGCCATAGCTTGAAACCTATGTGCCTTAAGGGTGCTTTACACACTGCGACATCGCTAGCGATTGCTAGCGATGTTGCGAGCGATAGCACTCGCCCCGTCGTTGGTGCGATATGTGGTGATCGCTGCCATAGCAAACATTATCGCTACGGCAGCGTCACACGCACATACCTGTTCTGCGACGTCGTTGGAGACACCGAACAATGCCTCCTTCAAGGGGGAAGTGCGTTCAGCGTCACAGCGACATCACAAAATGGCCGTGCAATAGCAGAGGAGGGGCGGAGATAAGCGGCCGGAACATGCCGCTCACCCCCTTCCTTCCTCATTGCCAGTGGACGCAGGTAAGGAGATGTTCGTCGTTCCTGCGGTGTCACACACAGCGATGTGTGATGCTGCTGGAACGACGAACAACCAGCGGCATGCCCCACCAACGATATTATGAAAAGGAGCAACGTGTCAACAATCAACGATTTTTGACGTTTTTGCGATCGTTGATCGTCGCTTCTTGGTGTCACACGCTGCGATGTTGCTAACGACGCCGGATGTGCATCACTAACGACGTGACCCTGACGATATATCGTTAGCGATGTTGCAGCGTGTAAAGCACCCTTTAGTGTAAAGTCTTTAATCGGGCCCCCTCATCTATCACATGCTAGTTATAATATTGGTATTTTTTATGTGACAATGCCTTATAGGTGCCTATAGTATAACACAAAAGTGAGTACACCCCTCACATTTTTCAAACCATTTTATTACATCTTGGGACAAAACTGAAGATATGACACTTTGGTACAATGTACAGTAGTCAGTATACAGCTTGTATAACAGTGTAAATTCAGTGCCCTCTAAATAATTCAACACACAGCCATTAATGTGAAAAAATTACTAAGACAATTAGATCTCATGATAATACCTTAACTCCATACGGACATTAATGAGAAACCATAGAAAAGATAGGGGTAGTTGACGGTGTAAATATAAGGTAATTGATGGGTAAATAAACATGCCATATAATTTTCTTTTAAGCTGCTTTTTATTGTAGAAAATGTGCATAAATACAGCCAGAAAATTGGCAGATTAAAAACCCGACAGGTCTGACGTGTTTCGCTGAGGGTGTTTCAAAAGACCATGGTCTTTTGAAACAGCCTCAGGGAAACACGTGTCAGACCTGTCCCAATTGTCAGGTCTGACATACCTCTTGTTTCTTTGACAGCAGGTAGGTCTCCGGGTTTCACTTTACCACCAAGCTACTTTAATCCTGTATATTATTTATCTGATAGGACATGCATATTATGGAGTCTATGGTGGATTAATAAGTGACCTTGTGTGACCTACCCTGTCTTCTATGTGTTATATAGGAGTTTCACTATTAGGACTGTGATCCTTATTATCTTGTATTTGATCCTATGTTTTTTATCCAAGGGTATGCTATTTCCTAATTGGGACTTCTTTTCTTCCCCCAAACCTCGTTTTTCTGGTATTTTTACATGTTCTAATTATTCAGGTTTTTAATCCATCTGCCAATTTTCTGGCTTTATTTATGCACATTTTCTACAATAAAAAGCAGCATAAAAGAAAATTATATGGCATGTTTATTTACCCATCAATTACCTTATATTTACACCATCAATTACCCCTATCTTTTCTATGGTTTCTCACACAGCCATTAATGTCTAAACCACTGGCAACAAAAGTGAGTACATCCCTAATTGAAAATGGCCAAATTGTGCCCAAAGTGTGGCCACCATTATATTTCAATCAGTGCCTTGACTCTCTTGGGCATGGAGTTCACTAGAGTTTCACAGGATACCACTGAAATCTTATTCTACTCTTCCATAAATACATCATGGAACTATGGAACTGGTGGATGTTAGAAACCTTGTGCTCCTCCACCTTATGTTTGAGTAGGCCCCACAGATGCTCAATAGGGTTTAGGTCTGAAGACATGCTTGGCCAGTCCAGCACCTTTACCCTCAGTTTCTTTAGTAAGGCAGTGGATGTCTTGGAGGTGTGTTTAGGGTCTTTATTATATTGGAATACTGCCCGGTGGCCCAGTTTCCAAAGGGAGGATATCATGGCAGGGCTTTGTTACACTTTCTGCCTCTGTACACCTTATATCTATGCCACTCTTTTAAACCAGGAGTAGAAATACCATTGGTGCAACCTGAACAACCACACAGAGCCTCAAGAAGTAAGGTGGCTCATATTCACCTCCAAAGTGGCAACCAGCTTCTGTCACAGATACATTATTGGATTGAAAAAGGCCCATTTACTATATTCTTCCCCAGGGACCATCGTCTGTCTGTTAAACTCATTATATTATATTGATCTTAATCTCAAAATACTGCATATATTAATTTACAGAGCCCATGATTGAGAAACATCTGGAGCACAATTCCATCAAAGAAGGATATAGTAGCACATTGGTTTGTGCCTTCTCTATTCCAAATGTAAAATCCCAATGGTATAAAAATGGTAAAGTTATTGAACCTCAAGGCAGATATAGAACAGAGGTTAATGAGAAGATACACAAGCTTACCATCCAAGATGTAAGAACAGAAGACCAAGGACAATACACCTGCAAGTATGAAAATCTGATAACTACTGCAGATCTGATCATTGAAGGTGTGTATTGAAATCTGACTGTATCAGCTATAAGGTTTACTATCTTCTCTGGACCTATATACAGTGTATTTTATCTTAATTCCATCTTATTTGCAGCTGAAGCCATTCAGTTCACAAAAACTATTCAGAACATTGTTGTTAGCGAACACGAATCTGCAACCTTTGAATGTGAGGTATCCTTCGATGATGCTGTAGTCACATGGTACAAAGGAACAATGGAATTACAGGAGAGTGACAAATACAGTTTTAGAAGTGAAGGTCGCTGGCATTACATGACTATTCATAATGTCACTGCAGAAGACGAAGGTATGTAACTTCCTCTTCAATGTCAGTGTTGTCGATGCACCAAAAAGCGAGAACCATCAGTGGTCAGTTATCACAAATAATGGAAAGCTATTGTGTGAATTATGGAAATATAAGTCTGCAATTTTTCATTCTATAGGAGTGTATTCAGTAATTGCCAGTCTTGAGCCAAGAGGTGAAGCCACAAGCACAGCTGAACTGTATCTGACAACCAAAGGTTTGTAATGATGGAAACCTAAACCCTCTCCATTCGGCAGCTATGGCCCACTTTATACCAATATTTGTAGAAGAACTTCCTACCAGGAATTTATTATGATTCAAAATAACAAACATTACAATATAATTAATGTAAATCGAGCCCAATTTAAAATTAATCTGTTACCAGGTTTTTGCTACTTCATCTTAGAGCAGCATAACATAGAGGCAGAGATCATAAAAGTAAACAATTTTATCTTAGATCACTGTGTGCAGCTGTTCTGACTTTATCCCAGAATTGAGTGTAGCAGAGCTGAGTGAGATCCCCCCACTGGTCTTCCAATAGAGATTGTGCATTGACTGTGAGGTGTCAATCACAGCAGGGGGAGTGGCAGCCTGGAGGGCATGAGGCACAGAGTCACGCCAATGTAAATCACAGAGCAATAAACCCATTAGTATAGGTAAACAATAGCTCAGACACAGGTAAGAGAAACACAGATTACTTTACTTTTAGCCCTCACAGCATGCTCTCCTCAGCTTCCATTGCAAAATCCTGGTGACAGATTCCCTTTAACTTCAAAATAGAGACCATCAGTCACACCATGGCCTGTCATACATACAATGAATCACTCCCAAAATACCAATAGTCCTATAGAAAAACAATGGGGTCTATAGATCCATAAAAAAAGTTCAAATCATATTCAATGATAATTAAAAGCGGCACAAGTATAACAGTATAATCCAAAGGAGAGACTCAGGTGGATAACTAATCTTTTGATATCCGCCCAAGTGTCTTCTTTGGATTGCACTGTTGTACTTATTTTGCTATTAATTATGATTGAATAACATGTGAACTTTTTTATGGATCTTTAGACTCCTTTGTTTTTCTTTAGAATTCTATATAATTAGTAAATATACTCAATGTGAGCCAGCTGAAGACTTAAGGCCGCTTTACACGGTGCGACATCGCTAGTGATGTCGCTAGCGATCGCACATGCCCCCATCGTTTGTGTGTCACGGGCAAATCGCTGCCCGTGGCGAACAATATTGGTAGTGCGCGTCACACGAACTTACCTTCCTAACGACGTCGCTGTGGCCGGCGAACAACCTCTTTTCTAAGGGGGCGGTTCGTGCGGCATCACAGCGACGTCACACAGCAGGCCACCAATAGAGGAGGGGCGGAGAGCAGCCGCATAAACGTCACTCCCACCTCGTTGCCGGAGGACACAGGAACGCTGTTGTTCGTTGTTCCTGGGGTGTCACACGTAGCGATGTGTGCTGCCTCAGGAACGACGAACAACCTGCATCCAGAACGAGCAACAATAGTTTGAAAATGAACGACGTGTCAACAATCAACGATTTGGTGAGTATTTGGGATTGTTAGCGGTCGCTCATACGTGTCACAAGCAACGACGTCGCTAACGAGGCCGGATGTGCGTCACGAATTCTGTGTCCCCAGCGACATCTCGTTAGCGATGTCGTTGCGTGTAATGGAGCCTTTATAATAGTTCCTCCATGATAAATGTCACTTCTTATTTAATTGTGATCGCCTATAATTTCTAAACATAATTTTAGGTATCTATTATGTATTTAAAAAGATTAAGGTGTGATGTCTTTTTTTCAGAAATGAAGTTACAAATTAGACCACCAGGTAAGTAATATTTTTTTACTGTTATATCAAATTGAATTTGTATAATATATTATAATCTTAATTTATATTTTAAATTGATTATTATGCAAAACATAACATAATTATTATTTATAGATGTTCCAGATACAAGAGTACCATATATATCTGCTCCTTCTGATGAGGAAGCATTCATTGCAGGTATGTAAGAAATCAGAAGGTGAATTTTTCATACTGGTCATCAGAATTCAATATATCCTATATACTGCTCACTTCTCATATCATCTATTGGGTTTAGATTCACCATCTTTTAACAATACATATAAAGTTTCAAGCCATGTATAATTAAGTGGTATCTATTTATTTATTCTAAGAAATCATACTTCCTCCTCACCTACCGGAAGTGAAGAAACAAAAGAGAGGTATATAAAAAGTACAAGTTTAATAAAAAAACATCATTAACAGCCATTGGAACTATGAGATCTCATTACTAAGCATAAAATCATCATACCAAAGTAATATTACCACATATGCTATCTCATGGCTAATATCATGGTCGCCATAAAGCAGTTTACCTCATGATTTCAAGATCTGAAAGTTCTAAATTCTTATGTTAAAAGGTTACTCTCATCACTATCATCAGAAAATTACCTATTGTTATAATGTGTTTTAATTGTGTGTTATATGTATATTTGAAACATTTTGGCAACACTATTTTATTCATATCAAGATCTTTATTAAAAACAAAAAAAAATAGTAATCTTGCTATTTTCACACTGGCTGCTGGGGTTATTTTACTCCCATACTTCCTGTTGTTCCAGGAAACAACACATGTACATAGGCAGTAATGAACAGACTGTAAAAATGGCAATATTATTTTTAATAAAGATTATGATAGGAAAAAAATAAAGTATTGCCCAAAAAAAGCATATAACACAAAAACCTGATTCAAACAATAGGTAATTTATCTAACAATAATTGCCATTTAAAATGTTATGGCATATTGCTAGGATATGACATACCATTATGATTGGTAGGAATCTGACCTCTGAGACTCCCCGCAAATTCTAAGGGGTACTTTGCACACTACGATATCGCAGGTGTGATGTCGGTGGGGTCATGTCGAAAGTGACACACTTCCTGCGTCTCTCTTGACATCGTGACGAATTCCATAATTGCGCTAACACGATGGTCCGATGTTGTTCCTCGCTCCTGCGGCAGCACACATCGCTGTGTGTGAAGTCGCAGGAGCAAGGAACATCTACCTGCGTTACCTCGGCTCCCGTCGGCTATGAAGGAAGGAGGTGGGCAGGATGTTTACATCCCGCTCATCTCCGCCCCGCCGCTCCTGTTGGCCACCTGCCGTGTGACATTGCAGTGACGCCGCACGACCCGCCCCCTTAATAAGGAGGCGGTTCGCCGGCCACAGCGACGTTGCACGGCAGGTGAGTGCATGTGAAGCTGCTGTAGCGATAATATTCGCTACGGCAGCTAACACAATGATATCGCAGCTGCGACGGGGGCAGGGACTATCGCGCTCGGCATCGCAGCATCGGGTTGCGATGTCGTAGTGTGCAAAGTACCCCTAAAATGTAAATTGGTAAAGATCCTTTTTGAGGTTTGTGGTGGTCCATGGTGGTTAGATACCTCCAATCAGGAAGTGATAAAAAGCTATCACTTCTTGTGCTGGGTAAATGTCTTTAAGCTGTATTAACCATTTTTGTTTTTTGAGAAGTCATTACATCTACTAGCAAACAATGTGATTAATACATATTTATCATCCATAGTACCTAAACCAGGTGCAAAGGTTATCAGAGATGTCCCAGATATTGGAGAGGAAGTCGCACCATCTAAAAGTAAGTATCCTGATGTCAGGATTGTATCTGCTCATGTATGCATTATAGAATGCAACATATTTGGGATTGTAAAGAAATCAGTCTCTTTGTGTTGCAGTTACCTGAGTGTAATTTCACTCTATTTCACTATTACTCCAGTATATTTTGTGTATGTAATATACAGTGACATAATAAAAATTTGGACACCCCTTGTCAAAATTGCTGTTATTGTAAACAGTTATGCAAGTTGAAGATTAAATGATTTCTAAAAGGCATACAGTTAATGATGACATATTTCCTTTGTATTTTATGCAAAAAAAATATTTTCATCTTTTACATATTAAAATTAACAAAACAGGAAAATGGGCCAAGGCAAGAGTTTTGGCACCCTGCATCACCCTGCATGGTTAGTACCTAATGATGCCTCCTTTGACAAGTATCTAGATTTGTGAGCCAGCCAAGAGTCTTTCCATTTTTGTTTGAGGAATTTTCATCCATTCTTCCTTGAAAAAATCTTCTAGTTCTGTGAGGTTCCTGGGTCGTCTTGCATGCACTGCGCTTTTGAGACACAGATTTTTAATGATTTCAGATCAGGGGACTGTCAGGGCCTTTGTAAAACCTTCAGCTTGTGTCTTTTGAGGTTGTCTATTGTGGCTTTTGACCTGTGTTTAGGATCATTATCCATTTGTAGAAGCCATCCTCTTTTCAACTTCACCTTTTTTACAGATGGTGTTATGTTTGCATCAAGAATGTGTTGTGCATTCTTCCCTCTACCTGGAAAATGTTCCCCATGCCACTGGCTACAACACAACCCCAAAGCATGATTGATCCACCCCCATGCTTAATGGTTGGCAAGATGTTCTTTTCCTGAAATTCTGTGTCCTTTCTTCTCCACACATATCTTAGATTATTATGGCTAAAGAGTTCTATTTTATCCTTATTGGTCCACAGTTCTTGTATCCAAAATTCATCAGGCTTGTTTAGATGTTCTTTTGCACACTTCTGACGCTGAATTTTATGGTGAGGACACAGGAGAAGTTTTCTTCTGATGACTCCTGCATGAAGTTCATATTTGTGCAGATGTCTCTGAACAACAGAACAATGTACCACAACTCCAGAGTTTTCTCATTTGCCTCTCTAGCAATCCTACTAGCAGCTCTCACAGAAATTTTGCTTGGTCTTCAAGACCTTATCTTGACCTCTACTGTTCTTGTTAACTGCCATTTCTTAATTATATTTGGAACTGAGGAAAGAGCAACTTGAAAACACTTTGCTATTTTATTACAGCCTTCTCCTGCTTTGTGGGCCTCCGCCATTTTCAGAGTGCTAGGCAGCTGCTTATAAGAATCCATGGCTGCTGTTTTTTTGGCACAAGGTTAGACGAAGCTGGGTTTTTATAAAGCTGTGAAATTTGCATCACCTGGCCTTTCCTAATGATGATAGTGAACAAGCCATGACCCTAACAGGCTAATTAAGATCTGACACCTTGGTCAACGTTTTCTGAGCACAAAAATCACCAGGGGTGTCCAAACCTTTGCATCAGCCCATTTTTCTCTTTGTAATTTTTTAAATGACAAAGATGAAAATATTTTTTTTTTTTGCCTACAATACAGAGGAAATGTGTCATCTTAAACTTTATGACTTTTATAGATCATTTCATCTTCAACTTGCTTAACTCTTCACAATAACAGTAATTTTGACCACGGGCACCCAAACTTTTATATGTAACTGTATTTAGTATCCTTGCTGGAAGATATGTTAATTGGCTGTTTTTGTCTGTGATGTGTGTTTTTTGTTTACTCGTGATAACTTGTTTCTGACATTTATTGGAAACAGACCTTTTTGTTACATACGTTGTATCTTTGTTAGGGTCACTGCTACACGTAGTAGAACATCTGCATTCAGGGAAAGCAAAGCAAAATCATATATATATATTAAAATATTCTTATTGATATTATTGCATTAAAGTATCTGTAGTTGGAAAGAAACAAAAAGTTCCAGCAAAACCTGCTCCTTCTGCGCCAGCACCTTCTGCTAAAGGTAAATATTAAGGGTCAGAATAACCTCCTAATATAGCCAGTAAGTTTAATAAAAAGCTTTGCTTGAACTCAATAATACTAAGGACGACTTCCAAAGATATAACATCAAGTTTGGCTGCAAAACTAAGTAAAATAATTTCTAGGCAAAAACTGTCACTGGATGTGCATCTTCTTAATTGTTGTTTTCTGTTTTGTGCTTCTTCATACCGGTGGGTGTATTCTAAACTTCTGTGTTGTTTCTATGTCTGTCTGTCTGTTTTTTACATACAGTTGTCCAAAACTACCTTGAATTGTGTCATATTGCATATGCTTGTGCTGTAGTAAATATGATGAAAGAAATATGTGCAACATTATTCCGTCATATAACTTGTGTGTATTATATCTTTGTGTTTTTATGTGAAAAATCTTCATTTATACCAAAGCATAGTCTTTTTCTTTATTGTCTGTCAGTCAATCTTTCTAATATCTCTTTATTTAGAGGTTTGTGTTACATCTTTGCATCTATCAAGATAAAGAGATCGAGAGATAGATAGATAATGGCAAAGAAGTCTGAAATGATAGCGCTGAAATAGGTAGAGAGATAGATATACATAAACAGATAGATTGTAACACAAAAATCTGAAAATATATAAATAGATAGATAGACAGGCATATAGATAGATAGATAGATAGATAGATAGATAGATAGATAGATAGATAGACAGGCATATAGATAAAGTATATAGGTATATAGGGAACCAGTACTAGGTAATTTCATTGAAGGGTGCCAAGGGTTTAAACCAGTGTTTCCCAAACTCCAGTCCTCATGGCCCCCAACAAGTCATGTTTTCAGGATTTCCTTACTATTGAACAGGTGATGGAATCATTATTAAGGCATCACCTGTGCTATATTAAGGAAATCCTGAAAACATTATCTGTTGGGGGTCGTGAGGACTGGGGTTTGGGAACCACTGGTTTAAACATACTCATTTGTCTTAAAGTATAAGAAGAAGAAAAAGGCATCTATCTGTTACCCATCTAGCTATCATCTATCAATATCTATCTATTTATCTATCTAGCTATCTATTATCTATCTTTATCTATCTATCTATATATCTCACTGTCATCTATCTATGTATATCTTATCAGACTTTTGTGCTATCATGTATCATGTATCTATAACTTCTCAGACTTTGTTCTTCAATTAGTTATCTATTTTCAAAGTTTTGGGCAATCTGTTTATGTATATATATCTCTCGATTTCAGCACTATCTTTTCAGACTTCTATGCTATCCTCTATCTATCATCCATCTAGCTATCATCTATCAATATCTATCTAATCTATCTATCTATCTATGTCGCTATCTATCTATCTATCATTCAATATCTACCTATTTAGCTATCTATGTCGCTATCTATCGATCTATGTATCTATCTATGTTGCTATCCCTCTATCTATCTATCTATCATTCAATATCTATCTATCTATCTATCTATCTATCTATCTATCTAGTTATCTATCTGTCTGTTTGTCTATCTATCTATCTATCATTCAATATCTACCTATTTAGCTATCTATGTCGCTATCTATTGATCTATGTATCTATCTATGTTGCTATCCCTCTATCTATTTATCTATCATTCAATATCTATCTATCTAGTTATCTATCTGTCTGTTTGTCTATCTATCTATCTAGTTATCATCAGACTTTTTTGCTATCATGTATCTATAACTATCTTCTCAGACTTTTTTTTCTATTATTTATCTTCTTTCTATCTATCTATCTATCTATCTGTCTATCTATCTACCTTCCTTGTTTTCATAACCTCCTTTCAGACCATCACATTGTCTTTCTACCTTTATATTAAGAATTTACTGTTGTCTGTCTAAAATATGTGAAATTCTTCCTGTGTTGTAGTGTAATATTTTTTATTTTTTAATTATGTGATTATTTTCTCTGTTTGTCATTCGCTCTGTATATCTGTTAGTCTTTCAGTCAGTCAATCTTTATAACATCTCTCTACTGAGAGGTTTGTGAGTTGAGTGATTGTTTCTATCAATCTCATATTAATCTATCTTCTATTGATCAATCTCATATCACGCTATCTAATATCTTTGTATCTCACCACTACCTTTTCAGATTTTTTTTTATCCATTTATCTGTATAATTATCTGTCTGTTTGTCTATTTATCAATCTTAAATTATATTGTGTTTTGTGTTGTGTGTCTTAGATGTTGAACATAAGCCTTTCTTAGCCATCGTGCTCCATTAATCTGTCAGTTGCATCTTCAGCTCTTTATAAACTATACTGACTGAGTTGATAACACGTTCTTACCACACAAGAATCTTCTTGCCACTAATTACTCTTCTCCTCTGCATCTTAGTTATTTTTTTTTTTGCTATGAAATAGATTTTTTGTAACAAAATTGCATATTTTTAAAGTCCCTGCCAAGCCAAGAAAACCAGAAGAAGTTAAAGTTGTTGCTGTATCCAAAAAGAAAGAAGAGTATTATGAGGTTTATGGGGAACCTAAACCAAGTTATGCCGAAGAACCTTACGGTGAAGAGGAGGACATTTATGAAGAATATGGCAAGAGAGAAGAGATTTTCGAGAGACATGTTTACGAAGAAGAAAGACAATATTACCAAGAAAAGGTCTATGAGAAAAAGCAACAGTATTATCAGGAAGAAACTTATGGAGAAAGGGAACAATACTATGAAGAAGGTATATTGTATATTTGGTAAATGTATCATGTTTTTCTTGTGTCTTGTATGCTTTTGCTTGAAGTTAAATCTATTTTTGTCCAGCAGTTTCCAGTTTAATCCACTTATAATGTACTTATTATAAGAAGATTTTTGTCATACTCGTAGAGTAGGGAAATTATTTGGTTCCAATATATGTTATGTCCAAAAACATCTTACATTATTGTGTTGTCTGATGTTGTACGTTCAGAACTCTTATAGACCCACAGTCAGAGTCTTATGAGTAGACAAGGCCTACTGGATGTATATAAATAATATACATACTACCTAAAGTAATCAAACATAAAAGTCTTCAAAAAATCATCTCAACAATATTAAAAAATCATCTTGACATTTGACTAATCTTTCTAAAGCCTTTGAAGAGGAGATTCCTGAAAGGAGGATTGCACCCGGAAAACCAGGAGCCCCTGCAGGTACATGCACTAATAGGAGTATGCTTTAAAGATATTGACCTCTAGATAGTATAGTTATTTTTCTAAAGACCCAAAGCACAAATGAAAACTAAATATATATATTTTTTTGCAACAGTGAGAAGACCTGTTGATGAACAGTTTGAAAGAAGAGCCGTGACGACAGAAGAGGAAGCAGGCTTCTGGAGACAAGGTTTCTCTTTTGCTTTTAAAGTTTAGAAACCAGGTTTAAAAGGGCTGTCCAGAGGCTCAAAAAGTAGAATAAAACTCCAAACTACTTTGAAATATCTTAAGTCATTGTTGGATATAATTTCCAGGAAGTAATACTTTTTCTGGTTACTTACTGAATTCCAAAAACAGTTCACATATGCCACTCATTTTTTTGGGTGGGATTTTTTTTTTGCTATCATAGAATCATATAATAGAATGATAGAGTTGGAAGGGACCCTAAGGGCCATTGGGTCCAATCCCCTACGAGTTCAGGTTTTCTTAAATCATGTCAGCTATATGTTTATCCAGCTTCCTCTTAAAGATTTCTATTGATGGAGAGCTCCCTACCACCCGTGGTTGCTTGTTCCACTCTCTGACTGCCCTCACTGTCAGAAAGGTTTTCCTAATTTCTAATCTGAATCTCCTTCCTTTTCGTTTTATCTCATTGCTTCTTGTACTTAATTGTGCTAAAGAGAATAGGGTGGTTCCGTCTGCACTGTGACTACCTTTTAAATATTTGTAGACCGCTATTAAGTCTCCACTCAGCCTTCTCTTTTGCAAACTAAACATTCCTGGCCCTTTTTAACCGGTCTTCATATGACATGGTTTGCAGACCTTCTACCATCTTGGTTGCTCTCCTCTGAACTTGCTCCAATATATCGATATTCTGTGGATGTCTGAACCATATTGAGAGTAGGTGAGCTGACATATGTTCTCTAGCAGAGTCAAGGACTAAGAAGGGAGCTGCTAATCAAGATCGCTCCGAGAGCTGGAATACCCATCTGTGCTATTGATGACCTATCAGAAGAATAGTTCATCAATAGAGATGAGCGAACTTGAGGTTCAATGTTCAAGGTTCAGGTTCAAACACAAACTAAAAAAAAACAAGGGTTCGGGTTTGAAGCCCGAGCGAGTTTTGAGTGCAAACCATTAAAGCGAGCAGCGCTGTGCTAGAGTATGATTGATGCTCAGCTCGGTGCAAGCCACTTGCAGTGTTTGAATGGCTGGCACTGGGGTTAACTACAGCATGATCAGATACAATGTGCACCAAACAAAAACATAATTGAAAAACCCCACCCTCCCAGCCCCGGAAGTATTCTGCTTATGACTGGCTGCATGTTGATGGAGACATGAACTGCCCAGTTAGTGACTTCCATTGAGGTTCGGGTCAAGTCAGGGTCACAAACCAAACCTTATCTAACCTCCAAACTGAATTTCCAAAGGTTCACTCATCTCTAGTCATCAGTATCATTAGACAGACTATCCAGTTAACATTTTTTTATTTATTTATTTTAAATTTCTGGAAATCCCTTTTAACTGTTGCATAGTCTCTTTTATTATTTCAAAAAGTTAGAATTAATCATAAATCTTAAAACTTAATCCTTAATCTGCTAATATAATAGAAATATAGAGGAACAACTATATATATATATCATATAACTATATATATATATATATATATATATACTAGCTGTAGTACCCGGCATTGCCCGGGATAGTAACTGTCTCTCTGTCTCTCTCCCAGTCTCTGTCTGTGTGTCGCTGTCTGTCTGCCTCTCTGTCTGTCTCTTTCCTTGTCTGTCTGTGTCTATGTCTCTGTCTGTCTGTTTCTATCTCTGTCTGTATTTGCATCAGTCTGTCTCCATCTCTGTGTCTGTCTGTCTCTCTCTATCTCTGCCTCTATGTGTGTGTCTGTATGTCTCTTTCCCCGTCTGTCTCTTTCCCGTCTGTCTTTCTCTGTCTCTTTCCCCATCTGTCTTTGTCTTTGTCCCTCTCTTTCCCGGGCTGTCTCTTTCCAGGGCTGTCTCTTTCCAGGGCTGTCTCTTTCCAGGGCTGTCTCCTTCCAGGGCTGTCTCTTTGCCCAGCTGTCTCTTTGCCCAGCTGTCTCTTTACCCGGCTGTCTCTTATTCCGGCTGTCTCTTTCCAGGGCTGTCTCTTTCCAGGGCTGTCTCTTTGGGTGGCTATCTCTTTCCAGGGCTGTCTCTTTGCCTGGCTGTGTCTTCGCCCGGCTGTCTCTTTCCAGGGCTGTCTCCTTCCAGGGCTGTCTCTTTGCCCGGCTGTCTCTTTCCAGGGCTGTCTCTTTGCCCGGCTGTGTCTTTGCCCGGCTGTCTCTTTCCAGGGCTGTCTCTTTGCCTGGCTGTGTCTTCGCCCGGCTGTCTCTTTCCAGGGCTGTCTCTTTCCAGGGCTGTCTCTTTGCCCGGCTGTCTCTTTCCAGGGCTGTCTCTTTGCCCGGCTGTGTCTTTGCCCGGCTGTCTCTTTCCAGGGCTGTCTCTTTCCAGGGCTGTCTCTTTGCCCGGCTGTCTCTTTCCAGTGCTGTCTCTTTCCAGTGCTGTCTCTTTCCAGGGCTGTCTCTTTCCCCATCTGTCTGTCTGTCTGTCTTTTTCTGTCTCTCTCTGTCCATCTCTCCACCGACATCATGTTACCTCACGAATAAGCTTCAACTAACAGTTTATTTTGTTGCTATAGCAACCACTGACAGTTGCTATTAATAACCTATAGCTCCCACCTCCATTCAGTTTAATGGCGGCAGGACTTTAGAGACTAACTGTAAAGCACGGGGTTACATTTTTCTGTCAAAACATAGTCTACGACGCTCCCTAGGTCACATGAGGCGCCTGTGCAAAATTTCGTGATTGTAAATGTGACGGTGCGGATTCCTTTAGCGGACATACACACATACATACATACATACACTGAGCTTTATATATTATATATGTATATATATATATATAGATATATATATAGATATATCATTTATTCTCTTACTTTTTTCTAGATCTATATAGTTTTCTTTCTAGATGAATAAATTAAACTTTATAAACTGATTTATTTTATATAAATTATCTTTAAAGGGCAAGAAAAGGGCAAGTCTGTACCAGTGCATGAAGAAATCGAAGCGAGAAGGGGTAAGTTATTCAAGTCATTCTTCTTTTAACATTGTGGAAAGAGGTAGTTGTCCCAAAGGAACAATATCTTACCAAGAGAAAACCAACATTTAGGGTTAGCCTTTCCATGAAAAAAAAACCTTTATTGCCATGTTACACTTCAGCAAATAGTACACATAATTGCTGAATATACACATTATTTTTTAAGTACAAGCTCGGCAATGGGCCGTTTCAGAAGAAGAGGTTCCTCTTTCCATGCGTAGAAAACAACAAATAACATCTGTAAAAGGTATGGGTAAGGGTATTGCAAGCATTGATAAATCATGGCAATAATAATGCTATTTGCAATACCAAAAAGGCCATTTATTTTTCCAGCTGGCTTGTAGGTTTTGTACTTTTATTTTTTCAAGAAACCTTCTAACATTTTAACCAGCGGTAGAAAAAAAAATATTTGCAAAACTGTTTTTTTTTATTAATTAGACTTACTAAGGTGAGTTTCCAATTGACTAATGTGCTTCTTGCAACCCCAATGTTTTGATTAAAATGAGTTTTTACTTTTAAAATAACATAAACAATATAATATAATATAAAAATATAATATTTAAAATTTGCTCACATTCAGTGGCAGAAAAACGAGCAGCAGGACAATTCGCCTATCCTGAACAAGCAGAAGAGGACGCCGCCGGCACCGGTATGTCCAACGATTGTACTACATTATTTATACCATTTTTTTTTTCAATGTTTTCAATATCCTATAACCATTCTTTAGATCTGTTATTGTATGTAAATATATATTTCCTCGAAGATCAACAGTTACATAGATTGTCTTATACATTCTATAGTTCCAACTGTATATGAGAAGATGGTTGTAGAGGAGAAACGGGCTGTGTCTATCTCTAGAAAAGAAGAAATTTCAGAAGGTATTCATAACACTTCTTTCCTTTTTGCTGAAAGTGAACCTAGGCCATACAAAAAATGCATGTGTTAAGTGTTTCAATATCTTTAAAGTGCCAATGGTTCCAAAGAAAGCCATACCTGAGGCCAAAGTACCTACTACTCTTAAAAAGGAAGCAGTTCCACCATCTAAAGGTATATAGACCAACTAATAGTCTATATACATTGCGCTTTCTTATACACAACGCTTATTATCCCGCTAGTTTGTCTTTCAAGCAAGCGTTCACTTATTATTTGTACTGTCTTGTTAACAAGCTCTTATTTGTATTGGTTGTATAATATGTTGATATTTAATGTTCCAAATCTTACTTTTAAAGCTGCCGAAAAGGTGCCTGTAGCTGCTTCTAAAAAAGACGAAGCTCCGCCATCTAGAGGTATCATAGCTTTCTATATGATGCTTGCAACGTCATTGTATGTTTATGTGCTGTCTACATATACATGTCTGTTTGTTATATCCTTATACTTTTATCTTAAACTCTCTTAAAAAGTAACTCTAATCTTCCTTTTGCTTTTTGTCCATTTGTATCATTGTCGTTGTTTATAGAACACTCTGTATTCTTTACACCATGTGTTTATGTGTGTGCTGTTTGACTTAATACTGTACCATGTTATTGTTACACGAGAAAACAGGGAGAATATGACCAAAATAATATGTTTGGAAAAAACAAAATTCAAATATCTCCTTTTTGGTAAAATATTAATTATCTTTATTATACAAAAGATTTAAAAATCACCCCAAAACAGGAAACAGTACACATAGAATAATAACATCACAGGTGAGAAGTAAAAAATCCAGAAATATTATCTGTTAGGGAGCTAAATTAGGGTACATCCGCAATCAAATATTGGATGTGTCATAGATGTGTGCCAAAGAAATCACACAACGCAACTCTAAGTGTAGAAGTAAATCACACAGACAAGGAAATTTCAACCGAAATTCCCATAGTAAATCTATATAGATTGCAAGGTACAACGGTTGGAGAAGGTGACTAACAACCGGCACAACACATCATGTCAAATGATATAATTGGTAATGCTTACCCATATTAGCGACACCAAACAGATAATTAACGTTCCCCAACGCGTTTCGTGGTCTTCCTCGGGGGGCTGCGACCAATCTGCGATCTAATCTTCCTTTTGCTTTTTTGTCCATTTGTATCATTGTCGTTGTTTATAGAACACTCTGTATTCTTTACACCATGTGTTTATGTGTGTGCTGTTTGACTTAATACTGTACCATGTTATTGGTAAAAGTCTTTAATGCTTTGCACCTACTTGTGGCTTTATAACCACCCCTTCATCTTCTAATTGAACACCTTTGCATGAGTGTCCAAAAGTAGGGAAATTTACACAAATAATATATTTGTAGTTCCTGACGCAGCCAGAAAAGGAGCGCCAGAAGAAAAGGTGCCCATATCTAAAAAGGAGGCTCCATCTGCCAAAGGTATAGTATGACCATTGTATTCATCATTTGTGCTTTTTGTTTAGTTTACTTTTCTTAAGCATTAAAAGAAAACAGTATATAAATATCTAGAACAAAAAGTAATTAAGCACATGTCTTTAGTGCCTGAGGCTCCAAAGAAAGTCACTGAAGAAGAAGCTGCATACTATCCTAGAAAGAAGGGGGTGCCCTCAGCAGAAGGTATCTTGGTGCTCCTAGGCTTTGATGTATAAGATACTGTTTAATATTGCATTTTTCTTCATGTTTCTTCACAGTATGTCTCTTTAATTTATATGGTTTATAAGGTTATGTTGTCTGTTTTACATGTCTTACTGTGTTTGTCCATGAATGTTTTAAGTATTTGTTATAGTGTACATAGTCATCTTAAAATGTATATTTAACATAGCAGAAATGCCAAAGAGACCCTTTATAGAAGAGAAAGTACCAGAAGCTGTCTCTAAAAAGGTGGCACCACCTGGCAGAGGTACACAACAGTTTTAGGGGAAAGTTTTATTTTTATCAGCTTCTTATATTTGCTTGGTCTTGTCTTGTCTTTTACCATTTGTTCAGTGCGTTCGCTTGTGTGTTGTTTTCCTTAAACGTTTGTGTATTATTTTTATTATCTTTTATTTGAATTTTCTTTTTGTTGTTGTTTGTACGACTCATTCCTAAAGTTTGAAATGAAACCTCTTGTTGCTGTTAACTCTTTTAAAGCTTTTAATTTATGAAATTTGACTACTTTTAGATCATACTCTGTAAGGAGTAATAAAGAGTAAAAGCAGAATATTGCTTAAAGGGCACCCAATCATGTGATGTAGTTGCGATCCTCAAATTTGTGGGAACTTTTGTTTTACCATAATACTTTACTAAAGCAAATCTCAGAGAGGGCTGGTAAAGGCAGAGCTAAAGGACAAGTGAGATTAGTCCATATGAGATTGCCCTGGAAATATTAATAAACTTCCAAAAATATATGTAAGATAATAAATATTAAAGTGAAGTGCCAGTGATGCTTTTTCACTGTACAAAAAATGAAGTCCTATAAACATTTGCTTCCCTGTTCTCCTTGCCAACCCTTCAAGAACTATACATATGCTAACACCATGATCAAGTCACAATGGGCATCATTGTCAATCCCACCCAAGGCTTAAAGGGGTTATCCACTACTTTTACATTAATGGCCTATCCTTGGGATAGGTCATCAATGTCTGATCGGCTGAGGTCCGACACGCCACACAACCGCCAAACAGCTGTTGTTAGTCCCGGCGGCAGCAGCAGGCAGCTAGAAATGCTCAGCTCCGGCCCTGCTCCGTCTTCTGATAGTGGCCGCGGTACAGCACATCCGCCTCCTATTGATTTGAATGGGAGGAGGATGTGCAGTACCTGGCCGCAGCCACTATCAGAAGATGGAGCAGTGCCAAAACTGAACATTTCCAGCTGACTGCTGCTTCCGCCGGGACAGACAACAGCTGATCAGTGGGGGTGCGGGGTATCGGACAACGGCCGATCAGATATTGATGACCTATCCTAAGGGGTACTTTGCACACTTCGACATCACAGCTGTGATGTCGGTGGGGTCAAATCGAAAGTGACGCACATCCGGCGTCGCTGTCGATATCGTAGTGTGTAAAGCATTTTTGATACGATTAACTAGTGCAAAAGCGTCGTAATCATATCATCGGTGTAGTGTCCGACATTTCCATAATTGCGCGGCAGCGATGGTACGATATTGTTCCTCGTTCCCCTGCGGCAGCACACATCGCTGTGTGAGAAGCCGCAGGAACGAGGAACATCAGCTTACCTGCATCAACGCGGCTCACGCCGGCTATGCGGAAGGATGGAGGTGGGCGGGATGTTTACGTCCCGCTCATCTCCGCCCCTCCACTTCTATTGGCCGCCTGCCGTGTGACGTCGCTGTGACGCCGCACGACCCGCCCACTTAGGAAGGAGGCGGGTCGCCGGCCAGAGCGACGGCGCAGGGCAGGTGAGTGCATGTGAAGCTGCCGTAGCGATAATGTTCGCTACGGCAGCGATCACAAGATATCGCTGCTGCGACGGGGTCGGGTACTATCTCGGCATCGCAAGCATCGGCTAGCGATGTCGTAGTGTGCAAAGTACCCCTAAAGATAAGCCATCAATCTAAAAGTAGAGGACAACTTCTTTAACACTTGAAATGTGTAGTACCCAGAATACCAGAGGGCATTAGCGTAGGTTTGCCCAAGGCTGACATTGACCTTAGCCGGGGATTTGATTCATGCAT
Source organism: Anomaloglossus baeobatrachus (assembly GCF_048569485.1). Taxonomy (NCBI): domain Eukaryota; kingdom Metazoa; phylum Chordata; class Amphibia; order Anura; family Aromobatidae; genus Anomaloglossus; species Anomaloglossus baeobatrachus. The sequence continues at coordinate 68,703,851 of NC_134359.1, read as the reverse complement.
TTTACTAACTCATCTGCTTACTCCAATTACTATTGAAACAGTTTAATAAAAATGGCCCCTCTGTAATCTCAGTTGCAAATAATATCACCTTGGTCTATAAATTAATTTGGGCTCATCATTTGGCCACTAGCTAAGGTATATAAAGACGATATTTCTAATCTATTTAAAGTACCTGAAGCCCCAAGGAAACCAGTTCCTGAGGAAAAGGTGCCTGCGGCTCCCAAAAGGACAGAGATTGCTCCAGGCAAAGGTATTTTGAGCATAACATATGTGTTTAACAATTCCCTAGCTCATATTGCCCATCTTAATATAAGCACTCTTTGTGAATCTTTTTGCAACATGTTTTACTTAAGAATTGTTAGTTTTTCTTGTACGTTTGTCCGTGACAATAAGTATACTGTTTGGCATGTCTACATTTCGTTTATCTACAGTGTGATAGTAAGTGTTGTCTTAATATGTCACATTTACTGGAATTTGTCTAAAATAGTATTGATTAATTATTTATTTATATTTAATCCATCTTATTAAAAAAAAAACAAGTAAAACTCTCTTAATGTCACAAACAGGATTCTTTGTTGGTCCCTAAGGCATGTTTTGTATAATTTGGTGTAAATCTACACTGCCTGTCTTTACTGTTCTTCCAGAATTCTTCTATGTCACACACTCTTGTTCTTGTTACTGTTTTTGTTCTTTAGCTGTGTTGAACATATGTGTTTAACATTGTCCCTTAAGAATGAGTTTGTGCCATGCAATGCAACTTCAATGTGTGTTATTTAAATGTGTTTTAAGTTTCTGAAGTGCCAAAGAGACCCGTTCCAGAGGAGAAAGTACCTGTTTCTGTTCCAAAATGGGGAGAGCCTCCTGCTGCAGGTAACTTGTTTTGCAAAGATTTGGTCAAACATAAAAGACATAGTAAGTCATTGGGATGTGTTTAGACTTACTGTATGTCATTATCTAGTAAACATGCCACACGACAACTTAGATTATCATATCTTTAAAGTGGCCGGTGTACCAAGAAGAGAGGTTCCTGAAGAAGAGGTCCCAGATTTTGTACCCATAGTAGACGAAGGTCGTCCATCTAAAGGTACAAGCAGTTCAGAAAAATAAAAAAAATCCTAACATCTTCTAAATGGCCACTGTAAAAAAAAACAAAACTAAGTTGTTGTGATTGCATTGAATTCTTTATATTAACACTTTCCTGTACAAATCACATCGAATTGATTATGTCTTGGTGTACTAATATTTGTTTGTATGTAATTCTTTGGTAGCAATAATCAGTGTAAAATGAGAATAGAGGACCGTGTTACAGTTCGATCTTTCATTTCAAGTTTCTAAACTTAAATAATATTCTTTAAGTGCCTGGAAAGCCTGCACCAGAGGAGAGAGTTCCTAGTTTCTTGCCTAAAAAAGAAGAGGCTGTGCCTGGCAAAGGTATAACTCTTTATTCTTGTCATTGGTCTTTCTCTGTATTTTGTGTCACGTTGTAGAATTACAATATTTTTGTCATATATTACATTGGAATCTGGCTAACTGATTCTTTATATCAGATTATTTATGTCAGATTTTTATAAATAAAAAAAGATTGGAGAATACAGATATAGCAAAGGTTGACTTGATTCAGATAACACAGCACTGGTAGATCACCGTAAAAAAAAAATAATGTAATTCGACATCATAGGTCCTTTCCAATTAAGGTAGCGTGGTAGTACTCACATTTATTTGGAATTTGACACCTAACTTAACATCAGTCAATGGCTTGTGCAATGTTAAATCATCCTAACGGGAATCTGTTAACAGGATTTCACCCCTCAAACTATTTATATCCACATGTAGCTCTTTCAAAGACAAGTCCAGCAATACCTTTACATGACTGGTCCCATTCCTCTATTAGTGAAAAATCAGCATTTTAATTGATATGCAAATGAGGCTGAACAACTATTTGTAGATGTGAAGCCTCTGTCACTCCAGCTCTATTTCCCATCCAGCAACACCTCCTACTGCTTGAGCGACAATCTCTATGCTGTGTAACTTCAGACAAAGGAGCTGTTAAACAAACAAGAGGAGGGGGCGAATAGAGCTGGAGTGACAGAGATTTAAGATCTTCAATATTTATTCAGCTTCATTTGCATATAAATTCAAACATGGACGCAGACCATGTCTTTGAAAGAACAACATGCGCATAATAGTTTGGGAGATGAAATTGTGCTGAGAGATTCCCTTTAACCCCTTCAGCCCCCGGGCACTTTCCGTTTTTGCGTTTTTGTTTTTTGCTCCCCTTCTTCCGAGAGGCGTAACTTTTTTATTTTTCCATCAATCTTGCCATATGAGGGCTTGTTTTTTGCGGGACGAGTTGTACTTTTAAATGAAACCATAAGGTTTACCATATAGTGTACTGGAGAACAGCAAAAAAATTCCAAGTGTGGAAAAATTGCAAAAAAAGTGGGATTGTACAATAGTTTTTGGGATATTTTATTCACCGTGTTTACTATATGGTAAAACTGATGTGTGGGTATGATGCCTCAGGTTGGTGCGAGTTTATAGACACCAAACATGTATAGGTTTACTTGTATCTAAGGGGTTAAAAAAATTCACAAGCTTGTCCGAAAAACGTGGCGCACGTTTTGCGCCATTTTCCAAAACCCGTAGCGTTCTCATTTTTCAGGATCTGAGGCTCAGTGATGGCTTATTTTTTGCGTGTCGACCTGACGTTCTTAACGGTACCATTTTTGCACAGATGCTACGTTTTGATCGCCTGTTATTGCATTTTGCGCAAAATTTGCGGCGACCAAAAAACGTAATTTTGGCGTTTGGAATTTTTTTGCCGCTACGCCGTTTACTGATCAGATTCATTGATTTTATATTTTGATAGATCGGGCATTTCTGAACGTGGCGATACCAAATATGTGTGTATTTTTTATTTTTTTAACCCTTTAATTTTCAATGGGGTGAAAGGGGGGTGATTTGAACTTTTAGGTTTTTTTATTTTTTTTTAATTTTTTAAAACTTTTTTTTTTACTTTTTTTTTTTATTTTACTAGTCCCCCTAGGAGGCTATTGCGATCAGCAATCCGATCGCTCTGCACTATGCAGATCTCAGCTACAGAGCTGAGAACTGCAGATTTGCTGCTTCACTTTCAATGCCGGCTGTATTCCGGCATTGAGAGGAAGTGACTCATGTTAGCCACAGGCGTCATCACATGACCCTGTGCTACCATGGCAACCGCTGAAAGTCACGTGATCATGTCACGTGACTTCCGGCGGGGGCGGGGTAAGTCACTGTCATGGCGGCGCCCATATACATATCGCTGCCAAGACTTTGGCAGCGAAATGTAAGGGGTTAATGGCCGCGGGTGGAAGCGATTCCACCTGCGGCTAGCAGGCACACATATCAGCTGTTGATAACAGCTGATATGTGTGCGTCTCGCCGCCGCCGACCGGCGGCAGGGGGCGGGGCTTACCGGCACACGATCCATGACGTATTCAGTACGTCATGGGTCGTTAAGGGGTTAACCCTCTGAAGTGATATAACCTTTTGCAATAAGTTTTCCAAATGTGCATGGTAAGTCGTAATAACTTTTGCTATATCCGTAAACTTATATTGTTTATGAGTATATATATATATATATATATATATATATATATATATATATATACACATAGCTAGATAGATAGATAGACAGATAGATATGTGTGTGTTGTAATATATCTGTGCTCTTTCTTTTTGGCTCCACGTGTCCTATGGTATGTTGGTATGTGATATAATATTGCAATCTTTTAAAAGACACATGTATGTTGTCATTTTCAGTCTTACGATTACCAGTTTTATAATCTGTGATAATTCTGTCAAGAGTTGTCTGCGCTATATATGTCTATGTCTTGCCACCCAGTGGTTCTGATGTAAATTGCTGCGTGTCAAGGGTTTCGCCAGCATGTTGCAAAATTGTATTGAGTATCTTTTGTGAAAAATTGTGAATCCTTGATAAAATTCAAGAAACAATAACGGAAACCAGATCCTGAATCTAAAACTGAAATGCATGTTAGCTTAGATTTTACATGATATCTGACACAAAAATAATATTTTTAAAGTGCCCGAAGCACCAAAGAAAATTCCTGTACCTGCTTCTAAAAAGGAAGAGGCTGTTCCGGCGAAAGGTAGCTTGACGCTTTAATTTTTTGCAAGAATAAACCAAATGCTCAGTTACTAGACTGGTGGCCTTTACTTTAGTCCTTGTAGTAGCCATTTTCTAACACTCTAACAAGAGTACATATTTTAAATAAATTTCTTTACAACTACATTACATAAAACTCTAACATAATATACTTGTGTTATATTTTTAAGATATAAAAATGTAAAAAAACAAAACCTTATGCATGGAAATAAAAAAAAATTGAATACTAATATATGTTTTCAATATGTTGCGTCTAGTAGATATCGTCATACATGTTGTCTCTTTTGTGTAGATTCTTCTTTCTTCTGATTGGTCAGATATCCGCACAATTTTTTTCTGTTTGCAAAATGCTTTCTGTGCCTTAAACTTGGCTGCATCAAAAATATAGAGTGATCACAGTATTCTTTTGCTATTCCAAAGTTCCTGAGATGCCTAAGAAGGTCATTGCCGAAAAGGTGCCTACACCAGCTAAGGTACCTATGCCGGTCTCTACAACAGAAGACGTTGCGCCACTCAAAGGTATATGTCTTGGCTAAGCTTACGAAGTGTACAATATCCTTCTTCTTAAATGTGGCCAATAAATGTGTTGGTGGTATATGTATTACTATGTGTGATCTTTAGTATGTGTTTTTGTCTAGTTATGTCTAGTAATTGTGTTTTTGTCTAGTAATGTCTAAATGTTTAAGCGTGTTACTGTGTCTTAGTACCTGAAGCCGTAAAGAAAGCTAAAGTTGCTGGAAAGATGCCAATAGCTGCTCCTGAAAAAGCTGAAGTTCCCCCAGCACGAGGTATATGAAATAGCTAATGTATTTAACGCATTCCAAAGCTATTCTCACCAATTTTATTAGACCGCTAGTGATGCAAATATTAGAGAGCAACCCTATACTATATAATACAAAGTTTCTCAGGTGTCTAGTAAAGTTTGTAAAATTAGCAACTTACTAATATATATTAAAGACTGCATTGGAGTCCTGTTCTCAGTATTAGCCCCCTGGTTCTAGTAGTATACATTTTCATTCTGATACAAGTTCAGGCTTCTTGCAATTCATTAACAAGATCAGTCTCCATATATTTCGCTGTATCAACCATGGTAGAGAAGAAGGCTAGCTTAGTTGATGAAATGAGCAAGACCGATATTCCTCTTTGTCATGTCACAAATCCAAAGAGGAGATAAGAACTGCTCTACTACCTTATCTGAGAGCAAAGTAGTATAAACCAAGATCCTGATTCCAGCGATGTGTCACTTAAAGGGTTGCTTGCTGTAGCTTTGATAAAATCACTGTTTTATAAGCAGAATATTATCACTAGAGTAAACCTGTTACCATGTAGTTTTCCATATTCATAAGCTTTGTATAATCCGGCACCGATTTGCAACTTGCTGTCTATGCACAATGTACACAGAAATCTGCCAATCAGTGGTGTGGGCGGGGTTATATAGAGATTAACATTCAGAGAACTGGTATACCTATAGGAGAGAAAAATTATTTTTTATCAAAACTTCAAAAAGTATCCAAGTAAGTGACACATTGCTGAAATAAAAGTCTCTATTTCTAAGATGGAATAGCAAAAACCTGATGACAGATTCCCTTTCATCTTAACAATATTAATTCCCAGTACTGAAAGTGGCTTAGGAAGTTGTGTGGCACTGAAGGCATTGTCTCAAATTGTTTGGCTTACTCTACTAGTATCGTGACGTTCCGTGTTCTGTGTATGTCTACCAATTTTATACAGTTTTTGTACAGTCTATGGTGTTTCCTTTTTTCCAAAACATTCTTATACAAAACTCTTATATTCAAAGTTCCTGAAGCACCAAGGAAACCAGTTCCTGAAGAAAGGATTCCACCAGCCAAAGGTATAATGCTTACGGGAACAAGAAAATTCTTTAGTCTTGTACAAAAAAAAACCCATATCTTGTGTTTGTCAGTGTTCTTCCATGTCACTGTTGATATCTTTTAATTATTATGCCTAGAAACATTTTGTTGTCTATGTCGTCACGTAACTTTATATTAATATGTCTTTAAGTGTCTGAAATTGAAAAGAAACAAGAAGCTAAGATACGAATTGCTTCGAAAAAAGTTGAAGCTCCCACTCCAGCAGGTAGATTATGGCTCTGGAGGAAAATCAACGTGTTATTAATGATCTTTTCATTCTTCACAAATGTAACTTGTTTTTGTCTTTGTTCTGTGTGTCCTATATTCTTTATGTGTGAAAATAAAATTACTCTTTAAAGTACCTGAAGTGCCAAAGAAAATTAAAGAAGAGGAAAAACGAGTTATGGCAGTTGCCAAAAAAGAAGTGACAACTCCAGTTACAGGTACAATATTTAGGTCTCTTAGAAGTCACAGTACATTTTAGTTTAGTAAAATGATAAAATTTTCCTATAAAATATAACTGCTCTTTCAAAAAACTTTGGCCATGTCACAAATTTTGATCACTAAGGGTCCGAGTGCTGAGATCCCCATTCATCACTCATCTTCAGTATTGGAGAAAATCTATTTTTGCTCCATAGTCTCAGCATCCTGATCCTCACCAATCTTAACTACAAATATAGTACTCTGTAACTTATAAAGAGTTTTCTGAAATTACAGTTATACTTTATCATCAGATATTTTTTCTAAATAATTTAATTCGATAAATAATATTTCTAACTATAATGTATATTTTTTAAAATGTTAGTGGCCTCAAGAAAAGTTCAGGAAGATGTAGTTGAGGTACATAAGAAGGAGAAGGCAGAACTTATTGAACCTACTGCTTATAAACAAAGAGAAGTATATGAAAAGGTATATAGAAAGAAAGAGGCTATCTTTAAAGAGCAGATTTACCAAGAAAGAGAAGAAGTCTATGAGGAAGAGGTTGCTGCCACTGAAGAAGAACTTTATGAAAAGGAACCAGGGAGAGAAGAAGAGATCTATAGAACACAAAAATATATCTACGAACAGGAGTATGAAGAAGAGGCCCCTGAAGAGCAATACGAAGAAGTATCTGATGATTATTACATTGTTGAAGCTCCAGAAGAAGCTTATGAAGAAGTCACACATGAGGAGGAGCGATTTGAGGAAATAACATATGAATCCAGAAGAGAAGCCTATGAGGAGGAGCAGACCTATGAAGAAGAAGTTTATGAGGAAACTGATACAGGAATAGCAGAAAAGGAACGCATCTACCAAGCAATTGAGAAAGGTACTGGTCTTACCTTACTCTATGTCGTCTACGTCAATATATATGTGTTTGTCATCTTGTTTGCTCTTTGAATCTATAATTTATGGTTACAAAAAAAGTTAGATCTAGGTGAAACAATATATTTTACAATATTATACATATTTACAACAACTTTATTGCTATTTTAAAGCACCACGAAAACCTGCTGCTGTTGTGATAGACAAGAAAGTAACCATAACTAAAAAAGAGGTTCCACCAGCAAAAGGTACAACAGTTAGCTGTGGAATTAGTGTCCTCTTCGTGAATTTGTTATTGTCTTCATCTTTGTATGTCTTCTTGTTTGTTGAATGTTTTGATCTTTTATTCTTCTTGCTGACTGAATCTTTACATCATATTTTTAAAGAACCACAAATCCCTGAAAAAGTGACCACTATTGTTTCTAAGAAAGAAAGGGTTTCTGTGCAAAAAGGTATTTTATGATTTGCACATTCTTTATGTGTTGTTTATATACATATTTGTACGTGTTATTTGTGTTTGTTGTTTACGTGCAAATTGTCAGGAGCTTCACACAGTATATTCTTTCAATAAATAGAATCAGAATTAGTTGCGCCAGTTGAAAAAGTTTCCATGGGTGTTCCCAAAAGGGTGCCACCAGCTAAAGGTATATATGTTTTGTTACAGGTTTTATTTTACATACAAACATGTAACATGATAATTTACTATAATAGTAAAAATATTATTCATTATTTATAGCTTTGTAGTATATTGTTTTAAATATATTATTGGCATTTACATAGTTTATACATTATATATGTTAGATTATATTGAAAAACTAGGCAGACTAATCAGACACATTCAGTGTAGTTTCCACTTTGAGTTTTGTTGTTGTGTTTTATGTCTTTCTTATACTCTTGAAATATCTTAAGTCAACTAATCTCATTAAAGTGCCTGAAGAGCCCAAGAAGCCTATTCCAAAAACAAAAACAGCTATCACTGTGTCTAAGAAAGAAGAAATGGTGCATGTTGAAGGTATATTACTCTTCATATTATCAGAAAATCATTCCACTCCATTTTGATTCTTTTCATATTATCTTCATCTTTGTCTTGTTCCATGTTGTCTGTTGTCATCATTGTCATCGTGTTGAAATTCTTAAGGTGTTTCGGCACCTTCATCTTCATAACTAACTAGACTTTTTCTTTTCATGCAGGAAATAATATTATGTGTTGTTTGTCCAGTAATTTTATCTTTTAACATCTTTAGCGGCTAAAAATTGCAATATTTTTAAAGTTTCTAAGGACATTAGGAGGGCCGTTCCTGAAGAAAGAGTAGAAGAGGAAGCTCCAAAACTAAAAGTGCCACCTACAAAAGGTAGTTTAAAATGTTAATTATATACTTTTATGCATAGTAATTACATTGACGGGTAAAAGAGTAACAATGTATTGAACTTTTGACTTTCAGGTTTTATATCTCCCCATCCACTATAGCTTTGAGTGTGAGATTACTTTCATTTCATAGAAAATCATCTTGGCTATCTCATACACAAATTTGACTTACAATTATTTAACATATAATTAGTTATGCAGATTCTTGTCATATCACTGCATTGTTACAAATTTGCTCCTGGTGGTACTTGTATGAATGCCTGTGATCTCACTATTACGATGCATACGAGCGACCTCCCCTGCGAGGTTTATCGCACCAGAAATGATGATCTTGTGATGAGACGATTTGTTGACTCCGATATTTTGCCTGAACATCTTCCTTCTTGCTTTTGAATGGATGTTCCGGATGGAAAGGGGTTAATGCTACGCTGCCACAAGGGATCCAGTTAGTGGATTTCAATATGCATTGTTTATTCAGTCAATGCGTTTCAGAGATCAGGTCTTCTTCAGGACAGAAAAATCAACATGTTGATTGAAAGTTGAGCTTTCTGTCTGGATGAAGGAGGCCTGATCTCTGAAACATGTTGACTAAATAACAATGCATTTTTAAATCAGCTAACTGTATTCCTTGTGGCAGCATGGCATTAACACCTTCTCTTCTGGAACATTGGCATGATTTGTCTGTGGGGCTGTGGCATCCGTTCTCTTCTACATGTGACACAGTGGTTGTGACATCTCACAACCAAATAAGGTGAGCCTTATTCTATTGTGATCCCCCTGGATTTATCAGGTAAGACTCTATTGCGCTTTTTCTTGTCCAGCCCTTGCTTTTGAATGGACGGACGGACTTTGTATTCTAACTGTGCACTGGCATTCACATGATGCAGTTTGGCAATTTTCTTGGCAGAGAGACCGCTATCGATGAGCTAGATGATGCTATTCTCTTTTCTTGGGAAATCTTCTTCATGGCTGCTTTACCACTTCAAACCAGTGACCTTTCACTTGGGAATCAACCTAACAATACACTGAGATATTAGGGAATTTGAAAAAAGGTTGTAATTTGTAGTATACAGGTAGACATTTTTTTCCACCACCAGGAGCAAAAACGGTAACAATGCATTAACATGACAAGAATCTGCATAACTAATCATATGCTAAATAGTTTTACGTCAAATTATATGTATCAGATAGCCAAGATGATTGTCCATAAAATGAAGGTAATCTCGCGTACGAAGCTGTAGTGGATGGTGAGATATGGAGCCTGAAAGTCAAAAGTTCAAAATATTGTTACCCTTTTGCTCATCAGTGTACATAACTATAATATAATAATTAACATAAATATAATATAAATTAATTTAACGTTAACAATTATTGAAATTAGGACAAAATTACTTTACAGTTCAAATTACATTATTAGGATGAGTTAATTTCTAGAACCAACTTAACGAGTTGTAAAGAATAGCATAAGTATACATGACATATAAAAGTGTTTTCCTTTTTGGTGCATGGGCAGATTGTCAGATATTCATTTCAAGGTTAAACTTATATAAATACATTTAAAATATTTAATACAGATAGTTGATCAAATAAAAATAATTCAGATGTCAAAAAGATAGAATTTATCTATTTTGTAATTCATTTACATTATACAATATTTACTTACTACAATACAATTTTGCAATATTTTTTTTTACTTACTGACCCATAGTAGGTTATTGTTTTTGCAACATATTTTTTATTTAAATGCGTTTAATGTATAAATTGTAAACTCTGAAACTTTGACTGTTATAGTGCAGCAATAGATACTCAACGAGTTGTCAGTTAGTGCATTAAGCACAGCATTCTATTCCAAATTCTTATAAGATATATATAGGTTTAAGCAACATTTTACAATTTCTATGAGAATTTATTCTATATGAAAAAAATAAAAAAAATTGGGGACTTTGTAAATATGTTATTTGGATTCTCCGTTATAGTCAGCATTACAATTGAGTGCTGCACTCACAATATTTTTGTTAATAAAAACGAGTTCTCCAAGGAATGGGCCAGAGGGAACTTCGAGTGATACAAAATCGCTCCTATTTGCAATAAGCAAGATTTATTTTACTTGATGAGTGCCATTCCTTTTATTCCCCCTGCTTGGATTGGATGTTTTTGAATGACCATCTTGCGGTACCTGGTCCCAAGATCCGTATCCGAACTTGTATGGCAGTGCCCACTTTTTTACATGTACCTTATTTATTCAAATAAAGTGACCGACCCCTTTAACCCCTTCACCACTCAGCAATTTTCAGTTTTTTGTTTTAGTTTTTTCTTTTTTTCTAAGACTCATAACTTTTTTATTTTTCCTTCAATATAGCCATATAAGGGCTTGTTTTTCTTGTGACATCAGTTGTATTTTTGAATGACACCATTCATTCTGCCCCATATTGTACAGGAAAATGGGGGGGAAAATTCAAGTGTGGTGAAATTGCAAAAAAAAAGTGCAATTCCGCAATTTTTTTTTTGTTTTTTCTTTTATTTACTATGTTCAATATATAGTAAAATTGACCTGGTAGTATGAGTCCCCAGGTCAGTAAAAGTTCATAGATACCAAACATGTATAGTTTTATTTTTTTTAAGTGGTTAAAAAAAAGTTTGTCAAAAAAAAATTACACTTTTGTTACCATTTTCAGAGACCCCTAACATTCTATTTTTTGGGGGATCTGGGGCTTGTGAAGGCTTATTTTTTGTGTCCTGAGCTGACCTTCTTAATTATACTATTCTTGTATAGAAGTGATGTTCTTATTACATTTTATTGCAATATTGTGGAGACCAAAAAACGTAATTCTGGCATTTTGATTTTTGTTCTTGTTACGTCCATTAGCAATCAGATTAATTAATTGTTTGTTCTGATAGGGAATTTCTGAACATGGCGATACCAAATATGTGTAGTTTTATTTTTAGTTGTTTTATTTTAAATGGACCAAAAGTAGGGCAAATTGAACTTTTGTGTTTTTTTTAATTTTTCCTTTTTTTAACACTTTTTTTGATTGTACTAGTCCCCTTAGGGGACTTGAAGCTGATGACAAACTCTGATCACTTCTGTTGTTCAGAACAATGCTTTAGAATCGCTCATCTCCTGTGAACGCCAGCGCTCAGCTGATGTTCACAGGAAGTTTGTGATCACAGTGACAGGGGTCATCAGCTGACCTGGCCCATTTTTTAACAAGTTTTTTGTTTGTACTAGTTCCCTTAGAGGACTTGAAGCTGACAAACTCTAATCACTTCTGCTGTTCAGAGTGATGCTTCAGCATCACTCTGAACAGCAGAAATACTGATCTCCTGTGAATGCTGGCACTCAGTCGCCATTCACAGGAAGTTCGTCATGACAGTGACAGGGGTCATCAGCTGATCTCCAGCTGTCAGAACAAACTATTGACATTTCATGCTCACATCACAGGACTGCCAATCGGATCAGGGAATGGTGTGTTCAACACCTGAGCACGTTAAATCCCGCTGTCATAGATTGACAGCGAGACTTAACTAGTTAACAGGTGCAGTGGATCTCCAATCCACCCTCTCTTGTTATGATGGGTAACATGCGGGCTCGCCACCCGAGCCCGCATTAAAGGGACACACACGATCTATGATGTACCAGTATGTAATAGGTCATGAAGAGATGAAGAATCATGCACATGAGGATACAGTGGAATGCTGGTGTTCTGATCTGTCATGTATGCTTTTAAAACTTTTCTTCCAAGAGAAGTTAACAGAAGTGTTTGCAGCTCTGGGCAACAATTTAGTAACAATTTAATACTGACGTGTCACCTAGAAACAGTGATACTTGTTTTTGCAGTAACATAGACTTTTTTTGAGTGATAACATTAAAGCAGAGAGCATGCAAAACATACATATTCGGGGTTTTTTCTTTAACTATCTGTAATAGAAACATTTGCTTTAGGCATTCATCTTTTGCTTTATCCATAGATAAAGTCTATTTCTTTCATTAGATGTTTTATATTTATGTCTCATTCTTAAGCTTCTGTCTAATGTACCTGTGCTTGTCATATATATATATGCATATACTTTCTTTCTTTAAAACCTGTAAAGTGCAAAAACCAACGAAAAATACTGTATCTTTTAAGTGCCTGAGAAACCAAAGATAGCTCCACCAGAAGAGAAAGCACCAACTCCTGCTGCAAAGAAGGAAATCGCTCCTCCCGGTGCAGGTACATTAGCACAATTTTATACATTTTACTGGAATTATGTGTTGTTTGTGTTTCTTCTTACTAGAGTAGGGCCTCCCTAAAACAATCATACTGTATTTTTTAAGTACCAGAAGTGCATAAGCGAGTAGTCCCAGAGGAAAAGATTCCTGTAGCTGTGCCTAAGAGGGAAGAGGTTCCAGCTCCTAAAGGTACATTCCTCCTTACCCACCTCAGAAAATACTTTGTTAAAGCATTTTGCTGTTTTTACATATTTCTATATTTCCAATCCTGTCCTTAAAGTGCCAGAAATTCCCAAGAAAGTTGTCCCTGAGGAAAAAATTGTCCCTAAAAAAGATGTGCCTGCTCCCAAAGGTACTAAATATTTTATTGACTTGGATTGTCTTATCTTTAAAATCATCATTCCCTTTAAAATCTTGATTTTATTTACCTTCCATTCATATCTTATTTTATGTATGTTTGTCATTGTCTATCATTTTCTTTTTTATCATATCCACTTTATTATGGCCATTATAAAAGACTTGTCATTGTGACAAATAATAATGCAATTGAATCTGCCTTATTTTATGATATTGAGGACCCTTTTATACATTTCAGTGTTCTCTTGTGGCATACAGTGTATGTTGGTGTTTTTTTATGTAAATTGTGACTGCTTTAAGGCTTTTGAAGCCATTCTTATGAATGAACGTGATGTTTTTAAGTACCTGAAGTGGCCAAAAAAGCACAGGACAAAGTGCAAATTCCAGCGGCTAAAAAGGACGTTCCACCAGCCAAAGGTACCTTTCTTCATGGCGGCTTACTCCACATATATGTTACATGTATTGTTTGTTTCCACATATATGTTACATGTATTGTTTGTTTCAACATACATGTTACATATATTGTTTGTTTCCACAGATATGTTACATGTATTGTTTGTTTCCACAGATATGTTACATGTATTGTTTCCACAGATATGTTACATGTATTGTTTGTTTTCACATATATGTTACATATATTGTTTCTTTTATCTACCTTTCTTAACTTACACAAAAAGTGTTATGTGAGTCTTGTAAGACATGTTGTGTAAATACGATATCTTAAAAAAGACATACAAATAAAACCTGTATTTTCAAAGTGATAGAAAAGCATAGAGAAGAGGTACCAGAGCCAAAAGCCCCTGTGGACGCTCCACCTCTTAAAGGTATAATGACTATTTTAATATCTTTTTTCTTTATTCCTTTACCTATGCATGTGAAAAAAAAGATTCAACAAATCTAGCTAATAGTAGTTAGTTAGTTACATGGTTGAGTACCCATTGGCTCAAACAAATGTTGTTTTTAAAGTGCCTGAACCAAGGAAGCCTGCAGAGAAAGTGCCCGCTCCCACGCCTAAAAAAGAAGAGGTTACACCTGCCAAAGGTATACCTCTAAATATAGAATTTGAGTTCTGTAGTATGTTTGTATGTTGAATGTCGCACATATATGTTTGTAGTACATGTGGTTATTCCCCCCAAATCTTAACACGTTTAACATTTTTAAAGTGCCTGAGCCATCTAAGCGTTTTATGCCAGGAGACAAGGCACCCGAGCAAATACCTAAAAAAGAGGAGGCTCGTCCAGTTAAAGGTATACATCGTTCTCTTAAAACTGCAATTATATAATCTCTTATATTGTCTAAAACTGTGTTGCATCTTAAAATATGTCACGTCTATGTCTTAAAACATGTCACGTCATAAATTGTGTTCATATCAAATTTATATGTGGACTTCTGCTTCTTTATGAAATCTTGCTGTCATGTTCCGTTTTGTCCTTTTTTGTCAGTACTCTTGTAGTTTGTTCTTCTTATTGTACTGCCTTATGTTCTGTTGTATTGTTCATAAAATGAATGTAATATTCTTTAAAGTGCCTGAAGCACCTAGGAAGATTATTCCTGAAGAAAAAGTAACAAAGGTCATTCCAGAAGGACCACCTGCCAAAGGTATATACAGTGTTAACTACTTCATTGCATTCCGTATCTCTATATACATGGATTTATTTGTTATATTTCATCTGGGATGTGATAACCAAAAGACAAACATTATTGATTATTAAGATATGAAACCTTGTAAATGGTGTAGTAACATTGGATGCACGTGAACATTAACTTGATCACTCAGGCAAACCAAATCCCAGATTAAATAATAATTCACATGTGAATATTCAGCATTGTCTTTTAAAGTGTAACTGCACTATTAGAAAACTTTTGATGTGCCACAGAGATAAGTTAGACTTTTTTTCAGTAGAGAGTCATGGAGTTTGTCTTCAGTCTCATAAGAAATAAGCACTAAAGATGAGTGAACTTTTGGAGGTTCAGTTCGCTGGCAGCATACAAACCGAATCTACTGGTCCGAACTTAGACCGAGGAGGTTCGGAATCACTGATTGGCAGTTTGAGTCTCCACTCACATACAGTCAGCCATAAGCAGATCATTCCTGGGGGCAGCAGATTACACACTACATCCGAGCATGCTGATGTTACCGACAGTGCAAGCCATTCAAACACTGGAAAAGGCTCGCACAGGGCTGAGAACCAAGCATACCTGAGTACAGCATTGCACGTGCAAGATAAGTTTGCATGTAAAGTATCTGAACTCCAAGCCCTGTTTTTTTAAGTTGGTGTTTGGTTCGAAAACCGAACCTCGGTTTGTTCATCTCTTATAAGCATTTACTTTAATGCTTCTGCTACTTTTGTTTTAATGATTAGGGAAGGTCTTATCACCTAAATCTCACTGATCAAAAACATTTTACATGTCAACAGTTTTCTGAAGGCACATTTACACTATAAAGGAAACCGGTAAGAAACTTTAACCTCCCAAATCATTAATATCACTCTGTAGCCCTTGAAAAATAAGTCGGTGGATCCATTTAGGGTCTCCAATATGTTGTTTCAGTAATGATAAATTGTGGTTTTTGAAGTTTAGTCTGGAATTGCATTGGGCTGTAAAGATACACTTACAGCTTCATACACTTCACTGAATTTCCAAACTAGTAACACCCTCCCTTGGCTGATTGACAGGTCAGTGACCAGTGTACCTAAGAAATCAGTCAGGGGTGGGTTGTGTTAGTGCAGGAATACAGCTGAGTGTAAGGCGCTGTAAGTGCATCTTCACACTTCAATGCATTTCCAACTGAACATCAAGATGCTTTTTCTTGCTGCTGAAGCTTATTCTTCAAGATCTATACAATTACATTAATGGCTTGGGGGTCAAAAGTTGTAGATGAGTTCCCCTTAATAGACATTGAATACAGTATTTATATATCTGAGTGTTTAGTATTGGAACAAGCATAATTCTTTTAAGTTATTTTAAATACTAATTGGGCATGAAGAACAAGATTATGTAGTTTAATAAGTGATAATATTATCCTTGAAGTGCCTGAAGTCTGGAAGACTGCTTCCCCAGAGGCAGAAGAGATTATTGAATTACCTAAAAAGACTGCTTTTTCAGAGGCAGAAGAACTTATTGATTTACCTAAAAAGACAGTTACCCCTAAAGTTAAAGGTATTCCTCAAAAGTCATCTTCATCTTTAATGTTACTAATATCTTCAAACATGTGTATATGTGTGTTTTGTCTTTTTTAAAATCTTTAAAAATACTATAGGTTATTTAAGAAAACACTCCATTTAACATTTTTATTATACATAGTTACTTCAGTTGAAAAAAATATATATGTCCATTAAATTTAACCTTTCTTACACCTAGCCGTTTGACCGAGAGAAAAAGATAAAGGGCTACAGACTGACCCAGAGAAAAGATCAAGGTCTACAGACCTGATGATATTAAAGATAAATTATGGACATTGTTATATATTTTTTTTTTTTTATCAGTGCAATAAATCGGATCTGGTCTTCAGCTCACTTAAATTACTATTTAGTTAGTTTTTCCATAAGAAGAAAATTTAGGATAGTTTTAAACAGATATGATGTGGCAACCTTTTCTTTTTAAAAAATAGTGCCACAAGAGTATAGCATATTCCTGAACTCATGCTTACAGAAAGCTAGTGTACCCTAAGCAAATATTAATGTGTTTATAAAAATAAATCAGGATTAATGCTTTTAGTAAAATACAGAATATTTTTTACTGCCAGAACCACCAAAGATGGCAGTTCCTGATGAAAAGGTTACAATAATACATAAGAAACCAAAGCCTACCAAAGGTACACACATTTACACTTGTCGTCTTCTATTTTGTATTGTTATTTGTCCACAAAAAATAACGTCTTACTAATATCTTTAAGTGCCTACGCCAGAACAAGAGGATAAACTTACCCCTAAACCTCTTAGAAAAAGAGTACCACAGGCCGAAGGTACAACATATATCCAATATACAAATGTAGTGCTGAAGCCATATTTTTTGTTGTGGCCTATAATATTTTCTGTTTACGATAAGGTTTTTAAAGTTTTATATTTACTTTAAAGAACCAGAGGCTTCTTCTAAAGTTACGGTAGAGCAGAAAATATCTACTCCTGTCTCTAAAATAGACATCCCATCTGCCCCTCCCGCTCATAAAGGTATTGATTGCATTAACAATATTTTTTTCTGAAATGGCATGAGCCACAATGTGTGCCTCTTAAAAAGAGATCTGTTTGTAGATTTCTGTATTTTTATAACTCATATTTTAGACCAAACGAAGACTTGAAAATCCATGTCAGAAAGGCTATGTAAACCTTTTTGAATGTTTTCTCATTTGGTAATAAAATACTGGAAGTATTTTATGCTTATCCAGTGGAAGAGATTAAGTAAACAAGAATACTTTAAAAAAAAGATTATACAGCCATTTTGATGTCGATTTTCTAATAAAATCACCAGCCTCATCAGGAGTAAATGGCGTATTTATTTACGCATTTATTTATGTTTTTTATTCTGAAATCTAGTGACAAATCCACATTCATATATTTTAAATAGAGTTTTTGCCATTTGTCTCTAGACTAAAATACTTATTGGTAATTAAGTCTACAGTAGAGACTCATGTAAGCGAAAGGTTAATAAATCCACCATATTTAATTTCTCTTTAAAGTCCCCGAATTACCAAAGAAAATAATCCCCAAACAGCAAGAGCCAACACCTACACCCAAAAAAGATATTTCCCCACAATTTGAAGGTAAAACCGCTAAATCTGGAGATATCCCTATTTATTAAAATATGGACGCAAATAAACAAAAACATGAATATATGTTATCCATGTTCCTTTAAAGAGGCTGAATTTCCAGAAGAAATACTTGAAGAAGAAATGTCAGTCTTTATCCATAAAAAAGAAGAAGTAACTACCACCTTTGAAGGTAGAAACTGGCAGTAGATTAGTCACCATTACAACTATTTGACTATTTTTTTGTCACATTTAATAACATACTGTATGATATAGTCATCTTGTGTGTCTTCATGTGTTATCATGTGATGGTTCAAAAAACTTAAGATCAACTAATATCTTTGAAGTTTCTGAAGACTTGAAACCAGTTACTGAAGAAATTAAGATTCTTCGCCCTACTGTGGATAAGAAGTCTGTTCCACATAAGAAAGGTATACTATCTTTTATATGTCTATGTTTTTATGTTATGTGAGTTATGTATGCTGTTATGTCTACCCTTTCTAAAATCATACTAATATCTTTAAAGTACCTGAGATTCCTCAAGAGGTTCCTCAACAAGAAAGAGTTCTTCGTACACCTTCTAAAAAAGAAGCTGTTCCTCCCGCAAGAGGTACACACAGTACTATGGGTATAATCCACCATTTATGGTTATGTCTGTCAATGAATGGAGGGTGTCTTCTGGACTTTTGTTGTGTTCCCTTTTTAAAGTCTTACTAATATCTTTATTCCTCAAGAACCAACTCATAGAGAAAAAATGCGTCATATTCCTTCTAAAAGAGATGTTACTTCTGCTGAACAAGGTATATATTACCTTAATCACAACCAATCATGTATTCATTTTATATAATCTATAACTATTTATGTAATATAGATATAAAGTTTGTTGTTAAGCACATATTGTAAAGTCTTACTAATATCTTTAAAGTACCGGAGATTATCCAAGAAGATTATCAAGAAGAGAAGTTGCCTTATTCATTCCCCCAAAAAGTTACTCCTATTTCACAAGGTATACATCACTTGTTATTTGGAGCTATCTTTTTATCTTTGGAAGCTTTTATATAAGTAGCTTTCTAACTTTTACTTAGTACTAAATTTCATCACCTTTAAAAAATACTTTAGGAGAGAAAATGGAAGTTACAGGCCCCGAAGGAAAGCTAATTCCTTCCATTGAAGGTATACTTTACTAATGAAACTTGCTTTAAGCCTGTCTGTATTTTAATGTAAACATTAAAATAGTACTATTTTCTTTGATGACAGAATTATTAACAGAAGAAGAAGAAAAAGTATACATTGTAACACTCCCAAAAATAATGTCCACTGAAGGTATATATACCTCAATGTGCAAATGAAGCTAAATAAATTACTTAATACTATTAAGCATATCATTTATCAATACTGTCTAAGTCTAATTCTTAGACAGTGCAAAATTACACTTGATGACCTAAAATAAGTCAGATTTATCATAGCTGTTCATGCTGTTTGAAAAATCTACAGCATCTATTAATTGCCATGCTTTGTGGCAGAAATTTTCTTTGTGGCACAATATTTTTCTGCATTTTTTGTACACATTAAGCCACAACCTTTCCACTAAGCAAGGCTTCTTTTTGGTGCAATCAGGCTTCTCATCGGAAAGGGGAAAAAAGTGTCTTTGCACCCTATCCGACAATATGGAATAAATCAAGACAGTCAATTAGAAATTAATTATTAAATTAGACCACTTCAACTAAAATTATACTAATATCTTTTAAGTGACAGAGGTTTCACCCAAGACAAAAGAAAAAACTACAAATGTTGTCACCAAAGGAGTAGTTCATCATGTAGAAGGTAGACATCTTTGTTTAGTTTCTCTTGTAGACCGTAACATTTTTATTTTAAAATCACATCTTTATAGTAAGATTCAGAACTAATGCTAAGTTATTACTAATGTCTTTAAAGTTCCTGAGGCTCCAACAAAATTGACCCCAGACACAAAAGTACTAAAGTCTAAAAAAGATACAAAGTCAACTCCTAAAGGTATATTCACAAATGCGGTATAAAAAGAATATGTTGGCTACTAACTAGTTCTTTTAGTTAGTGATAATTTATTAAAAGAACTACTATCTGTTTAATAACAGAGGATTCAAGAAAGACAGAAGAGAAGCCTACAGCGATTCTGTCCAAAAAAGACTTATTTCATCAGATCAAAGGTAGATAATATTAACCCCAATATATCTAGTTGATCATATGACTAAGAGAACGTTCTAACAATTGGACATATACAAATATATTTAAAGTTCCTGAGATGCCTGTGAAGTTGGCCCAAGAAAAAGATATCACAACCTCTAGAAAAGAAGAGAAGTCAAGATTTAAAGGTATAGTAGCTTATAAAGAGATATTCCTCAATATGAATAATTCTAGTTAAAAAGCTACAATTGTTAAATAGTGTGCCTCACAAATCTCAAATAGCAGTTAATAAACTCTTAGGCTGTGTGCCCAGGATCAGGGTTCACAGCATTTTGTATGCAGCGTGTTTTTGTTGCGTCCAAAATGCTGCGTTGCACAGTGGATGGGATTTTTAGAAATTCCATGCCCACTGTGCTTGTTTGTCCCGCAGTGAAAATTGACCTGCGGTGCAGCTTCCCGAGCCGCAGCATGTCAATTGGTTGGTGCGGAGATGCAAGTGTTCTCCGCAGGGAGAACAGAGAGAGAGATCACAACTACCCAGCCCAGATCGTACCTGCAGTCTTCTGCGGAGAAGACTCATGGCCCTGCAGGTCAGGACCCTCTGTGTCAAGGACATAGTGGGTCCTGATCATGTGCACATACCCTTAAAGCTCCTATTATATAGTGTAGCCCTAAAACCAGATTGTGACAGTTTTAATCTTGTCATACCACAATATTTACAGAATGTGATGACAATCTAGTTTCTAAAAATAAATGTTGGAAGATGTTTAAGTTAGAATTTAGAATATATATATATATATATATATATATATATATATATATATATATATATCTGCGAAAATGATTGCTACTGGAAAGCATGTCATTCATCCCATAGCATAATATGAAAGAAAACTAGTCCTATTTGAGAACTTTATATTAACGGATAAATATAGAGATAGAAACAACAGTTTCATTGAAATATGTACTCTACTACTAAAAGTAGGTATTTGACGGCTGTATAAATGCAGACTTGCTCGTCTTACAAGGCTTTCTAAAGGAGCAAATTCTTGCATATTTAAACAGCATTTTGCAGGTAAAGTTACATTTTGAGATTTTAAAACAAAAAAAACATAAATTTATTGTTTTCCAAAGAACCCAAGAGATCAGAGAAAGAAGAGAAAATTCCTACCTATGTCCCCGAAAAAGAAAAAGAATATATTTACATGGACGGTATGTCTACTGTAAATTATAATATAAATTTAACTTACAATAAATATATATTCAAACAAACCTAATAAATTAATTATATATATATTTTCAAGAACCCGATGAGCAAAAAGTAAATTTAGTAGAAGAGGAACGGATTGCAATTACTGAACGAAGAAAAGCTTTCCATGAGGAAGGTAAACAGCAACATAATATTTATCTTAGTGGTATACATACTAGATGCTATGTATATGGCACCTACTTACTATTTTACTAAGCTAGTTACTAATATCTTTAAAGAACTAGAATATCCAAGAAGAACAGCTTCGGAAGAAAAACTGGGCATTAAGGCTCAGAAACATGAAATTCCACCTACTATTGAAGGTACACTGTCAGTTTTATTTGGCTCAACTATTTTATCCAATATTCTTAGCTGCTAGTTCTCTTTCAAGAACTAACATTTAACTAATATCTTCATGGTTAGAAGAGCTTCCAAAGAAACCAACAGCCAAGGAGAAAACACCTAGAAGAGAAATTTCCTCTCGCGTGGAAGGTACATCATCGTGTATCCATTAATACTAATTATAATTTTAACATTATTTATATTTTGCTGACATAAAACTATATTTAAAATAGAAAGGGATGCAGAAAGATTGACCCCGGGAAAGATACCTCAAAGTGGCATTTTCAAAAAAGGATTGACCTCTAAAGAAGAAGGTATATATTTATTTATTTGATTATTAGTCAGCTTAACTTTACAGAAATGATTATATCAAATTTATTCTAAGAAAAAAATACTACTTGTTAACATTACAAATTAAAAATATATGTCAACATAATCTAACAGTAATCTTGGAATTTAAAATGTTCAGGAAGCCACTGAATGGCTTATTTATTTAGCCTAAACTAGAAAAAGGAAACCTAGGTAGTATTTTCTCTAGTTTTCATTTTGACATAAAGCATGCTTTTTCAGTTACAGCAAAACCTGCTAAATCTTCACTACACCTTTCTAAATTTTGAACTTGTAGGCAAATGTTAAGAAAAAAATAATAATTTATATTGCAAAATTATTTTTTTTATTTAGAAAAATAAAAAGCAATCATATCTTTTCAATTGAAAGTAATTGAATTGCCTAATTCATTAAAGAATAACACTACTATATAGTGATTACAAGTTAGAAATAATACTCATCAATGCACTTTTATTTACTCTTATAATCTGGAATTTCTTAGATATTCATAAACAGCTAAAACCAGATTGGAAACTACTAATTGATGTATCTAATCAAAATATTGCCTTTCAAATAGAAAGTATATCATAGTGTTTTCAATATATTTTCTATCCAATTATCAAAAGAAATAAAAAATTACTAATACCATAAATATAGACTTATAAAAATAATATATTGCGTTTAATAGATGACCCAAAAATTTCGAAAGAAGCTTTGAAACCTTCTGTAACTGAGAAGAAAATTGTTTCCAGCAAAGAAGGTATATAATTAGCAAATTTCACCTTTTATTTCAGCCATGTATTTAAGGCAATAAGTCAGAAGCCATTATAATTTATAATAAAAATAAAAATGTTTTCACTTAATTAAATTTTCGTCTTTCATCAGAAATTTCTCCTTCATAGGGAAGTTACTAAGCCTTATGATTAGAACATTAAATCATAAATGTTAACATTTTAGTTATCAGAGTAATTTCTTACTAATATCTTATTTAATAGATGTTACCAGACCTTCCACTGAAGACAAACCAAAAATTACTAAAAGAGAAGCTACTTCCAAAGTGGAAGGTAAAAGGCATTAGCTTTCATAATATAAAAATATAATTCACCAAACTATATTCTAAATTAATATAATTATATTTTAATATATGTAAATTAGTTGACACTCAGACGAGACTGAGTCGTCAGGAGATTCCTAAAAGTATTAAATCTAAAACTAACCTTCTTAAGGAAGGTAATTTATGTCATACCATATACTTTCTACAGCAACCAATAAGTGATGCATTCAAAAATGCTAGTTTTAAGCTGATATCTTATTTGACAGATATCACAAAAGTACATATCTCTGAAGACAAGCCAAAAATGATTATTACTAAGAGAGACATTACTTCCAGAGTGGAAGGTAAAATACAATATATTTTTTTACTGTAACTATATATCTATTCAAATTATAGTTTTTAGTAAAATAATTACATTTTAATCTATTTAAATTAGATGAAACCAAGGAAAAACCAATCCCTCAGGAAATGCCACAAGTAATTAAGCCTAAAAAAGAAACCGACCTTCATAAAGAAGGTACTATATAATATAAAATCTACCATCCACTGGAACCATTAATTGATCAATTAAAAAATCTTCCCGAAAAAAGCGAAAACTAATTCTTAGCTAACATCTTGTTCAATAGATATCACAAGATCTATCACTCAAGACAAGCCAAAAATTACTGTAGCTAAGGGAGAAGACACTTTCAAAGTGGAAGGTAAAACACAATATCTTTTTTACTGTAATCATATAAATCCTAAAATTATAGTCTATGGTAAAGTTATAACAATTTAATTTTTTAAAATTAGTTGACACTAAGGAAAGACCGATCAATCAGGATATCCCACAAACAATTAAGCCGAAAAAAGAAACCAACCTTCCTAAAGAAGGTACTATATATTCTAAAATCTACCATCCACAGTAACCAATAATTCTTCAGATGAAATATATTGACTAAAAGCCAAATACTGATTTGTTGCTAACATCTTGCTCAGTAGATATCTCAAAGAAATCTATCACTGAAGACAGACCAAAAATTTCTGTAGCTAAGAAAGAAAGTATTTCCAAAGTGGAAGGTAAAACACAATATATTTTTTTACTGTAACCATATAAATCATTACCTTTTAGTCTATAGTAAAATAATTACATTTAAATCTACTTAAATTAGTTGACACCAATGAAAGACCAATCCCTCAAGTGATGTCACAAAAAATTAAGCCTAAAAAAGAAACTGGCCTTCATAAAGAAGGTACTATATATTATAAAACCTACCATCCACAGAAACCAATAATTCATCAATAAAAATATGCATTAAAAAATACTAATTTATATCTAACATCTTATTAAATAGATATCACAAGACCTAGCACTGAAGACAAGCCAAAACTTACTGTAGCTAAGAGAGAAGATACTTCCAAAGTGGATGGTAAAACGCAATATCTATTTTTACTGTAATCATAGAAATCATCAAATTATTGTCTATAGAAAAGTAATAATATTTTAATCTATTTAAATTAGTTGAGACTAAGGAAAGGTCAATCCCTCAGGATTTCCGACAAACAATTAAGTCTAAAAAAGAATCTGGCCTTCATAAAGAAGGTACTATATAATATTAAACAAACCATCATCCATAGGAACCATTAATTCATCAATTCAACAAAAAAAATACTAATTTTTAGCTAACATCTTGCTCAATAGATATCACAAGACCTAGCACTGAAGACAAGCCAAAAATTACTGTAAATAAGAGAGAAGATGCTTCCAAAGTGGAAGGTAAAGCACAGTATTTTTTTACTGTAACAATATTAATTCACAGTATTAATTCAACTGAAAAATATTCACTACAAAAATCAAATACTAATTTTTAGCTAACATTTTGCTCAATAGATATCAGAAAAAGATCTGACACTGAAGAAAAGACAAAAATTACTGTTACTAAGGGAGAAGATACAGGTAAAACACAATATTTTTACTGTAATCATAGAAATCATCAAATTATTGTCTAAAGAAAAGTCATAATATTTTAATCTATTTAAATTAGTTGAGACTAAGGACATACCTATCCCTCAGGATATCCGACAAACAATTAAACCTAAAAAAGAATCCGGCCTTCATAAAGAAGGTACTATATAATATAAAACCTACCATCGATATTAACCATTAATTCATCAATTCACCCCCCAAAAAATAAAATACTAATTTGTAGCTAACATCTTCCTCAATAGATATCACAAGACCTAGCACTGAAGACAAGCCAAAAATTACTGTAACTAAGAGAGAAGATGCTTCCAAAGGGAAAGGTAAAACACAATATTTTTTTTTACTGTAACCATATAATCAAATTATAGTCTATTGTAAAATGTGACATATTTTAATATATTTAAATTAGCTGAGAGCAAGGAAAGAAAAATCCATGAGGAGATGCCACAAACATCTAAGCCTAAAAAGGAAACCAGCCTTCATAAAGAAGGTACTATATGTTATAAACTTACCATCCACAGTAGATATTAATTCATCAATCAAAAAATATTCACTACAAAAATCAAATACTAATTTTTAGTTAACATCTTGTTCAATAGATATCAGAAAAAGATCTGACACTGAAGAAAAGACAAAAATTACTTTTACTAAGGGAGAAGATACAGGTGAAACAATAATTTTACTGTAATAATAGAAATCATCAAATTATTGTCGATAGAAAAGTAATAATATTTAAATCTATTTAAATTAGTTGAGACTAAGGACATACCAATCACTCGGGATATCCGACAAACAATTAAACCTAAAAAAGAATCCGGCCTTCATAAAGAAGGTACTATAGAATATAAAATCTACCATCCATATTAACCATTAATTCATCAATTCACCCCCCAAAAAATAAAATACTAATTTGTAGCTAACATCTTCCTCAATAGATATCACAAGACCTAGCACTGAAGACAAGCCAAAAATTACTGTAACTAAGAGAGAAGATGCTTCCAAAGGGGAAGGTAAAACACAATATTTTTTTTTACTGTAGCCATATAATCAAATTATAGTCTATTGTAAAATGTTACATATTTTAATATATTTAAATTAGCTGAGAGCAAGGAAAGAAAAATCCATGAGGAGATGCCACAAACATCTAAGCCTAAAAAGGAAACCAGCCTTCATCAAGAAGGTACTATATGTTATAAACTTACCATCCACAGTAGATATTAATTCATCAATCAAAAAATATTCACTACAAAAATCAAATACTAATTTTTAGCTAACATCTTGTTCAATAGATATCAGAAAAAAAACTGACACTGAAGAAAAAACAAAAATATTTGTAGTTAAGGGAGAAGATACTTCCAAAGTAGAAGGTAAAACACAATATCTGTTTTTACTGTAATCATATAAATCATCAAATTATTGTATATGGAAATTAATATAATTTTAATCAATTTAAATTAGTTGAGACTAAGGCGGGCTTTACACGTTGCGACATCGCTACTGATATATCGTCGGGGTCACGTCGTTAGTGCCGCACATCTGGCGCCGGTAACGACATTGCAACGTGTAAATCCTAGATGCACCAATAAACGATCGCAAAAGCGTTGAAAATCGGTGATCTGTGTAGCGTCAGTCATTTTCATAATGTCGGGTCGACCGCAGGTACGATGTTGTTTGTCGCTCCTGCGGCAGCACACATTGCTGTGTGTAAACCCGCAGGAGTGACAAACATCTCCACCTGCGTCCCAATGGCAATGCGGAAGGGAGAAGATGGGCGAGATGTTATGTCCCGCTCATCTCCGCCCCTCCACTTCTATTGGCCGGCCGATTAGTGACGTCGTGGTGACGTCGCTGAGACGCTGAACGCACCTTCCCCTTGAAGGAGGGATTGTTCGGCAGTCACAGTGACGTTGCCAAGCAGGTATGTGACTGTGAAGCTGCCGTAGCAATAATGTTCGCTACGGCAGCAATCACCACATATTGCATGTGTAACAGGGGCGGGTACTATCGCGCTCGGCATCGCTAGCTTATGCTAGCGATGTCGCAACGTGTAAAGTACCCCTAAGGAAAGATCGATCCCTCAGGATATCCCACAAACAATTCAAAAGTCTAAAAGTGAGGTTGGCCTTCATAAATCAGGTACTACATAATATAAAACCTACCATCTTCAGAAACCCATAATTCACCAATTGAAAAATGTTGACTAAAAAAAACCTAATTTGTAGCTAACATCTTGCTCAATAGATATCACAAGACCTACCACTGAAGTCAAGCCAAAAATTACTGTAACTAAGAGAGAAGATGCTTCCAAAGTGGAAGGTAAATCACAATATATTTTTACTGTAACCATATAATTCATCAAATTATAATCTATGGTAAAATATTTATATTTTAATATACTTAAATTAGTTGAGACCAAGGAAAGAAAAATCCGTGAGGAGATGCCACAAACATCTAAGCCTAAAAAAGAAACCAGCCTTCATAAAGAAGGTACTATATATTATAAAACTTGCCATCCACAGTAGCTATTAATTCATTAATCAAGAAACATGCATTAAAAAATAAAATACTAATTTTTAGCTAACATCTTGTTCAATAGATAACAGAAAAGTAATAATATTTTATTCTATTTAAATTAGTTGAGACTAAGGAAAGACCAATCCCTCAAGATATCCGACAAACAATTAAGCCTAAAAAAGAATCCAGCCTTCATAAAGAAGGTATTATATAATCTAAAACCTACCATCCATTGGAACGATTAATTCACCGATTAAAAATTTTCAACCAAAAAAATCCCAAAATACTAATTTGTAGCTAACATCTTGCTCAATAGATATCACAAGACCTAGCACTGAAGACAAGCCAAAAATTACTGTGACTAAGAGAGAAGATGCTTCCAAAGGGGAAGGTAAACCACAATATCTTTTTTACTGTAACCATATAATTCATCAAATTATATCTTATGGGAAAATGTTTATATTTTACTATACTTAAATTAGTTGAGACCAAGGAAAGAAAAATCCATGAGGAGATGTCACAAACATCTAAGCCTAAAAAGGAAACTGACCTTCATAAAGAAGGTACAATATATTATAAAACCTACCATCCAGAGTAACTATTAATTCATAAACTGAAAAATATTCACTAAAAGAATCAAATACTAATGTTTAGCTAACATATTGTTCAATAGATATCACAGGGAGATCAATCACTGAAAAAAAGCCAAAAATTACTGATACTAAGGCAGAAGATACTTCCAAAGTGGAAGGTAAAATACAATATCTATTTATACTGTGATCATATAAATCATCAAATTATTATCTATAACAAGTAATAACATTTTAATCTACTTAAATTAGTTGGCATCAATGAAAAACCTGTCCCACAAACAAGTAAGCCTAAAAAAGGATCCGGCCTTCATAAAGAAGGTACTACATAATATAAAAACTACCATCCACACTAACCAATAATTCCTCAATTGAAAAATGTTCACTAAAAGTACAAAATACTAATTTGTAGCTAACATCTTGCTCAATAGATATCACAAGACCTAACACTGAAGCCAAGCAAAAAACTACTCTAACTAAAAGAGAAGATACTTCCAAAGTGGAAGGTAAATCACAATACAATTTTTTACTGTATAATATAATTCAACAAATTATAGTCTATGGTCAAATGTTTATATTTTAATATACTTAAATTAGTTGAGACCAAGGAAAGAAAAATCCATGAGGAGATGCCACAAACATCTAAGCCTAAAAAAGAAACCAGCCTTCATAAAGAAGGTACTATAGGTAATAAAATCTACCATCCACAGTAGCTATTAATTAATCAACTGAAACATTTTCATTACAAAAATCAAATACTAATTTTTAGCTAACATCTTGTTCAATAGATATCAGAAAAAGATCAGATACTGAAGAAAAGACAAAAATTACTGTAGCTATGGGAGAAGATACTTATAACGTGGAAGGTAAAACACAGTAACTATTTTTACTGTAATCATATAAATCATCAAATTATTGTCTATGGAAATTAATAAAAAATTTAATCAATTAAAACTAGTTGAGACTAAGGAAAGACCAATCCCTCAGGATATCCCACAAACAATTAAGCCTAAAAAAGAGATTGGCCTTCATGAAGAAGGTACTATATAATATAAAACCTACCATCCACAATAACCATTAATTCATAAATTGAAAAATGTTCACCAAAGCTACAAAATACTAATTTGTAACTAACATCTTGCTCAATAGATATCACAACACCTAGCACTGAAGGCAAGCCAAAAATTACTGTAACTAAGAGACAAGATGCTTCCAAGGTGGAAGGTAAATCACAATATGTTTTACTGTAACTATATAATTAATCAAATTATAGTCTGTGGTAAAATATTTATAATGTATTATACTTAAATTAGTTGAGAACAAGGAAATAAAAATCCCTGTGGAGATGCCACAAACATCTAAGCCTAAAAACGAAAACAACTTTCATAAAGAAGGTACTATATATTATAAAACTTACCATCCACATTAGCTATTAATTCAACTGAATAATATTCACTACAAAAATCAACTTACCATCCACATTAGCTATTAATTCAACTGAATAATATTCACTACAAAAATCAAATACTAATTTCTAGCTAATATCTTGTTTAATAGATATCAGAAAAAAATCTAACTCTGAGGAAAAGACAAAAATAACTGTAGCTAAGGGAGACGATATTTACAAAGTGGAAGGTAAAATACAATATCTAATTTTACTTTAATCATAGAAATCATAAAATTATTGTCTATAGAAAAGTAATATTTTAATCTATTTAAATTAGTTGAGACTAAAGCCCGCTTTACACGTTGCAATTTCGCATACGATTTGGTATGCGATTTGCAACGCCCCCATCGTATGTGCGGCACGTTCAATTTGTTGAACGTGCCGCACATATGAGTAACCCCCTGTCACACGTACTTACCCGTCCATACGACCTCGATGTGGGCGGCGAACGTCCACTTCCTAGAGTGTGAGGGACGTTCGGCGTCACATCGACGTCACGCGGCAGTCGGCCAATAGAAGCGGAGGGGCAGAGCTGAACGTAAACATCTTGCCCACCTCCTTCCTTCCACATTGTGGGCTGGGAGCCACAGGACGTAGGTAAGATCTGTTCATCGTTCCGGTTGTGTCACACACTGCGATGTGTGCTACCCCAGGTACGATGAACAATCTGACGTGCAATTCTAGAGACAGGTACGATGTGTATGCGAAGAACATTTTAACGTTCAATCGCAATCGCACGTACCTGTCACACACTGCAATGTACTTACAATGCCGGATGTACGTCACTTACGACGTGACCCCGCCGACACATTGTAAGATACATTGCAGCGTGTAAAGCAGGCTTAAGGAAAGGCTAATTCCTCAGGATATCCCACAAACAATTAAGCCTAAAAAAGAATCCAGCCTTCATAAAGAAGGTACTATGTAATATAAAACCAACAAGCAACAGTGAACATTAATACATCAATTGAAAAATGTTCATTTAAAAAACAAAATACTAATTTGAAGCTAACATCTTGCTCAATAGATATGACAAGACCTAGTACTGAAGACAAGCCAAAAACTACTGTAACTAAGAGAGAAGAAACTTACAAAGGGGAAGGTAAATCCCAATATCTTTTTTACTGAAACCATATAATTCAGCAAATTGTAGTCAATGGCAACATATTTAGGTTGTATTATACTTAAATTAGTAGAGACCAAGGAAAGAAAAATCCTTGAGGAGAAGCCACAAACATATAAGCCTAAAAGAGAAACCAGCCTTCATAAAGAAGGTACTATATATTATAAAACTTACCATCCATGATAGCTACTAATTCATCAATTGAAAAATATTAATTACAAAAATCAAATACTAATTTTTAGCTAACATCTTGTTTAATAGATATCAGAAAAAGATCTGACACTGAAGAAAAGACAAAAATTACTGTTACTAAGGGAGAAGATAGTTCCAAAGTGGAAGGTAAAACACAGTATCTATTTTTACTGTGCACTTAGAAATCATCAAATTATTGTTTATAAAAAAGTAATAACATTTAAATCTACTTAAATTAGTTGGCACCAATGAAAAACCGGTCCCTCAGGATATCCCCCAAACAATTAAGCCTAGAAAAGAATCCGGCATTTATAAAGAAGGTACTATATAATATAAAACCTACCATCCACAGGAACCATTCATTCATAAATTGAAACATGTTCACTAAAAAAACAAAAAACTAATTTGTAGTTAACATCTTGCTCAATAGATATCACAAGACCTAGCACTGAAGATAAGTCAAAAACTATTCTAACTAAGAGAGAAGATGCTTCCAAAGTAGAAGGTAAATTACAATATATTTTTACTGTAATCATATAATTAATGAAATTATAGTCTATGGTAAAATATTTATAATATATTATACTTAAATTAGTTGAGACCAAGGAAAGAAAAATCCCTGGGGAGATGCCACAAACATCTAAACCTATAAAAGAAACCAGCCCTCATAAAGAAGGTACTATATTTTATAAAAATTACCATCCACAGTAGCTATTAATTCAACAACTGAAAAATATTAATTACAAAAATCAAATATTAAATTTTAGCTAATATCTTGTTCAATAGATATTAGAAAAAGATCTGATACTGAAGAAAAGGCAAAAATTATAGTTGCTAAGGGAGAAGATACTTCAAAAGTGGAAGGTAAAACACAATATCTTTTTCTACTATAATCATATAAATTATCAAATTTAGTCTATAGTAAATTAATAACACTTTAATCCATTTAAATTAGTTGAGAGTAAGGAAAGACCGATCCCTCAGGATTTGCCACAAACAATTAAGCCTAAAAAAGAAACTGACCTTCATAAAGAAGGTACTAAATATTATAAAACTTACCATCTATAGTAACCATTAATTCATCAATTCAAAAATATTTGCTAAAAAAATCCCAACTAATTTGTTACTAACATCTTGCTCAATAGATATCTCAAAGAGATCTATCACCGAAGGCAAACCAAAAATTACTGCAACTAAAGGAGAAGATATTTCCAAAGTGGAAGGTAAAATACAATATTTTTTTTACCATAACCATATAAATCATCAAATGATAGTCTATGGTAAAAGAAAAATATTTTTTAATGTTTTTAAATTAGTTGAGACCAATGAAAGATCAATCCCTCAGGATTTGCCACAAAGAACTAAGCCTAAAAAAGAAAGCAGCCTTCATAAAGAAGGTATGATATATTATCAAACCTACCATCCACAGGAACCATTAATTCATCTAATGAAAACCATCCACTAAAAGACAAAATACAAAATTATAGCAAACATCTTGTTTAATAGATATCCCAAAGAGATCTATCACTGAAGACAAGACAAACATTATTGTAACAAAAAGAGAAGATATTTCCAAAATGGAAGGTAACACAATATATTATTCCCTGTAACTATATAAATCTTAAAATTATAGTCTATAGTAAAATATTTATATTTTAATATACCTAAATTAGTGGAGACTGAAAAAAGATCTGAAGAGATGCCACAAACAGTTAAGCCTAAAAAAGAAAGCGGCCTTCATAGAGAAGGTACAATATATTATAAAAGCTACCTTCCACATTAACCAGTAATTCATCAACTGAAAAATATTTGCTCAAAAAATACTAATTTATAGCTAACATCTTGCTTATCAGATATCTTAAAGAGGTCTATCACTGAAGACAAACCAAAATTTACTGGAACTAAGAAAGAAGATACTTCCAAAGTGGAAGGTAAAACACAATATAATTTTTGCCATAACCATATAAATCATCAACGTATTGGCTATAGTAAAATATTTATATTTTAATATACTTAAATTAGTGGAGACCAAGGAAAGACCTCAGGAGATGCTACAGACAACTAAACCTAAAAAAGAAACTGGAATTCATAAAGAAGGTATTGTATGTTAGATAGCACACCATCAGCAGAAAGTATTGAATTATAAACCGAAAACTATTCAGTATCAAATACTAATATTTAGCTAACATATTTTCAATAGATATTACAACGAAAGCTATCACTGAAGACAAGCCAAAAATAACTGTAACTAAGAAAGAAGATACTTCCAAAGTGGAAGGTAAAACAGAATATCTTCTTTTACTGTAACCATATAAATCAAGTTTTGGTATAGTAAAATAATTATTTTTTATTCTATGTAAATTAGATGAGACCAAGGATAGACCAATCCCTGGGGAGATTCCACAAACATTTAAGCCTAAAAAAGAATTCAGCCTTCATAAAGAAGGTACTATATATTATAAAATCTACCATCCACAGTAACTATTAATTCATCAATTGAAATATATTCCCTAACCCCCCCAACAAAATAGTAATTAGTAACAAATATCTTGTTCAATAGATATCATAAAGAGATCTATCGCTGAAAACGAGCCAAGCATTACTGTAACTAATAGAGAAGATACTTCTAATGGGGAAGGTAAAACACAATATATTTTTTACTGTAACCATAAAATTCACAAAATTATAGTCTTTGCTAAAATATTTATATTTTAATATACTCAAATTAGTTGAAACCAAAGAACGACAACACTCCGTCGAGAAGCCACAAACATCTAAGCCTAAAAAAGAAACCAGCCTTTACAAAGAAGGTACTATATGTTATAAAACCTACCATCTACAGTAACTATTAATTCATCCACTGAAAAATATTCATTACAAAAATCATAAACTAAATTGTAGCTAAAATCTTGCTCAATAGATATCACAAAGAGATCTATCGCTGAAGAAAGGACAAAAATTGGAACTAAGGGAGAAGATACTTCCAAAATGGAAGGTGAAAACAAAATTTAATTTTTTTCCTGTAACCATATAAATCACCCAACTATAGTGTAGAGTAAAATAATTGTATTTTAACCTCTTTAAATTAGTTGAGACCAAGGACAGGCTGATCCCTCAGGAGACACCAGAAATGACTAAACCAAAAAAAGAAACTGGCTTTCATAAAGAAGGTACTATATATTATTTAGCATACCATCCACAGTAACTATTAATTCATCAATTGAAAAATATTCACTAACAAAAATCAAATACTAATTTTAAGCTAACATCTTGGTCAATAGATATTACAATGAGATCTATCATTGAAGACAAGTCAAACATTTCTGTAGCTAAGACAGAAGATATTTCCAAAGTAGGAGGTAAAACATAATATCTTTTTTTTTTTTCATTAACCATGTAAATCATCAAATTATATTCCATAGTAAAATAACTACTTTTTAATTCATGGAATTTAGTTGACGCCAAAGGAAGACGTATACTTGAGGAGATGTCACATACATTTAAGCCTAAAAAAGAAACTGACCTTCATACAGAAGGTACTATTTATTATAAAACCTACTATCCACAGTAACTATTAATTCATCAATTGAAAAAAAATCAAATACTAATTTTTAGCTAACATATTGCTCAATAGATATGACAGGGAGATCTATCACTGAAGAAAAGCCAAAACTTACTGTAACTAAGGGAGAAGATACTTCCAAAGTAGAAGGTGAAACACAATATATTATTTAACTGTACCCATATAAATTATTAAATGACAGTCTATCATAAAATAAGGATATTTTTATTTAAATTAGTTGAGACCAAGAAAAGACCGACTCCTCAGGGGATGCCACAAACGATTAAGCCTGAAATAGAAATGGACCTTCATAAAGAAGGTACTATACAGTATAAAAAAAAATTAAAACACCATCTACTTTACTCATTCATACATCAACTGATAAATATTAAATAAAAGACATTGCATTGACATTTTTAGCTAAAATCTTTCTTAATAGATGTAACAAACAGATCTGTTTCTGAAAAAAAGCCAAACATTAATGTAACTACAAGAGAAGATACTTCCAAAATGGAAGGTAAAACACAATATCTTTTTTTACTGTAACAATATAAATCACTAAAACTATAGTCTATAATATGATATCCAAATTTTAATATATTTAAATTAGTTAAGGCCAAAGAAACACAATTTTTTCCTGTAACCATATAAATCATCAAATTACAGTCTATAGTAAAATAAATAATTACTTCTTAATCTATATATATTAGTTGAGACCAAGAAAAGACAGATTCCAGAGGAGATGCCACAAACAATTAAGCCTAAAAATGAAACCGACCTTCATAAAGAAGGTACTATCCATTATAAAACCTACCATCCACAGAAACCATTAATTCATCACCTAAAGAATATCCAAGTTTTTAAAAAACCTAATTTTTAGCTAACATCTTATTCAATAGATATCTCAAAGAGATCTATCACAGAAGACAGGCCAAGCATTACTGTAACTAAAGGAGAAGATACTTCCAGAGTGGAAGGTAAAAGCCTATAACTTTTTTTACTGTAACCATTTAGATCCCCTAACTATAGTCTATATTAAAATAATTTTATTTCAACCTATGTAAATTAGTTGAGACCAAGGAAAGCGTTACACCTCAGGAAATGCCATAAACAACTAAGCCTAAAAAAAACAAAACAAAAAAAAACAAACTTTCATAAAGAAGGTACTCTATAATATAAAACATACCATCCACGTTAATGTTTAACTCATCAATTGAAAAATATTTAGTAAAAAAAATACTCATTTTTAGCTGCTATCTTGTTCGATAGATATTATAGAGCAAGCAATTCCTGAAGACAAGCCAAAAATTACTTTAAGTATACAAGACGATACTTCCAAAGTAGAAGGTAAAACATGTATATGTTTTACTGTAACCATATAAATCAACAAAAGTATGATCTATAGTAAAATATTTATATTTTAATATACTTAAATTAGTTGAGTTCAAGGAAAGATCGAGGCGTAAGGAGATGTCAGAAACAACTAAACCTAAAAAAGAAACTGTCCTTCATAAAGAAGGTACTATATGTTTTAAAACATATTATTCACAGTAGCTATTAGTTTATAAACTAAAAAAATATTTTCTAAGAAAATAAAATATTAATTTTTAGCTAACATCTTGTTCAATAGATATCACAAGATCTATCACTGAAAGCAAGCCAAAAATGACTATATCTAAGGTAGAAGATACTTCCAACGTGGAAGGTAAAACATAATATGGTTTCTTCTACTGTAGCCATATAGATCATAAAAGTATAGTCAATTGTAAATTAATTATATTTTAATCTCTTCAAATTAGTGGAGACCAAGGAAAGACCGATCCCTCAGGAGTTGTCACAAACTAAGCCTAAAAAAGAAACCGGTGTTCATAAAGAAGGTACTATAAATTATCCAATCCTACCATCCACAGAAACCATTACTTCATCACCTAAAAATATCCACAAAAAAGCAAAATACTAATTGTTAGCTGACATCTTGTTCAATAGATATCACAAAGAGAGCTATCACAGAAGACCAGCCAAAAATTATTGTATCTAAGGGAGAAGATACTTCTAAAATAGAAGGTAAACAATAACAATATGGTTTATTTTACTGTAACCATATTGATCATAAAATTATAGTCAATTGTAAAATAATTATATTTTAACCTCTTTAAATTAGTGGAAATCAAGGAAAGATCGATTTTTCAGGAATTGTCACAAACTAAGCCCAAAAAAGAAACAAACATTCATAAAGAAGGTACTATATATTCTCATAACCTACCATCCACAGAAACCCTTAGTTCATCACCTAAAAAATAGCCACAAAAAGCAAAATACTAATTGTTAGCTGACATCTTATTTATTAGATATCACAAAGAGAGCTATCACTGAAGACCAGCCAAAAATGACTGTATCTAAGGGAGAAGATATTTCCAAAATAGAAGGTAAACATTAACATTATGGTTTCTCTTCCTGTAACCATATAGATCATAAAAGTATAGCCAACTGTAAAATAATTCTATTTTAACCTATTCAAATTAGTGGAGAAAAAGGAAAGACCGACCCCTCAGGAGTTGTCACAAACTAAGCCTAAAAAAGAGACTGGCGTTCATAAAGAAGGTACTATATATTATTAAGACCTACCATCTACAGAAACCATTAGTTCATCCCCAAAAAAATAGCCCAAAAAAAGCAAAATACTAATTGTTAGTTAACATATTGTTCAATAGATATCACAAAGAGAGCTATCACTGAAGACAAGCCAAAAATTACAGTATCTAAGGGAGAAGATGCTTCCAAAGTAGAAGGTAAAACACAATATATTTTTAACTGTAGCAAAATAAATGATTAAATTACAGTCTATAGTAGAATAAGGATATTTGACCTATTTATGTTAGTTGAGACCAAGAGAAGACCGACCCCTCAGGAGATGCCACAAATGGTTAAGCCTGAAATAGAAATGGACCTTCATAAAGAAGGTATTATACATTATAAAAAAAATAAAAAACCATCTACCTTAATCCTTAATACATCAACTGATAAATAATCAATAAAAAAATTGCATTCTAATTTTTAGCTAAAATCTTGTTTATTAGATATCACAAAGAGATCTGTTTCTGAAGAAAAGCCAAATATTATCGTAACTAAGAGGGAAGATACTTCCAAAATGGAAGGTAAAACACAATATACAACAATCCCTCAGGAGATGCCACAAACAACTAAACCTAAAAGTGAAAGCAACCTTCATAAAGAAGGTACTATAAATGATAAAACATACCATCTACAGTACAATAATCATTAATTCAGCATCTGATAAATATTCGCTAAATGAATAAAATACTAATTTTTAGCTACAATCTTGTTCAGTAGATATCACTAAGAGATCTATCACTGAAAATGAGCCAAACATTACTGTAACTAAGAGAGACGATACTTCCAAATTGGAAGGTAACGCACAATATCTGTTTTACTGAACACGTATAAATCAGCAAAGTATTGTGTGTAGCAAAATATTTATATATTAATATATTTATATTAGTTGAGACCGAGGAAAGATCGATCCCTCAGGAGACACCACAAACAACTAATCCTAAAAACGAAACCGGGCGTCCTAGAGAAGGTACTATATATTATAAAACCTACCATTCACAGTGACTATTAATTCACCAACTGAAAAATTTCCCCAAAAACCAACATACCAATTTTTAGCTATCATCTTGTTCATTAGATATCACAAAGAGACCTATCACTGAAGACAAAACAAAAATTACTGTAACTAAGAAAGAAGATACTTCCATAGTGGAAGGTAAAATACAATGCAACAGAATATTTCATAATGTAATAATATCAATTTACTAAAATATATAGTAAATTATAATTGTATTTTAATATATTTAAATTAGTTATGACTCAAGAAAAAGTCCTTTCTCTGGAAGAGCCAGAAATAACGGTACCCAAAAAAGGTGATCTTAATAAGCCAGGTACTATCTGAAATCATATGTAAATTTCATCCCACATACCATTAATATCTTCATCAAAAAATGTTTAACTAAAACCATTAGTTTCAACTACTCCCTATTCTCAAGACCATTTGATTCATAATTGAAATAATATACATGTAATTATATATAAGTAGGCAAGAATGTTGATACCAGAGATCTTGAAAATGGATAGTGAATATTGAGGAGTTGAAATAGACGTGGCATAAGTTTTTATTCTACAATTATCATGATGCATTTACCATTCATCCATTTCCAGTCACAAACTTTGAAAACATAAACCAAAAGCAAAATACTAATTGTTAACTAATATCTTCAGTGACAGATTCACAAAAAAGACAGACTCATGATGAAAAAATACCGATTGCTATACCAACAAGTGCTGATACCGACGTCGAAGGTATTTTAATTCTTTTAAGTTATCAGTGGTCCTCCTTAAATATTTTAATTTTACTATACTAATACTAAACTAATATCTTTAGAAGAAGAGGTCCTTGAAGAACTGACTCTAGAAGACAAGATGCAGATTGCTGAACATTTACATAGTAGAGATTTCAAACATCATATTGAAGGTAGAATATCAATCTTGGTATTCTATTTTAGTTATTTTTACTTGGGTTTAATTATATTGCGAACTTTACTAATACAAATCTAATATCTTTAAAGAATTGCCAATTTCAAAAAGTCACACACATGAAGAAGAGTCACAGACTGTGCAAAAATCTAAAAAAGATGTTGAAAGCCACACAAAAGGTAGCAGGATTTGCAACTTATAAATGCAATTACCAATTTACTAACACTAGTATTAAAAACAAACTAATATCTTTAAAGCTATGGATTTTCCAAGACGATCACCATCCGAAGACAAGCCAAGTGTTACCAAGAAACAAATAATGTCAAAAGAAGAAGGTACATAAGATTACCAGTGTTTTATTCTTATGCTAAACTGCAAAAAAAAAACTTGGTTCTCTAACTTCAAACTAATATCTTTTAAGTGTTTCCAAATGGGTTCACATTTGAAGACAAGCTAACCAGTCCTGAGTCTATAGAAGATGTTGTTTACACAGAAAAAGGTATATTGATGTAATAACTTCCCAATCATTGTTAATTTTTCAGGTTGTAACATCTAAAACCCAAT
The DNA here is from genome assembly GCF_048569485.1 of Anomaloglossus baeobatrachus. Classification (NCBI taxonomy): domain Eukaryota; kingdom Metazoa; phylum Chordata; class Amphibia; order Anura; family Aromobatidae; genus Anomaloglossus; species Anomaloglossus baeobatrachus. The sequence goes on along the minus strand of NC_134359.1, from coordinate 68,664,186 downwards.
GAAGAAAGAGATTTAAAACTCTTTCACATAGAGAAAAATAATGTTTAGACCTCCATGTCACTTAGGCCCTCTTATAATCTCTTCTGTGTTGCAAACTGAGGAAATTTAGCAATAGTTATTCTCTAATTTGAAATTATTGTCCTTTAGCAGTAGAATTGCCGAAGCAAGTAGCTACAAAAGAAAAAGCTCCCATTGTAATTCCTAAAAAAGAAGTAAAGTCACCTAAAGAAGGTATACTATCTTGTAACTGAATGAATATTTATGCTGAATACACATACTTTCTGGAAAGTATTAATGCCAAACTAATATCTTTAAAGAACTTGTGTCTACTGCACCTACAAGTACGAATGAGATTATTGAAGAGAAAAAAGTTCTTACAGTTCACAAAAAGGATGCTGCAGGTCCTGCTACAGGTATATCTTCTTAATGTCATGCTTGTTTAGATGTCTTTATGTGTGTTGTTAACATGATCTGTGTACTGAAATAAGACTAATATCTTTACAACTAGTAGAAGTGGTTACAAAGCCAAAGTCAATGGTTGAACCTAAGAAAGAGACTGTTTCAGGATTGGAAGGTACATACATTTCTTCTGTTTAGGTTTTTACCTTCTTACTATGTTATAAATGTCTGAACAGGAAAAAACACCTCTTTTCCTTTTTTTGTGTGTTACTTTGTTCTTTGTTTCCTTCTGTCTTTTCGACAATACTTATGTCTTATTAATATCTTTTAAGAACCTGCTGTGTTATCAAAGAAACCCTTAATCGAAGACAAAAAAGCTGTTACAGTTCCTAAAAAAGATGTAGCACCTTCTGTAAAAGGTAGATTAATTTTATGTTTACCTTTTTACATAGCAGATCATATAGAATTCTATTTACCAGATTATTTTAGTTTTTAGAATTTGTCAAAATTTTTATTGTCAAACTTTTAGATGAAAAAAAAAACAGACTTCCCGAAGAGTTATAAGTTCCATACCTATTATTATTTGACAACGTTCTAAAAAAAAATGTCATGTTAAATGGTATAAAAAGTATCATTAAAATCATTATTTTTAAAGTAGTGGAAACAAAGCAGAAAAGAGTTATTGAAGAGAAAACTTCGGTTCAAATCTCCAAAAGAGCAGTTGTTCCCGATTCAGGTATATAAAATAGAATACAAAAATATAGAAAAATATCTGGTGAATGGACCGCAGATTATTCAATAAATCTAAATATCTCTTAAAGTGCCCACTGAACATAAGATGCCTGTGTCAGAGGAGAAAACATACATGAAAGCTCCTCCTTTAACAGGTATTTTGTTTTTTAATCCAGTTATTGATTTACTTTGAAATAACCACTATTAAAAATAGTAAATAGTAGCCTAATACGTTTCACTGTAATATTTCCAAAGTGCCTGAGGTATATCAAAAAACAATTACAACACCAGAGGAAACACCTGTATATTTATCTGAAGAGGAAGAAGAAGAGTTTGAACTAGAAAGTGAAGGTAGAGCTAAATGTATCAGTCATAACCATCCATCATTTCATCTTTCAAATCATTCCATCACTTTTCTTGTTTTATAAACTAAAAATAAAATAAATTATAATTCCCAACTTGGATTAAAAATGAGAACTGAAATTCTGATGTATAAATTGTAAACAGATTTAAAGAGAAAATATTTTTTTATAGTACCAATTGAAAATAAACTCATCCAATGTCTAACAATGTGTTCAGCGTGTCCTTAAGAATCAAGATTCTCTGAGCACATCTTTTAAAATCTTTCATTCTGTCATTCGTTATTGTCTTGTATATCTTTGTTGTCCTATGTTTTGTTTGTCTTGTCATCAGTTATTATTTCATCCAAAATATCTTTGTTGCTCTATGTACCAGAAAAACCCATTGTACTTAATGCGGTTTAATTTTCCCTTTAAACTTAATCCTGTTATTTAAAGAGTATGAGTCTGAGGAGAGAACTATTGAGACACCTTCTCCCTTGATAAAGGAGGAGACAAAAGAATTTAAAGGTATTAGGAGTGTTTATGATAACAACTTATCACTATATCCATTCTTGTGCATCATCACAGAACCCAAGCAAATTTAGCATGGTGTTAATGTTTCTTTTTTTTTTTACTTATTTATTTGCTTTTTTAACATGTATGTTTGTGTTTGTAAATGTTTCATGTCATCCAACCATTTTTATATTCTTGGGAACCATCATACCATTTATCATTTCATTTTTCATTAAACAGCTGCTGTTATATCATCAAATTAAACTCCTTATCTTTCTTTAAATAAAGCTTATTTGGTCATGTAATGTCCATGCATTATGCTAATACTCTTACATTACCTTATAACAGGTTGTTCTAATTAATATACCAGATCTAATTCTGAAAATAACCAGATCAGTAAATAGGCTATTATTTTCTTCAAAGCTCCAGAAGACAAAAAGAAGATTTTACCTGAAAAACCAACTCCACCTGAGAAAGTAGAACCAGCTAAAGGTATAGAAACTCTTCACACTAGAAAGAGAAGAGTTCAATAAATACCTAGCTACTGTTATTTATGTTGTTCGTTTAGAGTGTTAAAGAAAAATACCTTACTTCTATACATCTTTTATGTTTTTTTATGTCATATTAACTGTTTTAAACAATAAAATCTGGAGAAAAAAAGTAGGGCAATAGGGTCTTGCAAAAGCAGATCTTTTCCTGGGGAGGGTGGGTGAAATTTTTTAAATTTTTTTTGTTGCACACTACATGTGACCACGCTGTTTACTCCAGTGTGCCCCTGCACGCGGCTTTCACTAGGCTGAGCACAGTGATGCTCGTGCGAGTCAAGTTCGCATGTAAAGCATCCAAACTCTGAACGTGAGTTCTGTTTTTTTTAAAGTTGTATTCGGTTCAAAAACTGAACCTCGGGTTCGTTCATCTTTAGTCACAACCACTGTATCACACATATGGGTACAAAACGGCTGCCACAGCCCCACTGTGAAATATGGCCAGTTTGTTGAGAAGAAGGGGTTAATGTCGCAGTGCCCAAGAAATCCAAATGCTTAATGAAGAAACCTCATGTTTATTTAGTCTACACATTTCAGAGATCAAGTCTCCTTCATCACGTCATATAATGTGATCTATATGTCCTGATGAAGGAGACCTGATCTCTGAAATGAAAAGACCTAATGAACATCACATTTCTTCATTAAACATCTGGATTTCTTGAGGCAGCCTGAAACTAACCCTTTCTTCTCCCAAAACTCATCATATTAACTGTTGTTTAGTTATATTTTGATACATTTGTGTTTGTATTGCCCAGAAACTTGGTAAATAATATTAGTATACAGTAGTTTATTCAGGTCATAGTGTATGAGTATGCATTACTATAAAAGACTTACAGTGGTTGGCCACTACTTTTACATTGATGGCCTATCTTTAGGATAGGTCATCAATGTCTGATTGGCTGGGGTCAGACACCCCTGCCGATCAGCTGTTCTTGGTCCCAATGGCCGGAAATACTTATTTCCGCAGCTGCTCCATCTTCTGATAGCGGCCACAGCCGGGTACTGCACATCTGCCTCACATTCTAATCAATAGGAGGCGGATGTGCAGTACTTGGCCGTGATCACTATCACAAGATGGAGCAGTTCTGGAACCAAGCATTTTTGGCCAGCTGTTGCCAGCACCGGGACCGAGAAAAGTTGATTGGTGGGGGTGCGGCATGTCGGACCCCGGCAGATCAGATATTGATTACTTATTCAAAGGATAGGTCGTCAATGTAAAAGTAGTGGACAACCTCTTTAAAATATATTAGTTATGTACAAATAAATACGTAGAATATATTACCAGGAGCCAATAATTTGTACAAGAAAATACACATAAGTGGCAAATAATTAAAATCTCTAAGATTAAGAAATTAAATTGTATCTTTTTGAAGTACCTGAACCTGAAAAGAAATTTATTCGTAAACCTAAACCTGAGATTACACCTCCCAAAAAAGAAGAAGTTAGTTTTAAAAAAGGTATAGTTGTAAATCCATTAGAACATGCAGCTAAACTTAGTGAAATCTTGCTACTAAAAGTTTGTATCAATGTAGTTAACTGCTGAATCGTGTAACAAAGCCAGGGAATTTAATTCTTCTTGACTATTCAGCTATAATACCCCTAATAACATTTAATAATACTATTGGCTTTGCTTTAAAGGAAATTAAATATTTTAAATTTACAGTATTACTTTTTAAACATCAGGACTTATTATTACTAGTAATATAATAGCTAACTACAATATTTTTGGAGTTAACAAGCTACTGTTCTCTTTATATAGTTGAGCTTTCTGAAGTAATCCTACTGCAGATTTTACAAAATTAAACAAAAAACCCCAGCAAACCTATTTTATGGTTATTCACTTCTGTGTCATTGTACAATTGTCTGTCTTTTGTATTTCTTAATGGAAATCAGTTCTTTGCTCTATTTGCTTCCAAATGCTTTATGTTTTATGTGTCGGTTTGAGTTTTTCTTTATATGTTGACATCTTAAGCATCATAGAGTAAAAAAAATCTTTGTCTTGAAGTTTTAAAACCAGCCAAAAAGGAAGTTGAAGAACCTCCTGTAGGCAAAGAAGCAGAAAAGCTGAAAAAACCTGAGCCTGCTGCGGAAAAGGTTAAAACACCTGAAGGTATCTAGCATAATACCTCTACCTAATGCCAAATGTTAAATGTAGTGTATTGTACTTTGTTGTGTTGACTATTTTTGTCTTGTATTGTATTTTAAATACATCTTAAATGGATCTTTAGAATGTTACTCAGTGGCAGCGTGACTTCGTTACTCATATATATCACTCTTCCACCATTAAGAAAACTTTTTGAATAGAAAAAGTCCATCGGTCTTGAGTGTAAAACTTCAATACTATTTTTAAGTTCCCGAAGTCCAGAAGAAAAAGTTACCAGAGGTAACCCCAAGTGTGAAAAAAGAAGCAAAACCAGAACCCGAAGCAGCAAAAGGTACATGCATTTTGGGATTCTCTTCTAACTGGAGCTTAATTAGTATCCTTGGATGTCTTAACAATTTCCCTTATTAAAAAATTGTGGATTTAACCATCTTTTTACACTTCGAGAAAAAAAATCAACTTCACTAATGCGTCTTTGAAATCTTCTTGTGATTATATAATTATAATGTAAAATCTATGCACTCCTAACTTTAACTTTTGTATACTTCATATTTGAGATGTTTTGCTTCTTTAACAGTTCAATCAAAATTAATGCTTAAAGTCTGGATTTTAATTAACCAATGATAATATGTTTAAAGTTCCAGAAAAAGCGAAGACTTCACCTGTGTCCACACCACCAAAAGTGCCTTCACCTTTAGAAGGTAGGATAAATTCTTATAAAATAACTGCTCTACAAACAATTGCTAATTAATATTAACTTTTTTCAGGAATAATTCTAATTTTTGTTAATATCGTATTGTACATATGTTAGTTTAAAAGAGATTGTCTACACTTTAGGTCATCAATGTCTGATCTGCTGGAGTCCGACACCCAGCACCCCACCGATCAGCTGTTATTTGTCCAGCAGGCAGTCAGAAATGCTCATTTCCGGAGCTGCTCCATCTTCTGACGGTGACCATGGCTGGGTACTGCACATCCGCCTCCTATTGATCTGAATAGGAGGCAGATGTGCAGTACATGGCTGTGGTCACTAGCAGAAAACTGAGCAGCTCCGGAACTGAGCATTTCCGGCCGGTTGCTGCCATCGGGACAGAGAACAGCTGATTAGCGGGGGTACCGAGTGTCAGACCTTGGTCGATCAGACATTGATGACCTATCCTAAGGATAGGCCATCAATGTAAAAGTAGTGGACAACCCCTTTAATGCATAAAGTTAAAAATCTTAACAAATAGTCAATATATAATTTCCTTATTCACTATTTTATAAGGCTAAAACACAAATTTCAGTGTTTAGCAAGCATCCAATCTTTCTTAAAATGCTCACAACATTGAAAATTACTGCAGTGCTGTTTTCTTACAGAGTAAACAATGCTAAATAAATTTACCCTACAGATGTTCCGTCACCAAAAGAAGATGAAGCTGCCGTTACAGCACCAGTAACAACTCCGGTGGTTGGGAAGAAGACAGGTACATTTGTTATCTGGATGTTTGTTATTTAGGTTTCTTTTAAACATCAGATAAATATTCACAATTCTTCAAGTTACAGATATCTTAAATGACACAAATTTTTGCTAAGAATTAATTATTCAGGTACACATAGCACACATAGTACACATTATAAAGATATATAATTTACTACAAAAGTAACACTGATAAATATATTGTAATCATATAAAATAAAAATGCTCAAGATAATAGTGCTATTTATCATTGTTAGGCTGGGGCCACACGGGGACTACTGCAATCCCCTTGCATGACACTCGGCTCGTGCTGGCAGTACAGCAGAGCCGAGTGTCATGCGTGTGTCCTTGCAACTGAGGTCCGTTCGAGCGAGTGGACCTCAGCTGCGGGGGGTGGGCTGGCACTCAGGAGGGGAGGGAGGGATTTCTCTCCCTCTCTCCTGCGTAGCCGGCTATTGCCATTCTTGCACTGCACTTGCAATACACCGGTGTACCGCGAGTGCAGTGCGATTTTTTTCTCGCCCCATTCACTTGAATGGGTGCGAGAGAAAGAGTCTCAGCTTACAATTAGGGCTGAGAAAGGGCTGAGAAAATAATCGCTCATGTGTGCTGACACACAGGCTAGAATTGGTCCGAGGGGAATGCGATGTTTTATCGCACTCCACTCGCTCTGTTTTTCTTGCCGTGTGGCTTAGGCCTTAGGTGTTCTAACTTATTAGCCATTGAGTTTTTACATTAAATTGTGTATTCGTGCTTTAGAAATACAATTAACTTGATAATTGTTATGTTTGTGTTTGTTATCTTTGTTATATTAACAAAATGTTTTGTCAGTGTGTATTTTTGTCCTGTACTTTACAATTTTGTGTTTCTTGCATTTGTCTTAAGTCTACTTAAAATGTAAAAGTGAGCTTTGTTTATGTCTTTTACATGTGAATTAAGTGTATGATATCTTATGATTGTTCTTGGCACTTGGGTCTTGATTTGTGACTTAAATATGAAACCTTTGTAGTCACAGAGAAACCTGCTGGTACTATAAAGATAAAGCAGAGAGGTAAAATGCTGTCGGAAGAAAGCAAGGTAGAAGCAGTACGAAGAGTACCTTTCTTACCTGGTGACAGTGTCATTCCAATCGAAGAAGAAGTAAGTTTCAAAACAGAAAGACTACACGTTGAAACAATTGAAGTGGAGAGAACTATTTCTTACAAAAAAGATAAAATCCAAGTCACTCCAAGACACAAGACTTCTGAAGAAGGGAAGTCAGAAGAAATTATTGAATCTTCAGAGGAATTTTCTGAGGAGGAGTTTGAAGATGAAGACTCAGAGCCATCAACCATTTTACAGAAAGATGAAAAAATCAAAGATAAGGATAGAGTCAAAAAGGTTGAAATAGTTGTCAAAAAGGATAAACCAGTTGTTCTTGTAAAAGAAGACTTTGCAGTTGAAGATCAAGAACAACCAAAACCAAAAGGGAAACCCGGTAAAAAGGAAAAAAGGTTAAAAGAAAAAGATACTTTAAGCCAAGGTAAAATAGCAAACAAAGAACCTTTAGAAATTGAGCCAGGTGTAGTAGGACCTACTACAATTACCAAGAAAACTAAAGTAGATATAGCAGAAGAAAAATTAAAAAAAGGAATGAAAAAGATTTCTCCATATGAATCTCCAATGGTCGAGGAACAAGAAGAAGAAATCATAGAAACTAGCAGTGCAGAAAGTGAAGAAGAACTGGAGGATGATGAAATACCCACCCAAATAATCAAGGAAATTAGGACAGATAAAGATAAGCCTAAAAAGACTAAAATAGTGGCTACAATAGAACCTGTTGATAAATATATAGAGAAACCAGGGAAAAAGATAAAAGAGGCAAAATCTGAAAAAACTATAAAGAAGGATAAAAAAATAATCCCAAAGGCTTCCCAAAAAGAACTAATAACTTCCCAAAGATTGGCTGCAGATGAAAATATAGAAAGAAGTAGTACTGAAAGTGAGGTATCATTGGAGAGCCAGGATGAAGACATCAGAGAACCTCAGAAAAAAATGATGGAAAAAGTTGACAAAACTATTGATAGGACTAAGAAAAAAGGAAAAAAGGTCTCACCAAAAGAAGTAATAGATGATGAAGAAACTAGTGAATTGTTTGAGCTATCTGGTGAATTATTTGAGAAGTCTCCTGAAAAAATAACCAGAAAAATTAGGGAAGCTAAAGTAGAATCTATATCCAAACACAAGATCCATGGTGTAGCGCAAGCGATAGATGAGGAGAAAGCATTGAAAGATGGTGAAATGAGAGATTTAGTCGGAGTCGATAAACGAGTACATAAAAAAGTACCTCAGCTGGAAGAAGCAGGTCACAAGTTTGTAGATAAAATAAAAGCAGAAAACATTGTAGATAGAAGTAAAGATGAGTCTCACATAAAATCTACTGTGGAAAAACCAGCAAAAGACATTGTAGACAAACTTGGTGACAGAGATAAAATATTGTCAAAAGATACTACAAAAGCTAAGAAGAAACCTTTAGTTAGTGAAAAATCAGAAAAGCAAGATATTCATGATTTAATGGCTCCAGAAATACCTAAAAAGGAACTGTTTGTAGATGACAAAAAATCTGATTTAATCACTAGCAAAGATCAAGAAAGAATCGATGCCACAGATATGGCTGATGAAGTAAAGACTACCAAAGCAGATGATACAAAAGACCACATCAAGAGGCCACTTGAAAGAGAAGGAAAGATGGTCAAATCTGAAAAGGTGGAAGACATTAAAAAAGAAGATGTTTCAAATTCGCAGAAAATCAGTCGCCTAAAAACTCCAGTAGATAAAGACAAAATTACTAAAGTACAGGACGAGGAAAAGCCTGCAATACCGGCTCTTAAAAAAGTTGAGAAGATTAGAACTCCTGCTACTACTGAGGAGCAGATTCAAACTAGCAAAGACTTCTCAGCAAAAGAGGATGGAAGGGTGATAAGCCGAACTGGTACACCTACTGGTTACAAAAAAGTAGAACTAAAGAAATCTTTGGATAGAGAATCACCTCTAGAAAGGTCCCCTGCAAAAGAAAAGGATTTAAGTCCCCAGAAAACAGAAACAGAATCCGAGGAAGCAGAGGAAGAAGAAATCTCGGAGCAAGAAATAGAAAGTACATCTGAACAGACAGATTATGGTTCTGAGGAAGATATTTTCAGTGAGGACAGTGAACATTCTAAAAAAAGTGCTGTCGAAAGTCCAGCAAAGGCAATTGGAAGACGAGGTGAGAAGTCTCTGCTCAAAAAAAGACATGCTCTAAAACTTCATATGCCACCAGCTACCATCATTTTCATGCGCTCTAAGTAGTTTTGGATGAACAGCTTATTTCATACTCACTTGAAGACACTGATCATTTCCATATGTTCATAAACTTCTTCTTCATGCACATCTTTAAAGAAGAAACTGTATGTCCGTCTTTCATTGCATTTTACATGTCCATTCTTCATTTTGGTCAATGATATGTTCTTGTCATATAAATCTATTTTCATGTTTCATTGTCTGTCTTTGTGTTTTGTGGTTAAAAGATGCAGTACCAAGTGTTCGCAAAAGTTGACAGTCTAATGTCTCAAATTTGCATGTTCCATCTACTAATTTACCTATATTATGAATACTAGAATGAGTTTGGTTACATTTTACACCTCATCTACCTTCACTATCCATTTAGTCCATTAATTGTTTTATTCAACCCATTACAGTTCACTCCTTCAATTAATACAACTTGTTTTGGAAATCCTGGACTAAAAGTTTTAGAGAAATGTACTAATATCACTCACTAACTGTTTCACTTTAGATGGTAAAGCACCAAAAGATGAAGCAGCGAAGGGTAAACTACCACTGAAAGGTGAGATTGTATTGCACTTTAGCACTTTTCTGTTATTTCCATATATTTTGAAATATTACATAAGGGCAGATCAACTGCAGATTTTCCATGTAAATTCTTAAATTCTTAAAGGAAAATCTATACAGTACCTACAAAGTAGATTGATGGTGGAAAATTCTGTTCTTTGCGCATGTGGTAGTTTTTAATTCTTCCAATGATAGCTGTGTATAAAACACTGAAACAGCAGAGTAGTGGCTTCATTGACTAAAAGGCATGACACCCGTTCACTTATCCTGATACTAAATTTTAGAAGTTTCTTTCATTGAAAACATCTTAATCGTATTCCAAATGATATCTAGCGTTGTGTGTTTTTTTTTTCATTTTTCATCTCCATTCAACATACATCATCATTAATTTTATATAAAATTTCCTGTATAAAACTATACATAGTTTGTGTGCAGAACTGTGCATGATGCCTGGATCGTAGTCAAGTTGATACATAATGAGAAATATTCATCAAGTTTTCACATCTCAACATCTGATTTTTAGGTATCAAAAAGACACCTTCACCCGTTGATGCTGACAAGAAGAAGCTCCGTCCTGGCAGTGGTGGTGACAAACCGCCAGATGAGCCTGCATTTTCTTACCAGCTGAAGGCTGTTCCTCTGAAGTTTGTCAAAGAGCTGAAGGACATTGTGTTACAAGAAGCAGAATCTGTTGGATCTTCTGCCATATTTGAGTGTCTTATTTCACCTTCTACTGCTATTACCACCTGGATGAAAGATGGCAGCAATCTAAGAGAAAGCCCCAAGCATAAGTTCATCGCTGATGGTAAAGATAGAAAACTCCATATCATTGACGTTCAACTGTCAGACCAAGGCGAATACACATGTGTTGCAAAACTTGGAAACAAGGAAAAAACATCAGTGGCTAAACTGGTTGTTGAAGGTATTTTTTTTTATTTTATTTTTAACGAAAACACATTTAAAAAATTATATATATATTATTTCGGAATAAAGTGTATAACTTTATAAGTATTTAATACTGATGCTGTATTTTATGTACCTTTATGAAGTTATTTTTTTACCGTTGAAGCTTGTGGTAAAAGTGTAATACTATGTAAAGAACATATTTCCCTTTCCTGCAGAATTGCCAGTTCGCTTTGTAAAGACCCTAGAAGAAGAAGTCACCGTTATCAAAACACAGCCAATGTATTTGAGCTGTGAGTTAAATAAAGACAAGGATGTTTACTGGACCAAAAACGGCAAAAGACTCAGCGAAACGCCAGGCAAATACCAAATCAATGTAATTGGATTGAATCGCACACTCACCATCTTGGCAGCTGATGATCCAGATTCTGGAGTTTATACTTGCACTGTAGAGAATGCTGGTATCAAATGTTCTTCAAATGTCAAAGTAGTTGGTAAGTTTGAAAAACCTGCATTTTTTTAAACTAATATGTGCAAAATCAATGTAAAAATCGCAGCACATAAAATAATGGGGTGAAGTTTATCATATTTTTACCAAATGGTAGATTTTTTTTTATTTTTGCACTTTGGTTTTATCCTGCTCTTATTCCAAGAGCTATAACTTTTCTATGTTTTGGAAAAAAAGAGAGAATTCCAAGTGCAGTAAAGTTGTGCAAAAAACACAATTTTGAATCTGTTTTGGGAGCTTTGTTTTCACAATATTCATTGCATGGTAAAAATTAGTAAGAAAATCCCCAGGTCAGTATGATTATGGAGATACCAAACTATATATATATATATATATATATATATATATATATATATATATATATTATCATTTTTATTTATTTTTCATTCTAGGGGTGCAAAACAAAATAGAACTTTGTGAAAGAAACCATTTTATTGTATTGCCCCGTGTTCAGAGACCCATAAAAGTTTACATTTATTTTTGGTAGATTGCACTGTGAGGGCTTGTTTTTTTGTGATCATGACCCGGGTGACATTATTACTGGGGAAGATATAATGTATTGAATGTTGCTAAGCCTATTTTAAATACGGGGTGCAATGAGTAGCAGGAGGTTTTTCAGCATACTGGGATACCTTTATCAAACTCACACTACAAAAATACAATAGGAAAATCAAATAAGTACAAGTATACCACACAAGACACAAAAATTATATGCTACACATCAGGGTGTGTAAAAAATAGAACGACAAAAAATAACAAAACCACATCCCCAGTGATTGCAAATTCTAAAAATGATATATAGAGTCATGTAAGAACATACACACATAAGGATCTTTTACACAGGAAAACATGTTAGAAGCAAGGATCTCTTTCACAACAATATATAATACAGAGGTATAGCTCAATAGATAATGTCACTGCACTACACAAACACCTGAAATTAATAAAGGCCATTTGTTAAGTATGTCCTTACCAAAATTGGTGCTCAGTGGTGGCTCATAAGGGTAAACGTGCAGGACGTATGGGCGGGGTGACTGCTCTAGGAAAGTGCAGATGGGTATTAAGCGCCGTGGCTATTTAAATGTCCGACGTCCTATGTCACATCCAGCCGCAAGACTGGGTATGACAGCATTGGTTGACATAGTGGAGTGCAGTGAGGGCGATCGCCAAGTCACATCCGGTAAAAAGTGGATGTGACATCAGGATAGGAAGTCGGCCGTGCACAGAGGTGCTGACTGGAATATCTACTGCAGGGAACATAGGATGGAATTACAATGGGCGCCCTGTTTCCTTAATACTTCCGTATTGTGGGAACATTTTAGTCCCTTGTACTTATTTGATTTTCCTGTAGTATTTTTGTAGTGTGAGTGTGAGTTTGATAAAGGTCCAAGAAGGGATCAAAACGTCACACAGCATTGAAATAAAATCTCAAAAAATATTTCTTTGGCTTATCCTCCTGAGTGCCGGATTTCTATTCTTTATATGTATATGGACTGGAATCCTATCCGGGCACCTACTTTACTGGGGAGTGCTGTTTTCATTTCTATAATATTAATGGCTGAATAACAGCCATCATCTGCTGACAAGATAGCAAACCCAGTTTCTGATCCTGCTTCAAAAAGAGGACATGACGTATTCAATAATAGTACATCATATGCCGGGGAGGGGTTGACGAGTAACACATTTTATATTTTAAAATGTTCTAACATGATGCATTACATTACATTTTTGCTATTATTTTGTGTTTTCTGCAGAGATCATTCGTGACTGGTTGGTTAAGCCTATCCGAGACCAGCATGTGAAACCCAAGACTGCAGCAACATTTTCAGCAGATATAGTAAAGGATACACCAAACATCAAATGGTTCAGGGGAGAAGAAGAGATTCCATTAGAGCCAAATGACAAAACCGAAGTGGTGAAAGATGGAAATCACATATATTTAGTCATCAAAAATGCTGGTCCTGATGATGTTGGAGAATATTCTGTGGAGGTTGAAGGAAAAAGAGTAACAGCAAATCTCACACTTGGTGGTATGTGTACATTATACTTTAGATGAAAAAATAGCAAAAATTATTTAAAAATGTAAAATGTTTAACAGAAAATTAACTTATTTTTTATTATCTTAGAGCGTGAAATTGAACTTGTTAAACCAATTCAAGATGTTGAGATTTATGAGAAAGAATCTGCATCCTTTGACTGCGAAATATCAGCGGAAGATGTTCCTGGAGAATGGAAGTTGAAAGGCGAAATACTACGTCCATCACCAGTGAGTAAAGAACTATTCTTATAGTAAAATAGTAAGATTGAAAAAAGTCATCTATCATATTCAAACTATTATCAGTAGAGATGAGCAAAAACATTTGCAGTACCTGGGTCCACTAGCCACATGGGTAGTTTGTGGCCGCAGGAACTATAACTATTAACTATATAACTATTAGGGGTACTTTGCACGTTGCGACATCGCTACTGCGATATCTTCGGGGTCAAATCGAAAGTGCCGCACATCTGGCACCGGTAACGACGTCGCAACGTGTAAAGCCTAGATGCACCGATAAACAATCGCAAAAGCGTCGAAAATGTGTCGGTCATTTCCATAATTTCGCTGCAGCGACAGGTACGATGTTGTTCCTCATTCCTGCGGCAGCACACATCGCTGTGTGTGAAACCGCAGGAGCGAGGAACATCTCCTTACCTGCATCCCGCCTGCAATGAGGAAGGAAGGAGGTGGGCGGGATGTTTACATCCCACTCATCTCCGCCCCTCCGCTTCTATTGGCCGCCTGCCGTGTGATGTCGCTGTGACGCCGCACAACCCGCCCCCCTAGGAAGGAGGTGGGTCGCCGGCCAGAGCAACGTCGCAGGGCAGGTAAGTGCATGTGAAGCTGCCGTGGCGATAATGTTCGCTACGGCAGCTATCACAAGATATCGCATGTGCAACAGGGACGGGGACTATCGCGTTCGGCATCGCTACAATCGGCTTGCGATGTCGCAGCGTGCAAAGTACCCTTAGAGTTGAGTAAGTACCTAACTATTCGTACTCGCTATACTCAGAACGCGTACTGTCTACTACTCGCATATTCGTTCTGAATAGCGTATGCAATGCAAGTCAATGGGGAATACTCGCAATGTATCGAGTAACCCGAATTCCGCACTATTCACTACTCGCACAAATAGTACAACATTCGGGTTACTCATTACTTTGCAAGTTTTTCCCCATTGAATTGCATTGCACATGCTATTTGGAAGGAATCCGCGAGTATTAGACAGTACTCATTATAAGTGTAGCGAGTACGAATAGTTAGCTACTCGCTCAACTCTAATAACTATGAATACGCAGGAAAATTAATAATTGGGCAATAATTAAAATTTTAAGATGTATATATGAATATTGTTGCCACAAGATGTTATGCAAGCAATGAAAGAATACCAGAGCAAATAGGTAATACAATACAACTTCTCAACGTATCCTATGTGAATATTTCTGCCTAACGTTGGCCACTTTTTTTGCAATTTTATTCTTCTAGACGTGTGACATCAAAGCAGAAGGAGCCAAGCGATTCCTTACTTTGCATAAAGTCAAGGTTGACCAAGCTGGAGAAGTTCTGTTCCAGGCTTTGAATGTTGCAACCTCAGCTATTCTTACCGTAAAAGGTTTGTTTCATGTCATCATAATAATTTTATCCAAAGTGTTATATGTTCAGTCTTCTCTTAACTGTTATCTGCGAACCACCTTCTGTCTTTAGAAATTGAGCTCGACTTCGCTGTTCCTCTAAAGGATGTTACCGTTCCAGAGAAGCGCCAGGCTAGATTTGAATGTGCTCTTACTCGAGAAGCAAATGTCATATGGTCAAAAGGCCCAGATATTATCAAGGCCGGCGACAAATTTGACATTATTGCTGATGGAAAGAAGCACATCCTTGTCATTAATGACTCTGCATTTGATGATGAAGGGGAATATACTGCAGAGGTTGATGGCAGAAAAACAACAGCCAAGCTAACAGTTGAAGGCAAGTCTTTACAATAGAATAGCTGGAAAGACTTAATTTAATATGAATAATTAATTAGGTCAGCTTTACAATCTTTCTTTAATTAAATTGATTCTTACAGTAGTTACCATTAGAGTATCCTAAAATTCATATAGAGCGAATATCTACCTGGCAGCTTACTGAACGGTATGTTTAATGCAAATGCTTCTGTTTCAGGAATCAGACTTAAGTTTATTTCACCACTTAAAGATCAAACTGTTAAGGAAGGAGAAACTGCTATCTTTGATCTTGAGCTTTCTCATACCAACATGCCTGTGACCTGGTTCAGAAATGATAAGAAACTACACACCAGTAGAACTGTTCTTATCTCTGAAGATGGCAAAAATCACAGACTGGAAATCAGAGAAGTGACTTTGGATGACATCTCCCAAATTAAGGCAGAAGTGAAAGGTCTTCATACAACAGCCAATCTAAAAGTATTAGGTATGATGTTTGTTAAGTGGCAGTCACACAGCTATTATTGTTATCAAAATTATGTACTTGTATATAATTATATGGCTATTCCTACTGCACAGTCATTTCCACTATGGATGAAACGCAACGGACACTCTTTCTTGCCTTGTTGCTTTTTATCTCAGTTTTCTTACTTTTTGTACTTTCTTCTTGTTGTATTCTTGACGCACATTGCCAGCTGCAATTTAGTCTCTAGCACTCTTAGCTTGTAAAGCTTCTCCAAAATCTTATAGATACAGTTTTTGAATTAAAATGCTTAAGTGCCTGCTTAGAATTGAAACAAAGCCCTAACAATATGCTTTCGCACATTCAATCATTTACATATATTAAATATGCCACTAATCCAACCCCTTTTAGTTGATCTAAAATTCTAGTTTGCAAACTGATTTTCCATAGCCTTTTTCATTCTTCCGATCACTAATTATCCACATAAAGCTTTTATGAACATTTCTATAACAATACTATTTACAAGTATTAAGAATTACAAATATTAATGCTACTTTACTCTATTATCTAACTCTGGCCTTAGTATTTTTTCTAATTACACATTTATTATTGATTCATTTTTCTTCTAATGTCGCTCTGCTTTCAAGCCATAGTCTAAGTTCACAAATCAATTGTGTGTTTTAACCCATAATGTCTTTCGTCGCTCTTTATTTTCTTTTTATGTTTTTTTGTTTCTTCATTCAAGCTCTTTAAAACATAGGCATATTACTTATGCCTACTGTTATTGCTTGGTGTTTTGTTTATATATGTCTGTGCTGTTGTTTCATGTCATGTATATAAGTGCTGTATAGTATCTTTTCTTCATGTGTTAGTGTACATGTTATATATGATGTGCGCAAGTATATCTCTTCCCTTCATGTTAGTTTTGTTTGTAATTTTTATGTTGTTATGTTTTTACTTGTTAATTTTCTTGGGGTTTGTCCATCAGATATATGTGTATACATATACTGTATATGCACTGTACTTATAGTATATAGTGCGTGTATACATATATTTTACATATATATATATATATACTGTATATTTATATATAATTTTTTGTTATGTACATTCATATATATATATATATATATATATATATACACTGTATGCATATATATATATATATATATATATATATACATATATATATATACTGCATACATATACTTGAAGTTTGTTCCTATCTTGTTTGTATGTCTTTTTTGCTTGTTACTTTGTACATGTGTCTGTGAAATATTGAGACTATAAAGATATATTTTATATATACAGTATATATAAAAGTATATATAACTATCTTTTTGTCATGTGTTTATGTATATGTTATCTATGTGTGTAAGTATATATGTGTGTGTGTAGTATATATATGTTAGTCATTTTTTTCTGGTTCGTATGTTTCTACTTGTTAAGTATTAAATGTTTGTCCACCAGACATTGCACATATATATATATATATATATATATATATATATATATATATATATATATATATATATATATATATAAAAATATAATGAACACATATATAAATATGTACTTATACACTGCATATACTGTATGTATAGATATACAGTATATATATAGAGATATATATGTGTACGGTACTTATACGCTATATATATATATATATATATATACAGTATGTGTGTGTGTGTGTATATATATATGTATGTGTATATATGTGTGTGTGTGTACTATGCTGATATGCTATACATATATATATGTGTCTGTGTTTGTATTGTACTTATGCGCTGAATATATATATATATATATATATATATATACATGAATTATGTTCTTATCTTGTTTGTCTGTCTTTTTTACTTGTTACTTTGTATGTACAGTATGTCGGTTAAGTATTGAGTATATAAATATATATATATATATATATATATATATATACATATATATATATACACACATTTTATATATACGTATGTATATATATATATATATATACATATATATATATAGTATATGTTTGTGTATGTGTAGTCTTGTGTTTGATTAAAGAAAAAGGTTCCATGCTTGGTGGCATGATACCTGTGAAATGTTCTCGCCACTATATTGATTATTTTGGGTAATCTGTTTACAGAGGCCGATCCTTACTTCATTGTAAAATTGCAAGACTACACTGCAGTGGAAAAGGATGACGTGACCCTGGAGTGTGAGCTCAGCAAAGATGTACCAGTGAAATGGTTTAAAAATGGTGAAGAAATCAAGGTTTCAAAGAATGTTACCATCAAGACTGATGGCAAACGCAGAATTCTGAAGATTAAGAAAGTTGAAGAAAAAGACAAAGGGGAATATGAATGTGACTGTGGAACAGATAAAACCAAAGCAACTGTAAATATAGAAGGTGGGTTAATAGTCAAGACATTTTGGATTTATTTCCAGAAATTATTTATGCTATGTTAATAATGAGAATATTCTTTGGTGTTACAGCACGCATCATTAAGATCGAGCGCCCCTTGTACGGAGTGGAGGTATTTGAAGGTGAAACAGCACGATTTGAAGTTGAAATCTCAGAACCTGACGTCCATGCCCAATGGAAACTAAAAGGAGAGATACTGTTTCCTTCACCTGTAAGCAATGTATAATCTTAAATTAATAACTTCCTCTGTTCACTTAAAAACTTTTTTAGCTTCAGGATCAGGAACACACTGTTCCTCAGTCTCCTGACTTCCTGTATTCAGGGAAGGTCGGGATCTGATGTGTTCTTGAAGATTAATAATTGTGCCACTAGCCTAAACCATGCGCTCTTTGATGTTGCAAGCAGAAGCAGCTTCAGAAGAGCATAGTGATACTAAAGCCAGCGTTATCCAGCGTTCAGACCAGTTTAGATCAGCTCTATAACATATAAAACTTATAAGCAAAGTCTATCCACCATTTGTATAGTGTGACCATCAATCTAGACAATGAGCAGTAAACAATAACATTAAAAATCCTTCTGTTTTTAAGAATGAGAGGATTTTTAAAAACAAGTAAATTGCATTGTGCAATTTTAACCATTAGTAATGTTGAGACTAACATTTTAAATAAGTTTTCACCTTTACTTTAATATTAATGACCTATAGTTGAGATAGGTCATCAATATTAGATCGTAGGGAATGATTGAAGCTACACAGCAACATGGTTTGTGTAATAAATGATACTGCAGTTTTCTAATTCCAGTGAATATACGATAGAAGCACAAAAACACAATTACTTGAGTTGTTAAAAAGAATTTGTTAGCAGGTTTTTGCTACCTCATCTAATATCACTATGATGTAGGCAAAGAGACTCTGAAGCCAACGATGTAGCCATTTATGACCAACCAGAGCTTTAAGATTTAGCCATATTGCAAATCTGAGAGAGTTGTCAAGCCCACACCAGGCTCTCAATAGAAATTGTACATTGACAGTGAGTTGTCAATCAGAGCAATGATAATCACCAGGTGATAAAGCCATTAGTTTAAGTAAACAACATCACACAGCCTGATAAGAAAGTCATAGTTGAATTTTGTATTTTAACCCTTATAGCATGTTGTCCTCAGATTACATAGAAAAAAACTGCTGACAGATTCCTTTTAAAGTTCTGTAAAACCCTTTTAACATTTAAAATAAATTAATATTATTTCTTACTTATTTGCTCATGTATCTGTGTTTCTTTTGTAAAAGGACTGTGAAATCATAGAGGATGGAAAGAAACATGTTCTCATATTATATAACTGCAAATTGCCTATGGCAGGCGAGATTTCCTTCCAGGCTGCTAATGCCAAAAATGAGGCTAATCTCAAAGTGAAAGGTATGTGTAAATTCTATAACTGTATAAATATGCAATAGGAAGAATCAGATAATTATTTTCATACATTTTTTTTATACATCTTCCACAAATTGGAAAGATTAGTACACATGTTTTAAAAATCAATCAACCTATTTTAACCAATGTCATTATATTTCATTTCAGAACTTCCACTCATCTTCATTACTCCACTCACTGACGTCAAGGTGTACGAAAAAGATGAAGCAAGATTTGAGGGTGAGACTTCCAGGTTGCCTAAGACTTATCGTTGGCTAAAAGGATCCCAAGAACTTCAGTCAGATGAAAAATATGAACTTCTTGCTGAAGGCACAAGACATTCTCTTGTAATCAAGTCCGTTGCCTTTGAAGATGAAGCTAAATACATGTTTGAAGCAGAAGATAAGAGAAGCAGTGGAAAACTCATCATTGAAGGTTTGTTACTACTGCTTTCTTTAATTTAATTTTCCAAAAAATTATATTAATGATAACATTGAGTGAACTTCCAGAAATTTGATTTGGGCAGATATATGCAGTTTGAAATGTGATGTGAATTCAAATGGCTGGGAAGGGATTAAAAAAATATAAACTTAAGAAATATCTTAAATAAAGAATTTACAAAAAAAAGAAAGAGAGCAAAAAAAAATATAAACTTATCTATTCTCAATCTTCCCTTACTTGTCCCAGCACCATTTTATTCCATCTTTCATCCCGCCAGATCTTCTATTCACTAGCCACCATGTCATTGAGGTGCATTGTGCCTCACATCATGGCATGGAACCTAGTGAATGGAAAACGCAGCCAGAAGAAAACTGTTAGTTAGAATAAAGAGGACAGAAGATAGGACAGCTGATCAGAGGACGTGAAATGGTGGGGAAGATATTGGAAGGGCCAAGGACAACTGAGTACAAGATTTTTTTTATTTTTTTTTACCCATACCTAAAACTTTTTATTTCAGCAAAAAGGTCACTGAACAGCTACCATTTTTCTAGATTCACCCAAAACAAATCGCAAAAAATTTTAGATTCAGATTTTTTTGTAAAAAGTGTAGAGTATTCGATTTGCTTAGAAATGATTCGCTCACATATAATTAATATTATTTGCATTACAGTTCTAAATGCTTCAAGAAAATAAAAATATGCCTTATGGATAATTTAGAGCCATTTATTATCACCCATCAATCATTAGTAGGCAAGTTAGGTGCATATACATTTTTGGCTTTCATAGTATCATTAACGCATTTGTATAATGTTGCGTGTTGCAGGCATTCGTCTTGAATTTATAACACCACTCAAAGATGTAACTGTTAAAGAACAAGAGACAGCTGAATTCACAATCGAGTTATCTCATGAAAATATCCAAGTGAGTTGGTTCAAGAATGACCAGCATCTTCATCCTAGCAAGTCAGTGTCCATGCACGACGATGGCAAATTCCACACTATCAAATTCAAGGATGTCACTTTGGATGATACCTCTCTAATCAAGGTTGAAGCCATGGGAAAGACAAATGATGCTAAACTCACAGTGCTTGGTAAGTTTGAACATATATGCCTTGATACAACCTGCTAACACCTTTCCTAAAACTCGAAATTAATAATTGTGTCTTCCTTGCAGAGGGAGATCCATATTTTGTAACCAAGCTCCAAGACTACACTGCCGTAGAGAAAGATGAAGTTGTATTGCTCTGTGAAGTCAGCAAATCCAGAGCACCAGTAAAATGGCTCAAGGATGGACAAGAAATAATCCCATCCAAAAATGTCACAATTACAACAGATGGAAAGAAACGTATTCTTACCATCAAAAAGGCTTCAAAGAAGGATATTGGTGAATACACTTGTGATTGTGGTACTGACCAAACCACTGCTAAGCTCAACACTGAAGGTGACTTAATATAAGCCATTAACTAATACTCATCATTTTGTACAATGACAGAATAGTTTTTATAACACCTATCTTTTTTCTTTCTCATCCTTAGAACGTGACATTAAGGTTGTCCGCCCTCTGTACAGCGTAGAGGTCATAGAAACAGAAACTGCTCGTTTTGAAACTGAAATCTCTGAAGATGAGGTCCACGCTAACTGGAAATTGAAAGGAGACGCTTTACATTCTTCTCCAGTAAGTATTTTTAGCATGTGCTAAATTTGGTACTACAAACCATTTTTTGGTACTTTTTTAAATGTTGCAGTGTTTTATTTTATACTTAATTTTTACACTGATAAAGGTTCTGTAACATCTAAGGACATAATTGTATAAGTATACAGTAGGTTTATAATTAAAAAAAATGCTTAAATAACTTAATCGGTAAAAAGAAAACTTCTACAGATAATTAATCTCACCCACATCTACACATTATTTACAAAACCTCAAGAATGTTGCGTGCTTACCTTAGTCTTCTCTTCGGTAGTCAATCTGTACTAGAATATTATGAATAACATATAAAACAATTCATACATAGAAGACAAATTTGGTCTGAAATTAAGAGACCACAAATAAAGTTATATCTAAGTATATATAAAAGTACAGTAAAAAGTGTAATATACATGAAATTTAAGTATGTAAAAGATTAAAAACGTTTAAGCAGACGACACAAAAATAAAAAAAGAAAAAATTTGAACTCAGTTTTTAAATTGCAATAAATTTATTTGTTTAGGATTGTGAAATCAAAGAAGAAGGCAAAAAGCATTTCCTCATTCTTTACAATGTCCGTTTAGACCAGGCTGGTGGAGTAGATTTCCATGCTGCCAATGCAAAATCTAGTGCACATCTCAAAGTTAAAGGTAATGCATTGCTTTAATTTAAATACACTGTTTTAGAATAAAATTAAAAAAAAAATTCAGAGGGTTGAAAATTCTAAAAATTATATATAATATTGTCTTATTATGCTATTGTAGATATACAGTATGTATTAAGTGTAGACATACTAAAGATAATGGCTTTGAAATTGTTGCGGCATTATTAATACCATGAATGCTTATCTAATAAGTTGTTATGAAAGACGAGAGTTACGAAGAAAGACTTGCTGTGTTGGCATGTTAACTGCTGATTGTGACAGCATTATAGTTACAATTTTGGAAAGTGCCAAAAGATTGATGGACAGCAGCAGATAAGCTGGCCAGGTGCCACCTGTTTCTGGCCAATAGCAAGTTTGCTATTTTAGAAAGGATATGCCATATGTAGAAAAAGACATATGGTTGATTGGTATGTGGACAGATGCTACAAACATACTGTATACTGCTGACTTGGCTCAATGTAAGGAAACACCGTATGCAAATTGTAGTAGGTCCCACCTCTCAGTAGCTGCTGGAAGCCACAGCCCATGTAGACTTTAAATAGTTTCAGTGCAGCCCTCAGCATCCTGAAGGGAAGCCGCAATGGAAATTGGAGGGTAAGGGGCCTGTGCTGTCCTGTGGATGAGGATTTTAATGGAAAATGTCTTCTTCTGTTGGAAAAGCCCGTGTAATTGGCCTGCTAAGGCCCTTGAAAGATGTGACTGTAACAGCTGGGGAAACGGCTACCTTTGAGTGTGAGCTTTCTTATGAAGGAATCCCCGTGGAATGGTTCCTTAACGGACAAAAATTAGAACCGAGTGACAAGGTAAGGAAAGATTTAACTATTTTTATATATATATATATATATATATATTTATATACATGAAAATATATAATATATATCACAAAGTTATATTTGCTAAATGCATGTAGTAATAATAAATTTAATAAGCAAAAATAACTGAACTATTAGCATTATGTTTACTCTGATAGTTTTATTTTTTTCTAAAAACTTATTGAAAATTATTCTAATATTTTTAATTATTTGGATGATACTGTAGCTACGATAAGGAATGCATAGCAACATGCCTTTCTGGATTAGTTTTTCATTCACTTGATAACTGTAGTAAAGTATTGTGCTTATATGGGAATTAGTAGGCTTAAAATTCCATTTCAGGCAATTGACAGCATAACTTTGTGTCCAGATTTGCACTCCAAGTGCTCTGTCGGATGCTATTTTTATCCCAGCTTCAAGTGCTCCTTTTACATGTCAAGATACCGGAGCCCTAAGTAATTGAAAAACATTAGTCTCTGCTGACTTCATTAGTTAGCAGCTTTAAAAATAATGTTCAGTCAAGATATTTTATTTTGCATAACATCATTTCATAAAAATTTAGTGGTGGATGACGTGTATAGAAAATTTGATATTAAACGTGATGGAATTTTAATTTATATTTTTTGTTATTAAACTGCAATTATTATTTTTATCATTATGATTTAATAGCACTTTATTGTTATCATTATATAGATATTTAGCTTATAACATTTTCAAGAAAGTAATTATATGCAGAAAGTTGGAAAAATGTAGTGAGTAAGGGACAAAAAAATAATAGCTTATGATAATTTACATATAATAATCGATACATAACTAATTAGATTTTTATTATTGCCAGTTTTATATAGTTTTACGGGGGGGTTTGAAATCCACAATTTTAAAAATTTACAGAAAATTGGGTGTTCTTATTTCCAAAGTAGGCTCATTGGAGATAAGTTATTTTTTTTTACTATTCAGAGTCTCAAAAATGTTTGTATTGGTAGATTGTTACTCGTGCTGAAGGAAAAGTTCACACTATCACGCTCAGGGATGTGCAGTTGCCAGATGCTGGAGAAGTAACACTCACTGCAAAAGACTTCAAGACACAGGCCAACTTGATTGTGAGAGGTAAGGTAGTAGCTTTCAATGTATCTGTTCCCATTGTTAATACAAGGAGCACTTGTTAACCAATTTTCAACCTTGTAGAACCTCCAGTTGAATTTACCAAACCTCTTGAGGACCAAACAGTAGAAGAGGAAGCCACTGCAGTTCTTGAGTGCGAGCTGTCCAGGGAAAATGCTGAGGTTAAATGGTTTAAGAATGGTCAAGAAATCCACAAGACCAAGAAATATGATCTTATTGCTGATGGCAGAGTCAGAAGACTCATTATTCATGGCTGCACAATGGATGATGCACGGACTTATACCTGTGATGCCAAGGAATTCAAGACATCTGCATTCTTGAATGTAGAACGTAAGTTGCTCTACATAAACACATAGTTACATTGGTTGAAAAAAGACCTAGGTCCATCTAGTTCAACCTTCCTCCACCAATTATACATTTTGTCATTAAGTCATTTGTAACCAACAATGTTGTGTGTACTGAGGAAATCATCCAGCCATTTTTAAAAAGCTGTTATAGTATCTGTCACTACTACGTCTTGTGGTAGGGCATTCCACAGTCTTACTGCTCTAACTGTAAAGAACCCTTTCCTATTTAGCTGCCGGAATGGCTTTTCCTCCACTCGCAGTGAATGTCCCATGGTCCTTAGTATTGTCTTTGGAAGGAATAAGTCATGTGCCAGTCCTTTATATTGACCACACATGTATTTATACTTATAAATGAGATCTCCTCTGAGACTTCTTTTTTCTAAGCTAAACAAATCCAACTTTTCTAACCTGTCATCATATGTGAGGCCTCCATTCCTTGTAGTAGTCTAGTTGCCTGCTTTTGAACTGACTCTAACTTCTAACTGTCCTTTTTAAAATGTAGAGCCCAGAACTAGATCCCACATTCTAGATGTAGCCTTACAAGTGATTTATAGAGGGGTAACAATACGTTGGGATCACGGAATCTAATCTCTCTTTTTATACACCCTAGAATCTTCTTTGTAAGTTTAGGTTAATTTATAAAGTAAATTACGAGCATGAGTTTTAAACTCAGGGTATATTAATATCATAGTTACTGCCTTACTTTACAAAGGTGGAACATAGTTGTAGAATTACAAAAATATTCTTTTTATACAGCTCCATTTGTGGAATTCACCAAACCCCTTACTGACATTGAAGTTAAAGAAAAGGAAACTGCTCGCTTTGAGTGTGAAATTTCCCGTGAAAGTGCCACGGTACCTTTTTTTTACTTTATTATATATGTTTAAGTACTTGTCAAGAAATGGAATATATTTAGTTTTATTTTTCCTTACACTAACTGTGACGTTTTAACTCTAAAGGCCCATTGGTTCAAAGATGGAATTGAAATTCGAAAGGGCAAGAAATATGATATTATTGCTAAAGGAGTGACACGTGCCTTAGTTGTGAGCAAATGCGTATTTGATGATGAAGCCGAGTATGTCTGTGAATCAAAAATGGCCAAAACCTCTGGATTGCTTACAGTCATTGGTAAGCAATAACTATAGACCATAATTGTTCAAAACAATACAAAAATGTAATGTACAATGCATTTTGGCCTCCTTTATACAAAATAACTCTTGTTTTTTTGTGCATTTTCAATGAATTTGCAGAGGAAGAAGCCATTTTTACCAAAAATCTCCCTAATATTGAATCATGTGAATCAGATTCTGTCAAACTTGTTTGTGAGGTCTCGAAGGCCAGTGCTGATGTCACTTGGTTTAAAGGAGACACTGAGTTACCAGATGGAGGAAGATACGAACATGTTGCTGAGGGCAGAAAGAGAATTTTGATCATTAATAGCATCAATTTGGATGATGCTGGAGAGTACAACTGTAGATTGCCAAGTACACAAACAACAGGAAAACTTGGAATAAAAGGTTCGAAATATCTTGATCTTATTTTAAATAAAATATTATTACTAGTACATCATCGTAATTTGATTTTTATCCATTTTTAAAGAACTTGCTGCTGAGTTCATTTCCAGACCACAGAATATTGAGGTATTGGAAGGGGATAAAGCCGAATTCGTCTGCTCTGTTTCAAAAGAAGCTTTTGAAGTCCAATGGGTTAAGAATGATGTGGTCCTCCAATCTGGTGATAAGTATGACATCAGTTCTGATGGCAAGAGGAGAATTCTTGTTGTTAAAAATGCAGTGCCAAAAGAAGACGATGGAGTCTATGCTGTCATGATTGGACAATCCAGAGCACCAGCAGAACTGACAGTGATTGGTAAGTTCTAAGATATGTATAAAATGTAATATTTTCTAATATCGACTCTATTGGCAAAATATTGAATTCTATCAAACATGCTTTTTATTATTAAATATGAAAATTATTACTACAGTGTGAATGGTATGGTATAGCTACTTGATACGCTAGGAGAGATATGCCAATTAGAGATGGACAAAGAAAATTGACGTCCAGTCCTTTGTTGCAGCTGGAATTCACATTTGTAGCAGGCATCCTCAGCCCAGCATTTGATGGGCACCCCTATTGGTTCCTAGGCCCACAGTGTCATGATATTGCAGCTTGATGCATGTCATAGTGTGGCATGAGTCCAGGCTGAGAATGCCGGCCACCCACAGAAGTGGGGTATGGCTGGAAAAAAGGACCTGATCAGAGTTCGAAACTGGGTACAATTAATCTTTTTGCTCATTTTTAGTGCGAATATACTATGAATATATATATATATATATATATATATATATATATATATATATATATATATATACATATAATTTTAGGCTCAAAGTCATGGTCACTTACCATTGAACCATTTAATGTGTTGTCTTGCAGAGAGGCTTAGGATTGTCACTCCTGTTAAGGACCAACAAGCTAAGGAAGGACAAGAACTTGTCTTTAACTGTGAAGTCAACACTGAAGGGGCCAAAGCCAAATGGTTCAAGAATGATGAAACAATATTTGATAGCCCCAAATATGTCATGGTGCACAAAGATTTAGTTTACACTCTTAGAATAAGAGATGCTCAACTAGATGACCAAGCCTCTTATACTATACAACTGAGTAACCACAGAGGTGAACAAGCAAAATCTTCTGGAGCCTTAACTGTATCAGGTAAGTAGCTTGTGAACATTTTTTTTACAATTATTCTCTATACTCTATATCAGGTTTCAATGACTTTAATGATTTTTCATTCCATATTTCAGAGGAGGATTTGAAAATCATTGAACCCATTGAAGATATTGAGACAATGGAGAAAAAATCGGTCACGTTCTGCTGCAAAGTCAATCGTCCAAATGCAACGGTCATGTGGATGAAGAATGGCCAGGAAGTTGTTTTGGACAAAAGAGTTTTGTACAAAGTTGACAAATTCAAGCATTCTCTGATTATCAAAGACTGTGGCTTTGTCGATGAAGGTGAATACACTGTCATTGCTGGACAAGACAGGGCAGTAGCAGAACTTTTGATCACAGAAGCCCCAGCAGATTTTGTACAGCAACTACAAGACCAAACTGTTATTGAATTTGAGGATGCAGTTTTCACTTGCCAGCTCTCTAAGGAGAAAGCAGCCGTGAAATGGTACAGGAATGGTCGTGAACTTAGAGAAAACAAGAAGTAAGAGCATTGTGCATTTTATTATTATTTTTATACTGTATTCAGAGTTTCACTTGTCACACATTTTATTTATATATGTACATTCTTTCTTAAGGTACCAGTTTGAGAAAGATGGAAGTCTTCACAGACTTGTTATTAAAGACTGCAGACCAGAAGATGAATGTGAATACTCATGCGGAATTGATGAAAGGAAAACCAGAGCTAGACTTTTTGTTGAAGGTACAACTAATAAAAAATTTTACCCTATTATTTCGAAAAAGTTTACTGTTCATATTATATTTATCTCTTTTGAATCTTAATTTTTTCCTTATCTTTATTTAGAAATTCCAATTGAGATTATTAGGCCACCACTTGATGTATTTGAAGCACCAGGCTCAGATGTCATTTTTGAAGCCGAGCTAAACAAGGATAGAGTTGAAGTAAAATGGTTGAGAAATAACATGATCATTGTCCAAGGAGACAAACATCAAATGATGAGTGAAGGAAAAATCCACAGAATGCAAGTGTGTGAAATCAGACCCCGTGATCAGGGTGAATATAGATTTATTGCCAAGGATAAAGAAGCAAGAGCAAAACTTGAATTAGCAGGTACTGTATTGTTTAACGGATACACCCAATTATGAATTAGATTTTTCAAACTATAAGTAGATCTAACTTTACTCTATTTAACTACATTTTGTCACCAACAGCTGTACCAAAGATCAAGACAGCAGACCAGAACATCGTGATTGATGCTGGAAAACCACTCACAATGTCTGTACCATATGACGCCTATCCAAAAGCAGAAGCTCAATGGCGTAGAGGAGATGATGCTTTGCCTGACACATACGTTGACACAACAGCAAATGACACGAGCTTCAGAATCCCTGAAACAAAGAAAGCACATAAAGGACATTATACAATCGTAATACAAAATAAACATGGCAAGGCAGAGGCACATATTAATTTAGATGTAATTGGTAAGTTATGATAGAAAGTTGACAAATTATTATTATTTTTTTTAATTAAGCTTTTAATCACTAAAAAACTTTGTCGTTTCTTCAGATGTCCCTGGACCGGTTAGAAATCTTGAAGTTGTTGACACCTATGATGGAGAAGTCAGTCTGGCATGGGAAGAACCACAGAGTGACGGTGGCAGTAAAATCACTGGCTACATTGTTGAAAGAAGAGACATTAAGCGCAAGACTTGGGTTCTTGTCACTGACCATGCAGATAGCTGTGAATACACAGTTACTGGTCTCCAGAAAGGCGGTGTGGAATATCTCTTCCGTGTCAGTGCCAAGAACAGAGTAGGTGCTGGAGAACCTGTGGAAACAGACAAACCTGTTGAAGCCAAGAGCAAATTTGGTAAGCACTAACAATAATTATGCAAGGAAGATCATTTTCATTACGTTATAGATTACGATAACTATAACATAAATCAATATGTTTTATAGATGTCCCAGGACCTCCGTTGAATGTAGATGTTTGCAATGTCAATCGCTTTGGAGCATCACTTACCTGGGAACCACCAGAGTACGATGGTGGATCTGAAATAACAGCATACATTATTGAACTACGTGACAGAGCTTCAATCAAATGGGACGCTGCCCTGATTACCAAACCAGATGAACTAGGAGCTACTCTCAATGATGTTGTGGAGAACAAGGAGTACATCTTCAGAGTGAGAGCTGAAAATCAAGCTGGAGTTGGTAAACCAAGTGCAGCAACACGTGCTGTGAAGATCAGGGATCCCATCGGTATGCACTGTTGATGTAACGGGACTACCTAAATTGTTAGAGGTCCAAGAGTACCAACAATATGTGCATTTTTATTTACAGAAAAGCCAAGTCCTCCTATCAACCTCACCCATTCCAATCAAACCAAGGAATCTGTTCAGCTTACATGGGAACCTCCTCTACAGGATGGAGGAAGCCCAGTATTAGGATATATTATCGAAAAATGTGAAGAAGGTACAGACAAGTGGATTCGTTGTAACATGAGGCTTGCACCTGAACTTACATACAGGGTATGTTTATAGACATGACCTATATTCAATTTGAGTGTTAGATTTTGGAATCCATTTGTTATGAAAATTAGAATTTTACAGTTTAGAACCTGATTGATTGTTCATTTTAGGTGACTGGCTTGAAAGCTGGGGCTAAGTATCTCTATAGAGTCTCTGCAGAAAATGCTGGTGGCATTTCAGATCCTACTGAAAGCCTAGGACCACTTACAGCAGACGATCCTCACTGTAAGTATATACATTGCTTTCCAAAATAATAATTTCAAATATGGATATTTACAAATAAATATACTCACATGTGGAATGAATAATTTTCTTTTTTAGCACATCCTAAGATGGATTTGAGTGCCTTCAAAGATGGCCTTGAAGTAATTGTGCCTGAACCTCTTAAAATACACGTCCCTATCAGTGGTTACCCAACTCCTACTGCCATATGGTCAGTGAATGGAACAGTCTTGGAAAACAATGAACGTGTCAAGATTGATACAACTGCAACTTTTGCAGAACTAGTGATTTCTCCAAGTGAACGGCCCGACAAGGGAATTTATACTTTAGAGCTTCAAAATACCGTGACATCAGTTTCTGGAGAAATTAATGTTAATGTAATTGGTAAGTGCTGATTTTATTTCTTATCTAATTACAATCCTGAGGAAAACATATTGTGCTCTTATTAATTAATTGTTATTAAACTTTTTATAGCTCGTCCAAGTGCTCCAAGAGAGCTTAAGGTTGGAGAACTCACAAGAAGCACTCTTAATCTGTCCTGGGAAGCACCTGAAAATGATGGAGGCAGTCCACTGACTGGATACCTTATAGAGAAACGAGAAGTCAACCGCAAGACTTGGGCTAAGGTGAGTAATGAAATAAAATTAATTTCACAGGGATTTAATTGCTAACCACCAACTAATCAAAGGCAATAGCAATTTAAGGATAGATTCAATTTAAATACTTCTGCCTTGACCCTATGAAACTATTATGATAATACATTACCCTCCAAGGGCTGTATATGAACCACATATAGAGCAGAACCTGCAGCTTTCAGCTCATTATTGGGATGACTTCATTTTCAAATGAGGCTAGTCTTAAAAGTTGTAAAAACAGGCCAGTAGTGTGCTGTGCATTCAAGACCTGCACTATTTACTACAAATTTCCACAGTTGTGTGGCAATCATCAGCAATCCACAATCACTGGAGAAGCATTTGAATGCCAAAGTATTTCTAAAGATCCTTTATGATATCCTAATGAGCGTAGGGACTAGTCGCAATGGCGTTAGTTTCTGCGCTCATTCCACCCTCTTAGCATGTTAGCACGCCCACAGAGGCGTGCTAGCATGATATTCAATGCAGCATCACCAGTGGTGACGCTCGTACCTATGTCGACTGTCACTGCTGATCCGCAGTCCCGGCACTTCTGGTCATGTGCATTAGACCTCTCTGAAGCAGGGATGCGTACACCCGGCTTCATACTGCACATGACCGGAAGTGTTGGGACTTCAAATCAGCGGTAACAAGTGGAGACAGGTAAATGCATCACCACTGATGATGCTTCATTAAATAGCAAGTTAGCACCCCTGTGTGGGCAAGCTACCATGCTAAGAGGGCAGAATGAACACATGAACTAATGACCTTGCGACTAGTCCTGCACTTATTAGCATATCATATAGGATCTTTAGAAATACTTTTTTCTAAAGATCTCTTTATCTATGCTACTAGATACAGGGACGGTTAGGCAGGGATTAGAAATATGCATCCAGAACTGCTCATGGTTCTGGGTGCATATTGCACCTGGCAGGTTCCCTTTAATCTGTACTTGCCACACATTTGTGCTACTTAATCTTAAACCATATGATGTTTTGCAAGGTGGTTCTCAGCCACATGGGATAATACTACCCCACTGTGGCAATGCATAAGCCCTGCCAAGATTTTTGTTTACCCAGGTAAAGTTTTACATATAATTTATTTTTAAAAGCCAAATTTTTATTGATTACTATAAACTATTAAATGTGGGACATTGTTAAACATTGCCTGTATTGGTAACCATTTAAGTACAAGTTGATTTCTTGATGGTTTGTTCTTTCGTAGGTCATAGAAAATGTCCTAGACCAAGAGTTCACCGTTTCTGACCTTGTGCAAGGCAAAGAATACCTGTTCCGTGTTTCAGCTTGCAATAAATGTGGACCAGGAGAACCTGCATACATTGATGAACCAATAAACATGTCGGCACCAGCAAGTAAGTTAATATTTTCATTGTATTTTTTGAGAATACCAATTTCTAAAAACTTAGACTGAGCAATATTTTTCAATATATTACTTAAAAAATTGTTCTCATTCTTCTTCCATCACAGCCACTCCTGATCCACCCGAAAATGTTAAGTGGAGAGATCCAACTTCTAAGGGAATATTCCTCACATGGGAACCACCTAAGTATGATGGCGGTTCACGCATCAAGGGTTATCTTGTGGAGAAATGCCAACGTGGAACTGACAAATGGGAAATTTGTGGTGACTCTGTTATAGAAACAAAGTAAGTGTAAACCTGGTTTGGAGCAAAATATCAGTTTGCAGATGAATGTCAGAAATGTACCTATTTTCTCTTCGTAACCTCTTTACAGATTCCAAGTAGACAATCTCACTGAAGGTCAATGGTATGCATACCGTGTTAAAGCACTCAATAGACTTGGTGCTAGTAAACCAAGCAAGCCGACAGATGATATCCTTGCTACAGATCCTAAAGGTAAATGATATTCTGGACATGTTTAAAGTCTAATTATAATAAATGATTAGAAAATAATTTTATAAAATAGTTAGAAATGTGTGCGTGTGCATGATACTCATGATATGGGGTATACTTCTAACACATTCTTCCTCTTTACTAACACAGAGGCACCTGAAATTTTCTTGGATGTTAAACTTATTGCTGGCATAACAGTGAAGGCTGGAACCAAAATTGAATTGCCAGCTACAATTACTGGCAAACCAGACCCTAAGGTTTCATGGAACAAAGCCGACTCTCTGCTGAGAGTGGACAAGCGGGTTACTATTGAGTCCAAACCGGGACATTCAACAGTTGTCATTACGGAGAGCACAAGAAGCGATTCTGGAACATACATCATAGAAGCAGTAAATACCTCTGGCAGAGCTACAGCGGTTGTTGAAGTGAATATTTTAGGTACGAATCTGTTGTTTACTAAATTACTTTAAAAAACACCTTAGAATTGAAATATAAATTTAGATTACATGCTTCTCAGATGACAGTTTTCTTCTTTCCTTATACTACTTAATTTATAATGATACATATTATATATACACAGATAAACCTGGACCTCCAGCTGCCTTTGATGTTTCTGAGATTACCAATGAATCTTGTGTACTGACCTGGAACCCTCCACGAGATGACGGAGGCTCAAAGATTACCAACTACATTCTGGAACAAAGAGCAGGAGATAGTGAAGTCTGGCACAAATTATCATCAACTATTAAAGAAACTCGATTTAAGGCTACAAAACTTACTGCTCTTAAAGACTACATCTTTAGAGTTAGTGCTGAAAATATGTATGGTATTGGAGAGCCAGTGCAATCGATTTCCATGGTTGCCAAGTACTCATTCGGTAGGTGGATACCTGCTTACTTTGTCCACAAAATTCAAAAAATTAAGTTGTTGCAGTCAATTTGATATAACAATTTTTATTTCTTCTTCTTTTTTACAGACCCACCTGGACCACCAACTCGTCTTGAACCTTCTGACATTACAAAAGACGCAGTGACTTTGACCTGGAATGAGCCAGATGAAGATGGTGGCAGCCCAATAACTGGATATTGGGTTGAAAGACTTGACCCTGAATCTGGAAAATGGGTCAGATGCAACAAAACTCCAGTTAAAGATCCTACATACAGGTATGTAGCCATGCCACATACAAGCCATACCAATATGCTAATAATGATCATTCCATTATTAATAAATATATCTGTAAATAGCAATATATTTAAAGAGTGGAAGACATTAACCATAACATTTTTATATTCAACAGAGTTAAAGGCCTTACAAACAAAAAGAAGTATCAGTTCCGAGTTTTGGCAGAAAATATTGCTGGTCCTGGAAAACCAAGTAGAGAGACTGATCCTATCTTAATAAAAGATCCAATTGGTATGTTTCATTTTTACATAGAAGATGAAGCCAGTTGCATTGTCTTTTTAGTGAAAAAGACATTATTATAAACTTTAATTATTTTTCTTTTCATTTAGATCCACCATGGGCTCCTGGCAAACCAACCGTCAAAGATGTTGCTAAAACATCTGCTTTCTTGAACTGGTTGAAACCAGAGCATGATGGTGGTGCCAAGATAGAGTCCTATGTTATTGAGCTCTTGAAGACTGGAACTGATGAATGGGTTAGAGTGGCCGATGGTATTCCATCTACCGAACACTTTTTGAAAGGCCTCATGGAAAAACAGGAGTACTCATTTAGAGTAAGGGCGGTAAACAAGGCCGGAGAAAGTGAGCCTAGTGAACCAAGTGACCCAGTACTCTGCAAAGAGAGACTTAGTAAGTTGTGTCCACTTCTGGTCAAAAATAATATATAATTCTTTATAACCTTTGCATTTTTACAATATAATGACAATTATATATAGAGATGTACACAAATGTTTTCATTGTAATAAACTAAGCTTCGTAAAAGTCAAGTTTAGCTCTTAGTTATGCTCGTAGCAAGCTATTTATATTATAATGTATTGCACTTAAGTAACCTCGGTACTAATTATGTAATTTCTTCTTTAAATTATTAGATCCTCCTTCTCCACCCCGCTTCCTTGAGGTTATTAATATAAGCAAGAATGTAGCAGATCTTAAATGGACCGTTCCAGAAAGAGATGGAGGCTCTCCAATCACCAACTACATTGTTGAAAAGAGAGACGTTAGACGCAAAGGCTGGCAAACAGTAGACACCACCATAAAGGACATCAAATGTTCCGTGACCCCACTTTCGGAAGGATCCTTGTATGTCTTCCGAGTAGCCGCTGAGAATGCAGTAGGACAGAGTGAATATTGTGAACTGGAAGACTCCGTGTTGGCTAAAGATACATTTAGTAAGTTATCTGTTATTAAAACTGAATCTTGTAAAATAAAACATTTATCGATATTTATGTTTATAGGCTACTATTAGAATATATATATATATATATATATATATATATATATTCTATGTGTATATGTATATATATATATATATATATATATATATCCACCTTCATGTCAAACAGTTTATTTAACACTCATATTGTATTTTCAGCTACACCTGGACCACCTTACGCTTTAACAGTGGTTGACATAACCAAGAGACATGTTGAATTGAAATGGGAAGCACCCAAAAATGATGGTGGAAGGCCCATACTGAGGTAAGCTTCACAAATAGCGGAAATTCATAGAATATGTTATGTTGTGTTCATTTATAAAACTATATTTAAACACGTCCATATTATTTTAAACAGATATGTTATTGAAAAGAAAGAGAAAATGGCAACACGATGGGTCAAAGCTGGAAGGACATCTGGGCCAGACTGTCAGTTCAGGGTAACAGATGTTATTGAAGGCACAGAAGTTCAGTTCCAAGTGCGTGCTGAAAATGAAGCTGGCGTTGGCCACCCAAGCGAACCTACAGATATGTTGGCAATTGAAGATCCAACAAGTAAGTTAAAAACCCAAATATTTAAAAGTAATATTTTACATTAGAACTTAAAAAAATGATCTTAAATTATTCAAATTGTTTTTAGGCCCTCCATCACCTCCTCTTGAGTTACATGTAACTGATGCAAGCAGAAACCACATTGGTATTGCTTGGAAGGCTCCAGAGAAAAATGGTGGTAGCCCAATTATTGGCTATCACATTGAGGCATGCCCAGCAGGCACTGAAAAGTGGATGAGAATCAACTCACGACCTGTTAAAGAACTGAAGTACAAAGCTGAAGAAGGCATTATTCCCGATAAAGAATATATCCTCCGTGTTAGGGCTGTCAATGCCGTTGGTGCTAGTGATCCATCTGAAATTTCAGAGAATGTGTTTGCTAAAGATCCTGACTGTAAGTATACTGTTGAGACTTTATATTAATAGGTTCAAAAATTAAATAAAAAATGCCATAGTCAATTATATCTATATTGTTTTTCCTTACAGGTAACCCAACAATTGATCTAAAAACCCAAGATATTGTGGTTGTAGAAGGAGAAAAACTAACTATCCCTGTGCCATTCAGAGCCGTTCCAGTACCAACTGTTAGCTGGCATAAGGATGGCAAAGAAATTAAAATTGCAGACAGGGTATCATCCAAGAGTGATCACACATTAGCCTCTCTAGATGTCGCTAATGTTGTACATGCAGATGCTGGAGTCTATACAGTCACACTGGAAAACAAAATTGGATCAACTACAGGATCTATTAATGTTAAAGTCATAGGTAAATATTGCATATTTTGTGGAAACAGATAAATAGTTATAAGAAAAAGAGACATTTTCCACTGTACATTTTTATCTTTTAAAGGTTTGCCCGGACAATGTAAAGACATAAAAGCTACCGATGTTACCAAAAATACTTGCAAAGTTTCTTGGGAGCCACCAGAATCTGATGGTGGAACCCCAATATTGCATTATGTACTGGAACGCAGAGAAGCTGGACGCAGAACTTACACTCCGGTGATGTCAGGAGAAAATAAACTAACATGGAATATTAAAGATCTGATACCCAATGGAGAATACTATTTCAGAGTCAAGGCTGTAAATAAAATTGGCGGTGGGGAATATCTTGAACTCAGAAACCCTATCATTGCAGAGGATGCAAAACGTACGTTCTACAGATTATACAGATTGTGACAGTGCATACATAGATTTGTTCTGTTCAAAGTTTTGATTGTTGTCTTCTAATATTCTTCTACAGAAAAACCAGATCCACCTTTAGATTTAGATACCCACAATCCTACTTCAAAATCTATTACACTGACATGGAAACCACCTCAATATGATGGTGGATGCAAGATTATGGGATATGTCATCGAAAAGATTCCCAAAGGTGGTGAAAAGTGGGAACGATGCAATGATTCTCTTGTTCCCGTACTTACCTACACTGTTAAAGGTCTGGTAGATGGAACAGAATATCAGTATCGTGTACGCGCAGAAAATGCTGCAGGAGTTAGTGAACCTTCCCGCGTCACCCCAGGAATTAAAGCTGTAGATCCAATGGGTAAGCATCTTATATTTGTATGTATATATATATATATATATATATATATATATTTAAACTTATTATACAAAGAACACTTTTTGTATCTGAAGTATTTCTATTAACACTTGGTTATTTATACTTCTCATCAGATCCTCCAAAAGTGTTCCTTGCTGGCAGTTTACAATCTGGACTTAATGTGAGACAAGGAGAGGAGATTGATCTAACTGCACATATCACTGGGTCACCATATCCAACTGTTACTTGGCTTAGAAATGATGAAGTCATCAGACCAGAGGAGATAAAGAAGAGAGTGGAAAAAATTGTTCCCCGAAGGAAAAAGGATGAACCTGTTGTGGATGTACCATTCCACCTTTCTTTGCCAGAGCGTTTAACTGTTGACAACAGTAGACAAGGAGAATCTGAACTGTCCGTCAGAGATTCCTTGCGAGCTGATTACGGCACATTTACCATCAAGGTTGAAAATGACCATGGCACTGCAAAAGCTTCATGTGAAGTAAATGTATTGGGTAAGGAAATATTATAATTGATTCCTTAGTAATGATAAAGACAAATCATATAATTAATGAGTGTGAACATTTATGGATTTTTTTCTGGGTCATTTCAGATTTACCAGGTCCACCAGTGAACTTTACTTTTGACGAAGTAAGGAAGAACTCTGTTACATGCCAATGGGAACCTCCCTTGGATGATGGTGGCAGTGAAATCTTGAACTATGTATTAGAAAAGAAAGATAACTCAAAGGCTGAAATCGGATGGGTTATTGTAACATCTACACTAAGGCACTGCAAATACCCAGTCACCAAACTTATTGAGAACAAAGAATACATTTTCCGTGTTACAGCTGAAAATAGATTTGGACCAGGACCACCATGTGTTTCTCAGCCTCTGCTTGCCAAAGATCCATTTAGTAAGTTTTCATTGCTCAATTTAGCTGTTTTAATACATTTTACATGTATGATATGTTTTTATATCAAAGAATAACAATGAAATAATGTGTAAATTGTATTATTTTACAGCTCCACCTGAGGCACCAGAAAAGCCTGAAATTGAAGATGTGACAGCCAACAGTATGATAGTCACATGGAAGGAACCCAAAGACAATGGAAGCCCAATATTAGGATATTGGATTGAGAAACGTGAAATAAACAGCACTCACTGGGCCCGTGTTAACAGGAACCTTATCAATGCCCTTGAAGTGAAAGCTGAAGGCCTTTTAGAGGGCCTAACATACATTTTTAGAGTTTGTGCCGAAAATGCAGGAGGAGCTGGAAAGTTCAGTGTTCCTTCTGATCCAAAGACTGCTCAAGATCCAATATGTAAGTAACAATCCATAAAAACTAAAATACTGTTTGTGCATTAAGAACAGATCCATTTAGATGGGTAATGAGTATTCCCAATTCTTAGCTCTTTCAAATAAGCCAACAAACACCTGATTAATGAGCAAAATACTCATTCGTCATATCCAATGATTTTTAAGCTTGCACAAAAATTCTCGTTATTGACAGTACATTGAACTGTGTAAATAGGTGATGTGTTACCAATAACAGGATATTCTATCCACACAGAAAGATTGTATAAACCACTGTTCTGTGAATGTAGAAGTGTGGTCAGCCAGTGCAAACAGGCCATTAAACAACCACTGCTTAGCTTATATGTAACTGATAGGCAGTCATTTAAAAGTCACAATCGTGTCGTGTAAACCCAGCATGACGTACCATCTTTTATCTTCTTTAGTGCTTCCAGGACCACCAATTCCAAGAATTGTTGACACAAGCTCATCAGCCATTGAAATGGAATGGGATCCTCCTCTATACAATGGTGGTGGAGAAATTACAGGCTACTTTGTGGATAAACAGCTGATGGGCAGCAATGAATGGTCTCGCTGTACAGACAGGCCAGTTAAAACTCGTAAATACACTGTTAAAGGCATTAGAGAAGGCGCAGATTACAAAGTTCGCGTGAGTGCTGTGAATGCAACGGGTGAAGGTCCTCCCGGTGTAACAGAACCCATTACAGTTCTTGAACCACAAGGTATATTTTTGTTTTATTGTATATTATATACACATGGAGGATCAACAAATGTGCTCTAAATCGCAAAAGTGTATATTGCAAGCCTTTTCTTTTTATTTACTTATAGAACCTCCAGTCGTTGAGTTAGACCTTTCAGTAAGAGATGGCATTCAGATTTTGGCTGGACAGGCTCTAAAGATCCCAGCCACCGTTCTTGGACGTCCTGCTCCTAAAATTGAATGGACAATAGAAGATGGTGAACTTAACAAAGAAAAGGCTGAAATAGTTAATGAAGGAACCTCTTCTGTACTTACTATTGCCAATACAGAGAGAAAGGACCATGGAAGATATATTATCACTGCCAGTAATGAAAGTGGTACCAAATATGCGGCAACACGAGTTGAGATCTTTGGTAGGAAAATATTCTTTCTTACTTAGTTTTTTTAAATAGTTTTCTGGAAATATGAAATAAAATAATGTTGACATTGATTTATTTTTCAGATGTTCCTGGACCTGTAACTGAACTGAAGCCAGTTGTTGTTAATAGAAAGATGTGTCTTCTTAACTGGTCTGATCCTATTGATGACGGTGGAAGTGACATCACAGGATTCATCATTGAAAGAAAGGACGCCAAAGCTCATATTTGGAGACAACCAATTGACACTGAGAGATCTAAATGTGATATAAACGGTCTCCTGGAGGGACAAGAATACATGTTCCGCGTCATTTGCAAGAATAAATTTGGCTGTGGTCCTCCTGTTGATTTGGGGCCAATTCTTGCCGTAGATCCTAAAGGTAAATTAAAAATGCATATGATGTTAAATAAGTTTCTTTTTCTTCACATTAGAATGAATAATCTGACATTGTTAAATTTTTTCTTGTAGGTCCTCCTGGTTCACCTGAAAGATTCACCTATACTGAGAGAACTAAGTCAAGTGTAACACTTGATTGGAAACCTCCACGTAATGATGGTGGTAGCCCTGTTACTGGCTATATAATTGAAAAGAGACGACATGATGCCACTGAGTTTGAGAGATGCAATAAGAGACTCTGCCCAGACACATCATTTTTAGTAGAAAACCTTGCAGAATTGCACATGTATGAATTCCGTGCTAAAACCGTCAATGAAATAGGAGAAAGCGAACCATCTTTGCCCCTAAACGTGGTCATTCAGGATGATGAAGGTATTTTAAAGACACAAACTCTGTTACTTTTATATTTTATAATTCATTTGTCAGTGTCCTAATTTATTTCTTGTATCTTTTCCAGTGGCACCCACTGTCACTCTTCGCTTGGCTGTTAGAGGTGATACAATTAGAGTTAAAGCAGGAGAGCCTGTGAACATCCCAGCTGAAATAACTGGTCTGCCTCTGCCAAAGATCGAATGGTCCAAAAATGAGGTCATAATTGAAAAAGCAACACCAACACTGAAGTTTGAGAAACAAGAGGTTTCAAGGAGTGAAGCTAAGTCAGAAGTCATCATGGCAGCTGCACAGAGGGGTGATAGAGGAACCTACACAATCACAGCTTCCAACCGCCTTGGTTCTGCTTACCGTAATTGTAATGTTGAAGTATTCGGTATGTGCTTAGTTTTGTTCTCCACAGACATTTTTCCACTGCTTCCCCCATATAAATGACTAACTATTATGTTGTAAACAGATCGCCCTGCTCCTCCAAGAAATCTTGCAGTTACTGAGATCAAAACTGAATCCTGTTACTTGATATGGGATGCACCTGTAGACAATGGTGGAAGTGAGATTACAAATTATATCATCGACAAACGAGATGCAAGCAAGAAGAAATCTGAATGGGAGGAAGTGTCCAGCATTGTAGTTGACAGGAGATATGGGGTAATTATTCTATTACCTTTAGAATGTAAAACACCTTCTGAAAAAAATATAATGTTCATGTAGGCCATATACAGTGTGGCAATGATTAATGCCTCTTGAATATATATATATATATATATATATATATATATATATATATATATAAATATATATATATACCCATTATACCGAAATCTTACATTACCTTCTACTAGTTTCTATGTTACGTAAACAGGATATTGAATGCTGGTGGTTATAGCCATTTCACTAAATACACTTACCATTGTTATTGTTTTTTAGGTGTGGAATCTTATAACTGATGGAGAATACCAATTCAGAGTTAGGGCAGTTAACAAATATGGCATTAGTGATGACTGTTTGTCAGACAAGGCCGTCATAAAGGATCCATTTGGTCTTCCTGGTGCTCCTAAAAAACCCAAAGTTTCTGACTGCACCAGATCCTCAATGTTGGTTTCCTGGGAGCCTCCACTGGACAATGGTGGATCACCAATAACTGGCTATTGGCTTGAAAAGAGAGAGGTTGGTGGTGTATACTGGGGTCGTGTGAACAGAGCTCCAGTCACCAAACCTGCTGTGAAAGGCCTGGAATTCAATGTATTGCGCTTGATCGAAGGCGTGGAATACCAGTTCAAGGTTATGGCTGTAAATGCAGCTGGAGTTGGACCTCCCAGTGAACCATCAGACCCTGCATTGGCTGTAGATCCAATTTGTAAGTATAAGAGATTTTTTTCTAATGTAATCAAATGATCCTCAAATTTTACAAAAATTTGTATTCTCAAGAACAAGGATTTTTTTTTTTGCAATTTACACTGTCAAATTCAGCAAAATGGTGGCCAGGCAAACAGATAAAAAATAATAGCACTCACCTCCTGTTAAAGTCGTTTTTGCTACTTAAGAAGTTACAGGGATTCTATCAGCACTTGGGAAACTAGAAGTCAAACTTTCTTCCAATCTTCCCAATCCCTAAAGGGTGGACCTTTTATTGTATACCCCATACAGGTCTGAAAATATTTAACTCCTTCCTTACTTTAACACCTCCCCACTTACCTGTCCCATCACCCCCACAGCCAGCCATTCGATCCACCACATCTCTTCTTTTCCTTTTTCCCCGCCATTATGTCATGATCATAAAAAGCATTAGGTCCTACTACATATTTTTTAATCTCCAATTTGGGAACTGCACATCAATACAAGCAGTTCAAAGACATAAATTTGTGCAAATTTTATATTTCAACAGATGTCCCCGGTGCTCCATCATGCCCAGATGTGAAGGACAAAACTAAGTCAAGTGTTACACTTGCCTGGAAGAAACCAGACAAAGATGGTGGCAGTCCAATTAAGGGCTACATTGTTGAAATGCAGGATGAAGGCAGTTCGGACTGGAAGAAGGTCAATGAACCCGACAAGCTGTTCCCTACTTGCGAGTGTGTCGTTCCAAATCTTCAAGAGCTTAAGAAATACAGATTTAGAGTTAAGGCAGTTAATACTGCTGGTGAATCTGAGCCAAGTCATTCAACTGGGGAAATACCAGTAAAGGAAATACAAGGTAAAACAGAACTATATTATTATTATTATTATTAATATAGCATCTCACTTTTCTTGGTCTTTAAAATTAATTGTACAACTTGCTGTATTCATTTCTTGCAGAGGAGCCTGATATCTCAATTGACTTGAAATCTCAAGACTTTTTGAATGTTCGTGCTGGGTCTGCAATCAGGATTTCTGCTGTAATTAGTGGTCGTCCTATTCCCAAAGCATCATGGGAGTTTGAAGGAGCCGCTAACAAAGAGATAAAGGTAAGATATTGCAGATTTTTGTCTGAGTAATTAGGGTATTAGGACTAGGATGAAGTATACCACCATTTCTTTCCTTGCCGGCTGTGCTTCTCCTGGCAAAGCCATGAGCTGATTTTCCTGGGAGCCCCATTCTAAATGATGTCTTTGATTTTATATTTGCAAAAACAATTTGCAAAACTTCTGAA
This sequence comes from Anomaloglossus baeobatrachus, assembly GCF_048569485.1. Lineage (NCBI taxonomy): Eukaryota > Metazoa > Chordata > Amphibia > Anura > Aromobatidae > Anomaloglossus > Anomaloglossus baeobatrachus. The sequence continues at coordinate 68,621,198 of NC_134359.1, read as the reverse complement.
ACTGATATCTTTATATATTTTTATGAGCCCTGATTGTTTTATTGTTGTTGTTTTTGTTCATAATTTTAGGATCAAGTACACAATATTCCAGTGGATTCTCAGGTGTGTAAATAACTTTTCTTTCTATTGCACTACTGAATTATTATGAACCAGAACATTTTAACTCTATGATCTTAGTCATACTCATGTAAAATGTCAACTAAATGTAATGGGTTAAAATTACAAGTAAAATAAAATACTATTTTATGTAATTGAAGTAAATTATAATGAAATATATTCAAAACTATTAAATGCTAGAACTGAGTTCTGTTCGATGTATTAAATCTTCCACATTTTATTTAGGTTGAGGCAACTGATACCACTTCAGTTGTCATCATTCCTGTGGCCAACAGAGGACACTCTGGAAAATACAGCATCACGGCAAAGAATAAAGCTGGACAGAAGACAGCCAATGTTAGAGTCAACGTTTTAGGTAAGGCTTTCCACATATTTTTAAATGAATGCAGTAGAGGAATTTGTACTAAATGAATAAGAACATATAAACTTGTAATAGTAACACATGACATATTTAATAAAACTTATATTACATTCCTATTGATTGCTGTATGCATCAATAATGTTTTTTGTTGGAATACTTTTAATGTATAGAGGTGTACTGATGCATACAGCAATCAATAGGATTGTAGATATAAGTGTAATTAAATATGTCATTATTAGGAATGATCGAATACCTCAAATATTCGGCAACGCCCATATTCACCGAACAGGTCGCCGCTATTTGACCATTTGGAAATATTCGATGCACAATGTAAGTCTATGGGAAACCTGAATAGTTGCCGAATAGCAACTATTTGGGCTTCCCATAGACTTACATTGCGCATCGAATATTCGCATAGCGGCGACCTATTCGTCGGATATTCGTGAAGCCGAATATTGCCGAAAATTTGTGATATTCGATCATCCCTGCTCATTATCCTCCTCTTTGTCCAAGAGACATAACAACTTTTTATTTTTCCACTGATATAGCTGTAGGAAGGCTAATTTTTTGTGAGATATATTGTGGTTTTTACACTAGTCATTTTACCATTATGTACTGAAAAAATGGGTGGTAAAATACTGAAAAAAAAACTATTCTGTTATTATTTTTGAAGTTATATTTTTAATTAAATTGCTGTGTAGTAAAAAAAATGATCTGACAACACGATTCTTCAGGTCAATATAATTAAAGCAACATAAAACAACTTTTTTGCATATATATTTTAGTGGTTAAAATAATTCATAAAATGTGGTTTGTGTGGCCATTTTCAGAAATCTATAGCTTTTCTTATCTTTCTATCAACTGACCTGTATGAGGGCTTGTATTTAGATAAAGGTGATAACTGTATTAATATAGTTTTGATAACTTTTAATTACATTTTTAGAGAAATGGAAGTAGACCCAAAAACCTGCCCATCAATTTTGATATTTTGATTTCTTTTCTTTTCAGCATTCACTGTATGATATAAATATTTTAGACACACAGCAATACCAAATATGTTAGTTTATTTTATTGTTTTAAATCTGATCTATACGTTTGGGGGAATAGGGGGATTTAAATAAATAAATAAATACATAAATAAATATATACTTTTTTTTTTTTACAATTTTCACTAGTTCCTATAGGGGACTCGAACCTGTAATCTCTTGATCATCAATGCAATATGCTGCAATACTGCAGTATTAAAGTATGTTATAAATTATTTGTCTCCTAAAAAGTCCTACCACCTGGCTACCTTGGCAACCCATTGGTTTCCCACGATCATGTCATGAGCAAAGTTGATGGCGGGCTCCAGACTGATGGCCACCATGTTGAAGGACTTTTAAATTTTGCTCCCATGAATTACAGTGGCATTTCAAAGGTTAAATTGGTGCAATTGGAGCTATTTACAATCATATTAGTTACTCTTGAGTACCAATTAAGTATTCGACTGGCTCCTGTGTTATACAAAGCAGGCTCAGCTGCTGAACTTGTGCCATACAGTGATGGCGGACAGCCACCACACATTCATGTTGGCTGTTACTAAGAGGTTAATAAATGTAAAAATATATATTGTATTTTTCTTATATTACAGATGCTCCAGGGCCACCAAAGGACCTCAAAGTTAGCGATGTCACAAGATCCACTGCTAAACTTACATGGAAAGCCCCAGATAATGATGGTGGAGATAGAATTAGGAACTACATTGTTGAAAAGAAAACAGTTGAAGGAAAATCATGGAGTAGAGTGACTACAGACTGTGCAGGAACTTCATTTACTGTGCCAGATCTCATTGATGGACAGGAATACTTCTTTAGAGTTACAGCAGAGAACAGATTTGGAACTGGACCTCCAATTTCAACCATTCAAAGGACAAGAGCAAGAGACCCAATACGTAAGTCTAAAGCGGTGTCAATAAAACTTTTCTATAAAGTTCCATAATACTTTTTAACAAAATATTTTAACATTTTTAGTATTATTTGTATTAATAGTGGTAGTAATATTTATTTTCTTACTCGAAAGATCCACCTGAACCACCTACAAGGCTAAAAGTTGGTCTGGTGACAAAGAATTCAGTAGCATTAACATGGAGACCACCAAAGAATGATGGAGGTGCGCCGGTGACTCATTATATTATTGAGCGCCTATTGTGGGATCCATCTGGTGAAGGCAAAGAAACCTGGAAGCAATGTAATAAACGAGATGTAGAAGAAACAAAATTCACCGTTGAAGACCTAAAAGAAGGGGCTGAATATGAATTCCGTGTCAGAGCCGTAAATGAGGCCGGACACAGCAAACCATCTACAACTGTAGGCCCTGTTGTGGTGAAAGACCAGACTTGTAAGTAGACTATTTGAACTTGAAAACTACATTAAATTATTATATCTGTGTTTGGCTTTTTATATATATATATATATATATATATATATATATATATATATATACATAAATAATTTTAATTGAATTTTATATTAAAGGTCCACCATCTATTGAGCTCAAAGAATTTTTGGAGGCAGAAGAGGGAACAGATATCAGTATTGTTGCGAAGATCAAGGGTGTTCCTTTCCCAACTTTGAAATGGTTTAAAGCACCTGCAAACAAGCCTGACGATAAAACACCAGTTCAGTATGATCAACATGTTAACAAAGTTGTTGGTGAAGCTGACTGCACTTTGCTGATCCACCAGTCACGTAGAAATGATACTGCTTTATATACTGTGACAGCAGAGAACAACTTGGGAACTGATGCAAAGGAAATGCGACTAAATGTCCTAGGTAACTATATATTTTTTCAAATTGTACACTTATCATAAAGAATCTATTATACATTGTTTTTAAAAAAAACAATGATTATTTTTTTTATTATGTAAGTAATTTTTTTTTAACCAATCTTTCATTTTTAATTTTAAATAGGACGCCCCGGGCCACCAGTTGGACCAATTAAATTTGAGTCTATTAAAGCTGAAGATATGACCTTGGCTTGGTTGCCTCCAAAAGATGATGGAGGCTCCAAAATTACAAACTATGTCATTGAAAAGAGAGAAGCTAACAGGAAATTATGGTCCCCTGTAACAAAAGATGTTAAGGAATGTATATACACCATACCAAAACTGATTGAAGGTCATGAATACGTCTTCCGTATTATGGCTCAGAATAAATATGGTGTAGGTCTTCCACTTGATAGTGAACCTGAAACAGCAAGGAATCTTTACTGTAAGTTTGGTACATTTACATTATCTAAAACAACAAATGAATTGAGTCTGTGGCAAGATATTAATATGGTTTGTGTTTCCGCAGCCGTTCCTGGACAGTGTGATAAACCATCAGTCAGTAGTGTTACACGAGATTCTATGACTGTGAACTGGGAAGAGCCAGAATATGATGGTGGATCACCAGTGACTGGCTACTGGCTGGAAATGAAAGAAACTACTGGAAAGAGATGGAAGAGGGTTAACCGTGATCCCATCAAAATTATGCCATTGGGTGTTTCTCACCAAGTTACAGGGCTCATTGAAGGCTCTGACTACCAGTTTAGGGTATTTCCAATTAATGCAGCTGGTATTGGGCCCGCAAGTCTGCCATCTGATCCAATTACTGCTAGAGATCCTATTTGTGAGTATGATAATTAATTACAAATATACTAAACCATAAGAAATAGCTATAGAAACACATTGTGCTTTATTAGATAAGTAACATATAACATATATCACCCATAGCACCACCTGGACCTCCTATTCCAAAGGTTACAGACTGGACCAAGTCCACAGCTGATCTAGAATGGGTGCCACCATCTAAAGATGGAGGTTCTCCAATCACCGGATACTTTGTGGAATACAAAGAGGAAGGAAAAGAGGAATGGGAAAAGGTTTGTACAAGCCGGTAACACTAATAATAGGAACAGGAATTATAATACTAATCATAATAAATAAATGTAGAATGGATTTCATTTATTTTTTGTCTGAAATTAATGTAATAAAGATAAGAAAATTATATTGGTATTATGGCTTATTCAGGCTAATTCAAAGCATCTGTATTTTTTATCTAGGCCAAAGATAAGGAAGTCAGAGGCACCAAATTTGTGGTATCTGGACTCAAAGAAGGCAGCTTCTACAGGTTTAGAGTAAGGGCTGTTAATGCTGCCGGTGTTGGAGAACCCGGGGAAGTCACTGATGTTATTGAAGCCAAAGATCGAACAGGTATTTTTGCTATAGTCTTTGAGTTTTTAGAAATCAGTGCTATTTTTTAGTTAATGGGTTGCCCCATGGTATTATTATTATTATTATAATTATTATTATGCTTTGCTTTTACAGCACTCATATTCCATAGCATTTTCCGTAAAATATTATCACTGTCCCCACCCAGGGCTCACAATCTAAATTCCTTAATAGTATGTCTTGAGTGTGGAAGGAAACCAGAGTGACCAGAGAAAACCCACGCAAACATGGCCAGAATATACAAAATTTTTGCAGATGTTATCCTTGGTGGGATTTGAACCCAGGACCCCAGCACTGCAGAGTGACAGTGCTAACCACTGAGCCACCATGCCGCCCATGTTCTCAATCAGGAGTGCACCACTCTCCACCTCCTGGCTTCCTGCTTGCAGGGGGAACAGTGTGCTTTTAATTGATTGACAGTTCAGATCAGTAGCATCGTTATGCCGCTGACTCAAACTGTTCACTCCCCAATGCTGAAAGCAGTGTCAGATTTGGAGGAGTGCACTGGCACTAAAACTGATCTGATCCAGATGTCTGGCCAACTTCAGTGCAATACTTTTAAATTTTACGGGATAGAATTGGTAAGCGCTGCCCTCCTTGCCTAGGAAACCTACCACTACTGATAGAGTGCATCATGGTTGGTAAGCTAGGCAACAAGCCATAAACAATGCAGTTTAAAACCCCTCCTTTCCTGAGAACAGTGATGATTATTAATAAGAAGTAAATTGCAAAGTTTCAAAAATATATAATTTATTTTTCTTTTATTCCCTTAGTGTTACCTGATATTCAGTTAGATGCCAGTGTCAAAGAGAGAATTGTTGTTCATGCTGGTGGAGTTATCCGAATTATAGCTTACATTTCTGGCAAGCCAGTGCCTGAAATTTCTTGGAACAGAGATGACAAATCATTACCACCTGAAGCCACAATTGAAACAACAGCCATAAGTTCATCTTTGGTTATTAAAAAATGCCAGAGAAATCATCAAGGAATATACAATCTGATTGCCAAAAATGCTGGAGGTGAAAGAAGGAAGACTATTATCGTTGACGTCCTAGGTAATCAATTCATTATTCATATTAAAAGTTGTACTATACACACAATAAAAAACACTAGAGTTTGTGTTGCAAATACTACATATAATAAGATTATTTCCTCTTATCTGCAGATGTCCCTGGTCCAGTAAGTGAACCATTCCAGACAGAAAATCTAACAATTGACTCATGTAAACTGACCTGGTTCTCACCTGAAGATGATGGAGGCTCAACAATTACTAATTATATAATTGAAAAACGTGAAGCTAATCGCAGAGGCTGGTCTCCAGTAACTTATACTGTGACAAGACAAAATGCAACAGTTCAAGGTCTCATTGAAGGAGCGGCTTACTTCTTCCGTATTGCACCTGAAAATATTATTGGAATGGGTCCATTCGTAGAGACCCAAAAGGAGATATTTATAAGAGAGCCAATATGTAAGTTAATAAAGATTTAATTTTTTTTTTAGTGTTGATTAGAGATGAGCAAACCTGACGTTCTGTGTTTGGTGTTCAGTATGAATTCAGACTTTTTTAAAAAAACAAAGTTTGGATTCGGAGTTTGGGTGCTTTACGTATACAAACCATTTGCGCAAGCATCACTGTGCTCAGGTACGCATGGTGCATGGCCCAGAGCTAGCCACTTGCAGTGTTTGGTCGGCTGAGGTAACAACAGCATGATCAGATGTAGTGTGCACCCCCAAATTTGAAAAAAAACAAAAACCCACCCTCCTCCGGAAGCGATCTGTTTATGGTTGGCTGCATGTGGGCGATGACCCGAAATGCCAATCAGTCACTATAAATGAAGTTCAGGTCAAGTCCAGGTCCAAAACCGAACTTTAAAAAAGTTCAGCTGCACCAGCAGAACCAGAACTTTCATGGGTCCGCTCATCTCTAGTGTTGATGTCACAATTTTATATGTGTATATATATATATATATATATATATACACACACAGTATATATATATATATATATATATATATATATATATTTTTTTTTTTCCTTCTCTCTCAATATAAATCATGAGTTAGTTATCGAGATTAATGTGACACATCTTTTTCCATATAGCTGTTCCTGAACGTCCTGAGGAACTCCAAGTAACAGCAGTCACAAAAGACTCAATAAGTTTGAGCTGGCATCCACCTAAGTTTAATGGAGGATCTGACATTACAATGTATGTTTTGGAATGCCGACTCATTGGAAAAGACAAGTTCTATAGAGTCACCAAAGAAAAACTCCTTAACAGGACATATAGCCATGAAGGATTGAAAGAGGGTGACACCTATGAATATCGTGTCAGTGCTGTCAACATTGTCGGACAAGGCAAACCTTCATTCTGCACAAAACCTATTACTTGCAAAGATGAATTAGGTATTGCATGTTTCTATTTATTTTACATGACCATAACCATTGGTTTGTGTAATCTGTACTAGAATATAACATTTACATTTCTTTACAGCACCACCAACAATTGAGCTTGATTTCCGAGATAAATTAATCGTACGCGTTGGAGAAGCTTTTGCTATGAATGGCCGGTACACAGGGAAACCTAAACCAAAGATTACTTGGTTGAAAGATAATATAACTGTTAAGGAAGATGACCGTACAAAGATCCAGACTACTGCAAATACCTTGTGTCTGGGTTTATATAAATCTGTCAGAGAAGATTCAGGAAAATATTGTGTGCATGTTGAAAATAGCACTGGAACAAGAAAGGGATGTTGTGAAGTAATTGTAGTTGGTAAGCAAATTCATTTGAGGAACAAAATGTGGTATTGCTTGATAAACTGTATATATATATATATATATATATATATATATATATATATATATATACCTTGAATAGACATAAAATTTCCTTATATGTAATTTATTGCTTATTTTATATAGATCGACCACAGCCACCCGTTGGTCCTGTGGTATTTGATGAAGTTCACAGAGATCATATGGTTATCTCCTGGAAACCTCCTCTTGATGATGGTGGTAGTGCAATAACTAACTATGTTGTTGAAAAGAAAGACAGCAACAGGGACCTCTGGATGCCTGTAACATCAGCAACTACTAAAACAACCTGCAAAGTTCCTAAACTTCTTGAAGGACGAGAATACAGCATTCGAATCTGTGCAGAAAACACCTATGGCATCAGCGATCCTCTTATATCTGATGAAATTAAGGCCAAAGATCGCTACAGTAAGTCTCCTTTTTATATTTTCAAAGAGCATATATTTTTACCAAGAACATGATATAACTAGATTTCTTTTATTTTTAGGAGTTCCTGAGGCACCTGAGCAACCACTCGTTAAGGAAGTGACAAAAGATTCTGCATTGGTTTTGTGGAATAGACCACGTGATGGTGGAAAACCCATATTTGCCTATATCGTAGAAAAGAAAGAAACCATGTCCAACAGGTGGACTAAAGTCTCAAGAGAGCCAATTTATCCAGATACTCAATACAGAGTAACAGATTTGCTTGAGGGATGTGAATATGAATTTAGAGTATCTGCAGAAAATGAAGTTGGTATAGGTGACCCAAGTCCACCATCTAAACCAGTCTTTGCCAACGATCCAATATGTAAGTGGCTAAGTATACTTACTGATTTCCTCTACCATTTCTTTATTAATTTTCCATTAGTAGTCTTTTGACTATGTGTACCTTCATATTCTAAATGAGTGAATATATATATATATATTTTTTATACTCAAAATTTATCAGGATAAGAAAAATATGCTGATAGACTCTTTGTAAGTATTAGTACAGCAAGTCTAAATTTAGAGATAGTATGAGCGATAATTAATGCTTTAGACATGTTTAGTCTTCATGGCATTTTAACTTCAAGAGATTCAAGAGAAGTGACCAAATACTGTATTTTTTCAGTGAAACCAAGCCCACCTGTGAACCCAGAAGCAGTAGACAAAACCAAGAATTCTGTTGACTTGTCTTGGCATCCACCAAGACATGATGGTGGAGGAAAGATAATTGGCTACCTTGTAGAATACCAAAAGGTTGGTGAAGAAGAATGGAAGAAATCCAATCATGCCCCTGATGGCTGTCCTGATACAAAACACAAAGTGGTTGCGCTTACAGAAGGTGATACATACAAGTTTAGAATAATGGCAGTGAACTCTGCTGGTGAATCTGAGCCTGCATATATCCGGGACCCAGTTCAAGCTAAAGACAGACTTGGTGCGTTTATTTCCCTAAAATAAGGTGTACCAATCTTGCCTAAGGTCAACAGGTTTGACAAAATTATATTTCTTGATTTTTTTTATCTACCACAGAGGCACCTGAGCTGATATTAGATGCAAACATGGCACGAGAACAACAGGTCAAGGCTGGAAATACTATAACACTAAGCGCTGTAATCAAAGGAATGCCATTCCCCAAAGTAACCTGGAAAAAGGAAGACAAAGAAGTACCTGTGAAGGCAGATATTGTGGTTACACCTGTTGGAAGCAAGCTCGAAATACGTAATTCTGTCAAAGAAGATGCTGGAGTGTATTCTTTGACAGTAGAAAATGAAGCAGGCAGCAAGACTGTTGAAGTTAAAGTTATTGTTCTTGGTGAGATGTATACATTTTATTATTCCTGTTTATGTAAATTAACAAAGAAAATAAAGAATAATGGATAATATTCTGTATTTAGATAAACCTGGTCCACCTAGGAATCTACAAATCAGTGAAATCAGAAAAGATTCATGCTATCTTACCTGGAAAGAGCCTGAGGACAATGGCGGTGCAGTAATTAGCAACTATGTGATTGAGAAGCGCGATGTTGCCAACCCTCGTTGGGTACCTATTTCAACTACATCCAAAAAACACAGCATTATAGCCAAACATCTTATGGAAGGCTCGCAATATTTGTTCCGTGTTGCAGCAGAGAACCAGTTTGGACGGGGTCCTTATATTGAATCCTCTAAACCAATAAAGGCTATTGATCCAATTTGTAAGTATAATTTGCAATCTAATTTGCTTAGTGTTTATTTGTTTTGCATGGGCACCAGCATAATGTAATTTGTATATTTATCTAATGCACAGATCCACCTGGACCACCAAAAAACCTGCATCATGTAGATGTAGACAAAACCGAAGTCTCCCTTGCTTGGAACTATCCAGACCGTGATGGTGGTTCTGAAATCACTGGTTTCGTAGTAGACTACCAAGAAGATGGTACAGAAGACTGGACCAACTTTAAGACAGTTTCCATACCAGAATGCATTGTTACTGGCCTGAAGCATGGAAAGATTTACAAATTCCGTGTAAGAGCTGAGAACGTTGCTGGACTTAGTCGCCCAGATGTAACAGTACCAATTGAATGCCAAGAAAAAATAGGTAATACTAATAATAACAACTATTTTTACCACCATAATCATCACTACAATGTTTTTTACCTGTCCTGAATGTTTCCTTTTTGTCTCTGTTTTCAGCTGCTCCAACCATAGAAGTTGATGTCAAGTTAATTGAAGGTCTTGTAGTCAAAGCAGGTACAACTGTAAGATTCCCTGCAATCATGAGAGGAATCCCTGTTCCAACTGCTAAGTGGGTGACCGACAGCACAGAAATAAAATCAGAAGGAAACTATAAAATTGATACTGACAATTTTTCAACCGTGCTTACAATCAAAAATTGTACAAGAAAGGATTCAGGAGAATATCAACTGACAGTATCAAATGTTGCTGGCAACAAGACAGTTGCTCTGCATCTCACAGTTTTGGATGTTCCTGGACCTCCAACAGGTCCAATAAATATCCTGGAAGTTACACCAGACCACATGGTGATCTCCTGGAGGCCACCAAAGGATGATGGTGGAACTGCCGTTATGAACTACATTGTAGAGAAGTGTGAAGGCAAGAAAGAAACTTGGGGAATAGTAAGCACCGGCAGTATCCAAACGAAGGCTAAGGTTCCCAGACTTCAAAAAGGTTATGAGTATACTTTCCGTGTTAGTGCTGAAAACAAGATGGGTATTGGTAAACCCTTAGAATCTCAGCCTACTGTTGCCAAGCATATGTTTGACCCACCATCTCCACCTGGAAAGCCAGCTGTGTCAGATATAACTGAAAATGCTGCAACTGTCTCTTGGACAATTCCTAAATCTGATGGTGGCAGTCCAATAAGTGGCTATATTGTTGAAAGAAGAGAGATTTCTGGTAAATGGGTAAGAGTTAACAAGACCCCAGTTCTTGATCTCAGATACCGTGCTACTGGGCTATATGAAGGAAACACCTATGAATTCAGAGTATTTGCAGAGAATATTGCTGGACTCAGTAAACCATCCCCAATATCTGATCCAGTAAAGGCATCCCGTCCTATAACACCACCAGGACCACCAATTAATCCTAAACTTAAAGACAAGAGCAGAGAAACAGCTGACTTAGTATGGACCAAACCCACTAGAGATGGTGGTAGTCCAATTTTGGGATATATCGTTGAATGCCAAAAATCAGGATCAGCTCAATGGAACAGAATTAACACTGATGATCTCATTAGGCAATGTGCGTTTAGAGTCCCAGGTCTCATTGAAGGAAATGAGTATCGATTCCGTATTAAAGCAGCAAACATAGTTGGAGAAGGTGAACCTAGAGAACTTCCAGAATCTGTCATTGCAAAGGATATTCTACATCCACCAGAAGTTGATCTTGATTTGACTTGTCGTGACTTGCTAACTGTACGGGTTGGTCAAACTATTAATATTACTGCTCGCGTTAAAGGCAGGCCAGATCCTGACTTAACATGGTCAAAAGATGGCAAGATAGTAACCAAAGACAACAGAACTGAATTCACTCAAGACTTCCCTCCAGTTGGTTTGCACATAAAAACAGCAACAAGAGCTGACCATGGAAAATATACAATAGTGGCCAAGAACAGCAGTGGTCAAGCACAGGGTGTGGTCGTGGTCAATGTTTTAGACAGACCTGGACCTTGTCAGAATCTTAAGATAGGCTATGTCACTAAAGATAATTGCATGGTTTCTTGGGAAAACCCACAAGATAATGGCGGTTCAGAAATAACAAACTATATTGTGGAATACCGTGAGCCAAATCAAAGAGGATGGTACGTCATTTCCTCTGACCTTACAAAGAGGTTGATTAAAGCATCACTTATTGAAAATCATGAATATTTCTTCAGAGTCTGCGCAGAAAATAAAGTTGGACCTGGTCCAGTTGTTGAGACCAAGACACCTATCCTGGCCATTAATCCAGTTGAAAAGCCTGGGGAACCAGAAAACCTTCATATTGCTGAAGTAGGAAAAACATTTGTCTATCTGAAATGGAGAAAACCAGATTATGATGGTGGAAGCCCCAACCTATCATACCATGTTGAAAGAAAACTAAAAGACTCAGATGAATGGGAAAGGGTCCATAAAGGCAGTATCAAAGAAACAAGCTTTCTTATAGATAGATGTGCTGAAAACCAGCTATACCAATTTAGAGTTCAGACCAAGAATGAAGGAGGTGAAAGCAACTGGGTTAAGACAAGTGAGGTCTTAGTAAAAGAGGAACTTTTAAAACCTGCACTAGACTTGAAATTGATTGGACTGTTAGTTGTAAAAGCTGGAGATACAATTAGAATTGAAGCTGGAGTAAGAGGCAAGCCACAGCCAGAAATAGCCTGGGTAAAAGATAAAGATACAACAGATGTAAATAAATCACCCAGATTAAAGATTGAAACTGGAGCAGATTACACTAAATTTATTCTGGAAAAATCTAAAAGGTCTGATAGTGGTAAATATGTGGTCACAGCAACAAACCCTGCTGGAAACTTTAATGCACATGCTACTGTTAATGTACTTGATGTACCTGGACCAATACAAAACCTGAAAATTTCAGATATATCAAGTGACAGATGCACACTCAGTTGGGATCAACCAGAAGATGATGGTGGCTGTGAGATCCAAAACTACATCTTAGAGAAATGTGAGACCAGGCGCATGGTATGGTCAACATACTCTTCATCCGTGATCCTAACTCGTGCACAAGTAACTCGCCTCATTGAAGGAAATGAATACATCTTCAGAGTTCGTGCAGAGAATAAAATGGGCACTGGTCCACCAACAGAAACCAAACCAATGGTTGCTAAAACACGGTATAGTAGACCTGGACCTCCAGAACCTCCAGAAGTCACCAAAGTAAGCAAGGATGAAATGACTGTTGTCTGGAATGCACCAGAATTTGATGGTGGCAAGTCTGTTACTGGATATATTCTTGAGAAAAAAGAAAAGCGATCATTGAGATGGGTTGCTGTAACCAAATCATCAATACCAGAAAGACGTCTTAAAGTGACCAATCTTATCCCCGGACATGAATACCAGTTCCGTGTTAAGGCTGAAAATGAAATTGGTCTAGGAGATCCAAGTGGGCCATCAAGACCTGTTGTTGCCAAAGACCCCATAGGTAATTCATACAAATTGTTTGTTTAATATATTATTCTGTTATATTGCATATACTATATGTTATTTACTATATTTGCTTTCCCTGCAGAACCTCCTGGTCCACCAACAAATCTGAAAGTGGCTGATAGCACCAAAACTTCAATTACTCTAGGATGGGGAAAACCTGTCTATGATGGTGGAGCGCCAATAATTGGATATATTGTAGAAATGAGACTTAAGGGTGAACCTAAGAATGCTAAAGATCCAGATGAAGGTTGGAAGAGATGCAATGTTGCTGCCCAGCTTATTCACACACAATTTAGTGTGACAAGTCTTAGTGAAAAACAGGAATATGAGTTCAGAGTTTCAGCACAGAACCAAGTCGGCATTGGAAGACCCGCTGAACTGAAAGAAGCCGTTTCACCCAAAGAAATATTGGGTAAGTTATTCTTTGCAAAGTGAAAAATGCTAAAGTGGTATCTCCAGTCTATAAATTGTGATCAGTGAGGGCCAACTTCTGGAACCCCCATGAATCCTAGGAATTCAGTGGTTGTGTGAAAAGCTGCCTCACAACCTTTTTCAAATGATTAGAGCCGGAAGGTCCCGGCTGTCGGATGGCCATAGCCACAACTGTTCAGGGATCAATGTAAGGTGGTTTTAGCACTAAATCAGCACAACCAACGTGTTTTAAAATGGTTATTACCTTTTTAGTTAATCAAGTCCTCTTTTCATTGAACTAATTTTTATTCTTAAATATTTGTTTTCAGAATCTCCTGAAATTGAATTGGATGCAAGCATGAGAAAATTGGTCACTGTAAGAGCCGGATGTCCAATCCGGTTGTTTGCTATAGTAAGAGGAAGACCATCACCTAAAATCACATGGAGAAGAATGGGTGTAGATAACGTAGTCAGAAAAGGACAAGTGGACATTCTCGATACAATGGCTTTCTTAGTTATTCCTAACTGCACTCGGGACGATTCTGGCAAATACTCATTGTCCCTTGTAAATGCAGCAGGAGAAAAGGCAGTATTCGTCAATGTGAGAGTACTTGGTAAGTTAGAGATAAAAAAAAAATTAAAGAAGGGAATATTAAGTGCAGTATCTCCGTATGTTTTGTTTTTTGCATTAATAACATCTGAATTATTTTCTTTTTTATAGATACCCCAGGACCTGTAGGAGACTTTGATATTTCAGAAGTTACAAAAATGTCATGTCAAATTTCATGGGTGCCCCCAGAAAATGATGGTGGAAGTCAAGTGACCCATTATATCTTAGAAAAGCGAGAAGTTGACAGGAAGACATGGGCGCCAGTAGTGGCAGACTGGAAGAAAACTAGTTTCAAAGTGGCCAATCTTGTACCTGGAACCGAATACTTTTTCAGAGTTACCGCTGTTAATGAATACGGATCAGGTGTTCCAAGGGACACACCTAAGACTATACTTGCATCAGATCCTATAAGTGAGTATTATAACCTTAAACATTTCTAGCTTTAATTGATATTGTCCCAAATCACAAAAACAAAACATTGTACAAGTTAAAGACTTTCCACATCAGCCTAGTCTGCAGTTTGATATTTATAACAAAAAGTTTTAGAATGATTTTAACCCGTTCACCCCCAGGCGATTTTCCATTTTTCATTTTCGTTTTTTCCTCCCCTTCTTCCGAGAGCCATAACTTTTTATTTTTCCTTCAATTTTGCCTTATGAGGGCTTTTGTTTTGCGGGATGAGTTGTACTTTTGAATGAAACCATTAGTTTTACCATACAGTGTACTGGAAAATGGGGAAAAAAATTCCAAGTGCGGTGAAATTGCAAAAAAAAGTGCAATTGCACACTAGTTTTTGGGGTCTTTTATTCATAATGTTCACTATATGGTAAAACTGATTGTCCATATGATGCCTCACATCAGTACGAGTTCGTAGACACCAAACATGAATAAATCATATTTATCTAAAGAGATTAAAAAAATTAGAAGTTTGTCCAAAAAAGAGTAGCGCTTTTGTTGCCATTTTCTGAGACCCATAGCGTTCTCATTTTTTGGGATCTGGAGCTCAGTGATGGCTTATTTTTTGCGTCTTGAGCTGACATTTCTGACAGCATGTTTGACAGCGTGATCTAAAGGGTTAACAGGTGTGGGTGGATCTCTGATACACCCATGCATGTTAGCACCACATGTCTGCTGATCAGATCAGTAGACATGTGCGGGGATTTCCTTGGGCAATCGGGGGAGGAAACCAAGGACAGTACATCCTTGGTTGTTAAGGGGTTAAGGGGTTAAGATAAATTTTTATCCTAAACACTTCCACTTGCATACATTTTTGTCTGGGAATATTTATTTTCTTCCTTTAATATTGTGTGGTTTATTTTTTTCTCAATAGGTGCACCTGATCCACCCAAAAAACTGGATGTTACAGAAATTACAAAGAACAGTGCTACATTGGCTTGGCTTCCACCATTAAGAGATGGAGGAGCCAAAATTGATGGCTATATCATAAGCTTCCAGGTAGAAGGACAGCCAGAGGACAACTGGACTCAGTATTCTGTCGTAAAAGATCTAAATATTGTTGTCGTTGGGCTCAAAGAGGGCACAAAATACAAATTCAGAGTCGCCGCAAGAAACTCCGTTGGGGTCAGCTTGCCAAGGGAAGCTGAAGGGTTATTTGAGATTAAAGAACAGCTCCGTAAGTTAAATGACACGATTTTGCATAATTTGCATTAAATGTCAGTGGCTTTATAGTTTCTTACTGGAGCAAAATTTTTATCTGCAAAATATTCTTTTTTACAGTGCCACCTAAGATATTATTGCCTGAAACTGTCAGTATCAAAGCAGGACAGAAACTTAGAGTTGAAGCACATATCTATGGAAAGCCAGTTCCTGTGTCCAAGTGGCTGAAAACCGACGTTGATGTAATGCCATCAAGCCGCCTTGCTGTACATAAATCGCAGAATGCCACAGTTCTTATAATAAAGGATGTAACAAGGAAAGACAGTGGCTTCTACTCTGTGTCTGCAGAAAACAGCTGTGGTGTATCTACACAGAGAATACGTATAATCGTAATGGGTATGTATAAGTTACACATCTATCATACAGTTCCTTTCAAAAAAGGCTATCTTACACTTATTAAATATTTGCTTGTTCTTGCTTTCTACAGACATCCCAAGTCCACCAGAACCACCATTTGAGGTCACTGACATAGATTCCGATGCTTGCTCACTCTCATGGCATTTGCCCCTTGAAGATGGTGGCAGTAACATTACCAACTACGTTGTTGAAAAGTGCGACGTAAGCAGAGGAGACTGGATTACTGCTGTAACTTCAGTTACTAAAACCAGTTGTCGTCTTGGAAAACTCATCCCAGAACAGGAATACATTTTCAGAGTTCGTGCTGAGAACCGTTTTGGAATTTCAGAACCAATTATGTCAGAGCGTATTATGGCCAAATTCCCATTCGGTATGTAACTTTAGTTGAAAACACGATTTATTTTTTTGTTTCTTTTTTATGTTAAAGCATAAACTGTAGCGAAATTTCCAAAAAACATTTTGCACTATACATTTTTCAGATGTTCCCAACGAACCAAAGAATGCTCGTGTTACCAAAGTCAACAAAGATTGCATATTTGTTGCTTGGGATAGACCTGACAACGATGGAGGAAGCCCCATCACAGGTTATGCAATCGAACGTAAGGAAAGAAACAGCCTGCTTTGGGTTAAGGCCAACGATACTTTAGTGCGCACAACAGAATATCCATGTGTGGGCATGATTGAAGGCTTGGAGTATAGTTTCAGAATCTTTGCGCTTAACAGAGCTGGATCCAGCAAGCCCAGCAAACCTACTGAGTACGTTACAGCCAGAACACCCGTCGGTATGTATTTTACACATCACAAATATATTAAAATTTTACAATAGTTAAAAAACATTTTAATACTTTTTTAAAATAATAGTAAAATGTCCCAGACTTACAAGTAATGTTGATTTGCAGATCCTCCCGGAAAACCAGAAGTTGTTGATATCACCAGGAGTACAGTATCACTGGTGTGGACCCGGCCAAAACATGATGGTGGCAGTAAAATAATTGGCTACTTAGTGGAGGCTTGCAAACTTCCTGGTGAAAAGTGGGTAAAATGCAACACTACCGCTTCTCAAGTTCCAACAGAAGAATATACTGTCACAGATTTGGAGGAAAATGAGAAATACCAGTTCAGAGTACTTGCTAAGACTGCCATCAATATTAGCAGGCCATCCGAACCATCAGATCCAGTCACTATTCAAGCAGAAAATGGTATGTGCATTTTGCATTATTTTTTTTTAACCACAGCAATAATATTATGCATTTTTCTAATGTACTAAAACAAATGTAACTCATTTCATTTTAAAATTTGCAGTTCCACCAAAGATTGATCTCAGCATACAGATGAAATCACTAATCACAGTCAAAGCAGGGGCAAATGTATGCCTTGATGCTCAAGTATTTGGTAAACCAATGCCAAAAGTCTCCTGGAAGAAGGATGGAGTAGACGTGAAGCCTGCTGAGGGTATTAAAATTACATCAAAGAGGAACCTCTTCTTACTAGAGTTATTCAGTGTTAACCGTAAGGAATCAGGAGAATACACTATTGTAGCTGAAAATGCAAGTGGGTCTAAGTCAGCAACCATCAAGCTAAAAGTGCTGGGTAAGTATTATGTTCATCGTTTTGTCTTTTTGTGTATTTTAGCAAAATTCTGGAACTAAAATTTCCATGGGACACGAATCTGATAGTGATTTTATTTTTCTACTTAAGATAAACCTGGACCTCCTGCCTCTGTGAAGATAAACCACATGTATTCTGACCGGGCCATGCTGAGCTGGGATCCTCCACTCGAAGATGGTGGTTCTGACATCACAAACTACGTCATCGACAAACGTGAAACCAGTCGTCCTAATTGGGCACAAGTGACTGCCAATGTCCAGACTACCAGTTGCAGTGTGGAGAAGTTGATTGAAGGACATGAATACCAATTCCGCATTTCTGCTGAGAACAAATATGGCGTTGGTGATCCTATTTTAACAGAATCTGTCATTGCTAAGAATCCATTTGGTAAGCTACTTAATATAGTAAAGGATTATATATATTTTTCCACATATACTCTCTCAGAATTGTATTGAATAAAACATAAACACATTTTTGTTTTCACCATTCACCCTGGTTTAAACAGAAATTTGGAAAATAGAAGACCTTGTTAATCAAAGAATAGACTAACTTTCATTATGTATGTAGAGCTAAGAGTGCAATCTTAAATATATCTAAGGTAAAACTGTCATTTAGCATTCTCTATAATTAAAATATAACATTTTTTGTTTAAAGATGTGCCTGGAAAATGTGATCCACCCATTATAAGCAACATAACAAAGGATCATATGACTGTAAGCTGGAAAGCACCCACTGATGATGGTAGATCCTCGATTACTGGATATCTGCTTGAAAAGCGTGACACAAAGTCTTTCAACTGGACAAAGGTAACTAGGAAGCCTGTCATTGAACGCACCGTGAAAGCGACTGGACTACAAGAAGGAACTGAATATGAATATAGGGTGACTGCTTTGAACAAAGCTGGACCAGGCAAACCTAGCGATGCATCAAAGGCAGTTACTGCTTTCGATCCACAGTGTAAGTGCATGTTATCTTATATTCATCCCCCAAAATTCGGTACTTTTGAGCAGATTTAGTAATTTTTATGTGCTATTTACAGATCCACCTGGACCACCAGCTTTCCCTAAGGCTATTGATTCAACAAGAAGCAGTATAAGTCTGTCCTGGAGCAAACCAGCATACGATGGTGGTAGCCCAATCATAGGTTATCTGGTTGAAGTTAAAAGAGGAGATACAGATAACTGGGTGAGATGTAATTTGCCGAAGAACCTGCAAGACACCAACTACACTGTCACTGGCTTGATTGAAAACACAGAATATCAGTTCCGTGTTTCAGCCGTAAATAAAATCGGTTACAGTGATCCTAGTGAGGTTCCAGATAAGCATTTGGCCAAGGATATTCTAAGTAAGTTTTATTTTCATATCGCCTGTTGTCTTAAGTTGTTTTTGTACACAAAAGAACCCTATTATTTTTTTTTAACTATTTTAACAGTTGCCCCAGAGGGAGAGCTTGATGCTGACTTAAGGAAAGTTCTTGTGCTCCGCGCTGGTGTTACAATGAGGATTTATGTCCCCGTGAGAGGACGCCCAGCTCCAAAGATTTCTTGGGCTAAACTGAATGCAAACATTCGCGAGAGACCAGGCCTAGATATCAAAACAACTGAGCACGATACTTTCGTACGTTGTGAAAATGTTAACAAATACGATGCTGGCAAATACATATTGACATTGGAGAATAGCAGTGGCGTCAAGACTTACACCATTGTTGTCAAAGTGCTTGGTAAGTAGTCTAATATGGCATAATACATCACTTTTTCAATGAATATTCACACTGTGAATGAAGAACTATTTGTCATGCTAGATACAGGGAAGTACCAAGCGCACAGCAAAAGGGAAGGGAAACCCTGTGTCTAGGGAAAGCGATGATCGTGACCCCTGACCAAACCTACTGCTGGTCCCTGGGCTCCCTCATCACCTTACATAGGTTCCGCCACAAAGCGCCGAGCCGGATACTTACCCTAGGTATCCCTAGTGCTGGGCTCTAAATAGGGAATGGATGGGATGAGCTCTTTGTCAACCCCACTAAACACTATAGATGACACAAGGAAGACACATGTGGAAAAGGCATGAACTACTTATCTACAAGTGACACAGGTAGAAGTTCAGCAAAGTTTTCAGCAATGATACCACAGAGGAGTACAAGCCACCTGCTTGCTACCAAGGCTTGAATGAACTGAAAATATCACCAGCAGTAGTCCAAGGAAGGAAGTGGTATTTCAGCACTAAGATAATGCTGATCAGCAGGTGGGTGGAAGGTGAGCTCCTGCTGGGTCCGAAAGGGGGAGAGATGAATCCAGCAGGAAAGCTACCTATACCAATGAATACTGACAGCAGGAACAATGGAAAGTCAGGGAACATTCTGTGCAGCCAGACACTGTGACCTTCTATGGCCACAAACCACATGACTGTCTGTCACCCGTGACACTATTGAGTCTAAGCAAGCAAATATAATTTATCTAAAATACTTTTGGGATTCTCCAGTCACCATGTAAATTTGGCAGTGGACAGCTAGATGATTGAAACAATAAAAGAGTGCATAGTCACCCCCACAATCTGCTCTGCATTGCTGAACCAAAGGCATCTGTTAGGCCAAGAGCAGTAATATAATTTACCACCATTGACCTTATCACTGCAGGATCAGGGGTGATAAATCAGTGATTGCAGTGATCAAGTTACTGGTGGTATGTGATGTCACTATTCCCAGTGATTTCATCAATCCCACTTAGCTGCAAGGACAAGGGTGCGGGGGAGGGTTGATTAGGTATCCCTTTATTGTTTTATTTTTTTGACCTTAAAACTCCTTTAAACAAGAAATGTTTTTATAGATTTTGCATGTATCAAAACCATATTCTTTGTGATACATCAGCTGTCTTTTATCTCTAAAATTATAGTCTTTTGATTTATAGAATCATGCAATAAATACACGTTTCCATGTTGTTAGCCAATGTGTTGAAAGAGTAATTTTTTTTTCATTTTTTACATTTTGTTTAAATTAATTTATTATTTGATTATTTAGATACCCCTGGACCTCCTGTCAATCTCATCATTAAAGACACTTCCAAAGACTCTGCTATGATTTCATGGGATCCTCCCATTATTGATGGCGGCAGCCCAGTGAAGAATTACATTGTTGAGAAACGTGATGCTGAAAGAAAAGCTTGGTCTACAGTGGCTACCGATTGTCCCAAAACATCATTTAGGATCTCTAACCTTGAAGAAGGCAAGGCATACTTTTTCAGAGTCCTTGCTGAAAACGAATATGGCATTGGTGAACCATGTGAAACTCATGATGCCGTTAAAGCTTCCGGTAAGTCATCATTTTTTGTTGAGATAAATAGAGATGAACAACTTTGCAAACTAAATTGCAACCCATAATTTTCTATGATATATAAATTAAACATATTGCATTTTTCTTCTAGAAAAACCTGGACCAGTAATAGATCTGAAACCACTGATTGTTACTAAGTCATTGTGCACAATTGGATGGAAGAAGCCAATAAGTGATGGTGGAAGTCGTATTTCTTCCTATGTTGTGGAGCACTTGATCAATGGAGACAAGTGGAAAGAAGTAATGAGATCCAAAAATATGCAGTACACATTGAAGGACTTGACTGAAGGGAAGGAATACACCTTTAAAGTCACTGCCCAGAATGACTCTGGTTACAGTTCCCCAAGTGAAATTTCCATTGTGGCTAAAGATGACGTTGGTATGTGCTGCTTTTCTCGAGAAAAATGTTTAATGCAAGTCAGTAATGTTCTATTCTAAATTATTTAATTATATTTATTTCATTGTATTTTCAGTTGCACCAAATCTTGACTTGAAAGATCTGCCTGACTTATGCTATATTGCCAAAGAGGGCAGCACTTTCCGACTTAAAATCCCAGTCAGTGGAAAACCTCCACCTGCAATTACATGGAAGAAAGGTGACGATAAAGTCTTGACTGACAGTGGAAGAGTAACTGTTGAGTCTACAGCAGTCAATACTGTCTTGACAGTACGTGAATGCCAGAAAGATGATGCCTCAAAATACACAATTACCTTGAAAAATCCTGCAGGAACCAAAGAATCAACAATCTTTGTAAAGGTGGTTGGGAAACCTGGAATCCCAACAGCACCTATTAAGTTTGATGAGGTGACAGCAGATGCAGTAACGTTGATTTGGGGAGCACCTAAAGATGATGGTGGCTCTGAAATTACCAATTACATCCTAGAAAAGAGAGACTTTGTGACCAATAAATGGGTCACCTGTGCTTCCGC
Organism: Anomaloglossus baeobatrachus; assembly: GCF_048569485.1. Lineage (NCBI taxonomy): Eukaryota > Metazoa > Chordata > Amphibia > Anura > Aromobatidae > Anomaloglossus > Anomaloglossus baeobatrachus. The sequence continues at coordinate 68,599,119 of NC_134359.1, read as the reverse complement.
TGTCCAGAAGACTTCATTCAGAGTTACCAGACTCCATGAAGGAACTGAATACATCTTCAAAGTGAGTGCTGAAAACAAATATGGAGTTGGTGAAGGCTTAAAATCAGAATCTGTTATCGCAAGACATCCATTCGGTAGGTTTAAGTACAGTACATTTGGTTAAAATTATATTTACTCGTATGTATTATCGGAATGTATTAATAATACTGAATATGTGTTTCAGATGTGCCGGATGCTCCTCCACCTCCAACGATTGTTACAATAAGACATGACTCTGCAAATCTGACATGGGTAGATCCCAGGAAGACCGGTGGTTCACCAATTACAGGTACATAGTTTTAAGGTTGAAAGTACTCTATTTCTTGACTACAAGACATACTTTCTTTCAAGATAACATCTTGCTTAAATTTATCTCTGTCAAATAGTCTGCAGTCAGTAAGGCCACGTGTTGCATACCTCCCTGACTTTTTCTTTAGAGCATTCATAAACGCTGTGATAAATAAACGGCTGCACAGTTCTCTATTGATCTGTGTAATTAAGCGATTACAAATATTTCACATGTAAGATACCAGACACATTGTTGATTCCACAATCAACAATCAAAACAATCAAAGTAAAGTGTATTGGGACCTTGATATGTCACTATTTGGGACAGTATATAATGAGCTTTATTTTTTAATACAACCCTACTAATATACTTCTACCACTGTAGAATAAATCATTCCCCCTCTTCTACCATAGTGGACAAAGAAATGAGCATAACAATAGACCATCAGCATTAACCCCTCCACATCTTTATCACCAGAGTGGTTTTAAAATTAACATTTTTTTTTCTTTTGTCCAAACCTGGGTGCATCATATAGTCCAAAAATACAGTACATGTTTATCCAGAGGAAGGCAAAAACCACATGAGCAAAATGCTGATTTCCCTATATTAGAGGAAAAATTACTTCCCAATTCAGACTTTTTCCCTGGATCAAACTGACTGAAATTATATCACCTAGAAAAAAAATCTGCAGATTGATATTGCATTCATTTTGTTATACTGCCTTCTACTTGGTAGTTTGGAACATTTAAAAAAATAATATACACAAATACATTTAATAATGTCATTATCATTAGAGATGGGGGAGTACCAAAATGCTGGGTTGCTCGATACTTGAGTCGAGCAGGTCAGATGTTCTGAAAGTGCTCAACTCGAGGAACAAGTTTAATGGAAGTCAGTGATTGGGCAGTTTGTCTCTGCACCACATACATCCAGCCATAAACAGAGCATTTCAAGGGTGAGGGAGGGTGGTTTTGTATTGTTTTTTTATCTTTTGATAAACTACATTCAAAACCGTTTTTCAGCCCCAATTAGAGCCATACAGAGACTGTGAATGGCTCTCCCTGGGGTGCCGACACACATCATGCAGTGAAGTAAGCCTGTGATTTGTGGTCGTTGCTTCAAGGATGGCACAGTCGTGAGCATGCTCACTCAAGACTAATTATGTAATTATTATTTTAGGCTACCATGTTGAATTTAAAGAAAGAAACAGTCTACTCTGGAAGAGAGCCAGCACAACTCCATTAAGAATGAGGGACTACAGAGTCAGTGGCATAACTGAAGGTCTTGAGTATGAATTCAGAGTTATGGCAATCAACCTTGCTGGAGTTGGCAAACCAAGTCTACCATCCGAATCAGTTGTGGCCCTTGATCCAATTGGTATGTTGAGTAAAAGTTTCTTTTACAAACTGATGATCATTTTTTTAATGTAAACATTATATTGATTGTGGGGGGGGTTTCTTTTCAGATCCACCTGGCAAACCTGAAGTAATAAGCGTAACTAGGAGTTCTGCAACACTCATTTGGACAGAACCAAAATATGATGGTGGACACAAACTGGTTGGATACATTGTTGAAAAACGTGACATTCCAGCAAAGAGCTGGATGAAAGCCAATCATGTCAACGTTCAAGATTGTGCGTTCACCGTCAATGATTTAATAGAAGGTGGAAAATATGAATTTAGAATACGAGCCAAAAATACTGCAGGTGCCGTCAGTCCTCCATCTGAGACAACAGGAACTGTTGTTTGCAAAGATGAATATGGTATGTGCTGAGCAGCAAATATGTTGAATCTGATTAACTTGATTCACCCTTTACTTGTAGTTTCTTATGTTATTTTTTTTTTTTTTTGCTTTTGCAGAGGCACCAACTATTATTATTGATTCAGCGGTAAAAGAAGGTTTAACTGTTAAAGCAGGAGATACCATTGTCATGACTGCTACAAGTATCCTTGGCAAACCCCCTCCAACGTCTGTGTGGTCAAAAGCAGGAAAGGACTTTAAGCCTTCTGACATTGTACAGATTGAAACAGGTCCAACATCATCCACCCTTTCTGTCAAATATGCATCTCGCAAAGATTCTGGAGAGTATACAATCACCGCCAGCAATCCTTTTGGCACAAAAGAAGAACATGTACATGTCAAAGTTTTAGATGTCCCTGGACCTCCTGGACCAATTGAAGTTAGCAACGTATCTGCAGAGAAAGCAACACTCAACTGGTTGCCTCCTTCTGAAGATGGTGGTTCACCAATTACTTCTTACACTTTAGAAAAGAGAGAAACCAGTCGTTTGCTTTGGACCCTGGTGGCTGAAAATATTCAATCTTGCAGACATATTGTTAGCAAACTTATCCAAGGAAATGAATATGTCTTCCGTGTCTCCGCTGTTAACCACTATGGAGTAGGCGAACCTGTACAATCTGAACCCGTAAAAATGGTGGATAGTTTTGGTAAGTACTAATATTAAAATTAGAAGCATGCAATCTGAAAACAGCATAGATTCTATAATTTTAAACTAAAAAAAATGACATTTCCTGTTGTTTTTTAGGACCACCTGGACCTCCTGGAAAACCGGAAGCAACAAATGTTACTAAAGATACAGTGACTGTAGCATGGAAACGCCCAGCTGATGATGGTGGTAGTGAGATTACAGCCTACTATGTGGAAAGAAAAGATAAGAAAGGATTGAGATGGGTGAGAGCATCAAAGAAACCTGTTTCTGACCTTCGACTTAAAGTGTTGGGACTCACAGAAGGAACTGAATATGAATTCCGAGTGAGCGCAGAAAACAAGGCTGGCATGGGCCCACCAAGTGATTCATCTCTATATGTGTTAACAAAAGACATTGCATGTAAGTACTGCATTCCTTCCTACGATTAAGTATATGAGCAAAAAAAAGATATTTTGATAACAGAATAAATTAATTTTTATCTGTGCGTAAAAAATAAATTAACAAATAGTAAACTACAGTATATTTTATAACATTATCAAAGTAATTTAGTTATTTCATGTTAAGCTGAATGCTTGTTCTAACATGATCCTATTTTAATGTTCTGCGTTTCTTTCTTTTCACAGACCCACCTGGTCCTCCTTCCAATCCAAGGATCACAGACACAACTAAATCTACTGCCACGTTGCATTGGGGAAAGCCTCACTATGATGGTGGCCTTGACATCACTGGATACATTGTAGAACACCAAAAAGAAGGAGAAGAAGAATGGATTAAAGACACCACAGGATCAGCACTTAGGATCACTGAGTTTGTTGTGGCCAATCTCCAACCTGGTAGCAAATATAAATTCCATATCCGTGCCATTAATGCTGCAGGTTCTGGAGAACCAGCACTAATTGACGATGTTGAAATTAAAGACCGTGAAGAGACACCTGACTTTGAACTTGATGCTGAGCTCAGAAGAACTCTTGTTGTCAGAGCTGGTCTAAGCATTCGTATTTTTGTGCCAATTAAAGGACGACCAACACCTGAGGTTACTTGGATGAAAGGGGACATTCCACTCAAAGCCCGAGCCAACATTGAGAATACAGAATCATTTTCTCTGCTCATCATTACGGAGTGCAACAGATATGATGCTGGAAAATATACTATGACTCTTGAAAATGCAGCCGGAAAGAAAACAGGATTTGTTAATGTCAAAGTTTTGGATTCCCCAGGACCTCCATTAAACCTGAAAGCCAGAGATGTTTCAAAAGACAGCATCACCTTGCAGTGGGATATGCCCCTCATAGATGGTGGATCCAGGATTACAAATTACATAGTTGAAAAACGTGAATCTACAAGGAAGGCTTACTCAACAATTACAACCAACTGCCAGAAATGCTCTCTGAGGATTCCTAATTTAGCTGAAGGATGCGAGTATTACTTCAGAGTGCTAGCAGAGAACGAGTTTGGAATCGGTGAACCCACTGAAACAGCTGAGCCGATAAGAGCATCTGAAGCACCTTCTCCTCCAGAAAGCCTTAATATCATGGACATTACTAAGAGTAGCGTGAGCCTTGCCTGGCCAAAACCAGAACATGATGGTGGAACCAAAATTACAGGGTATGTCATTGAAGCACAGAGAAAGGGTTCTGATCAATGGTCACATGTTGCAACAGTTAAATCTTTGGACTATCTAGTAAAAAATCTCAATGAAAATGAAGAATATGTGTTCCAAGTAATGGCAGTCAACAGTGCAGGAAGAAGTGACCCAAGGGAAAGCAGACCAGTAATTGTTAAAGAACAGATGATGCTTCCAGAATTTGACCTACGTGGCCTTTATCATAAGTCTGTGCTTGCTAAAGCTGGAGACAACATTAAAGTCGAAATTCCTGTGCTTGGAAGGCCAAAACCTGCTGTGACATGGAAAAAGGCTGATCAAGCTCTCAGAGAAACTCAGAGACTTAATGTAGAACGCACAGCAACTGCAACCATCCTAAATATCAATGAATGTGTAAGAAGTGACTCTGGAAAATATTCCATAGCAGCTAAAAACATTGTTGGAGAAATAAGTGATTTAATTACAGTTCAAGTTCACGATATTCCTGGAATTCCAGCAGGACCCATCAAGTTTGATGAAATTTCATCTGACTTTGTTACTTTGTCTTGGGATCCTCCTGAGAACGATGGTGGTGTTCCAATAAGCAACTATATTGTGGAAATGCGTGAAACAAACAGTACTAATTGGTCTGAGTTGGCTTCTACAGTAATACGCACAACTTTTAAAGCAACAAAACTTGTAACTGGATTGCAGTATCAATTCCGTGTTAAAGCTCAAAATAGATATGGAACTGGACCATCTCTCAACTCAGAGTCTGTAGTTGCTGCTTATCCATTTAAGGTTCCAGGACCACCAGGAACACCACAAGTTATTGCAGTTACAAAAGACTCCATGACAATTAGCTGGAATGAACCAGTCACAGATGGTGGAAGCCCAATCCTTGGTTATCATATTGAAAGAAAAGAAAGAAACAGTATACTATGGCAGACAATCAGCAAAAATCTGATAGTTGGAAATATATATAAATCCTCAGGCTTGACTGATGGCATTGCATATGAATTCCGTATTGTGGCAGAAAATATCGCTGGCAAGAGTAAACCAAGCAAGTCTTCAGAACCAACATTCGCTCTGGATCCAATTGATGCGCCAGGAAAACCCATTGCTATCAACATTACCAGACATTCAGTGACCCTACAGTGGACAAAACCAGAATATAATGGAGGGTTTAAGATCACAGGCTACACAGTTGAGAAAAGAGATCTTCCCAATGGTAGATGGCTGAAGGCTAACTTTAGTAACATATTAGAAACTGAGTTTACTGTCAGTGGATTAACTGAAAATTCTGAATATGAGTTTAGAATAATTGCAAGAAATGCTGCCGGTGCTGTTAGCCAGCCCTCCGAACCATCTGATGGTTTAACTTGCAGAGATGATATAGAAGAGCCAAGGATAATGGTCGATGCCAAGTTTAAAGATGTTATTGTACTAAAGGCTGGAGAAATTTTCCGACTTGATGCTGATGTTTCTGGTCGTCCAATTCCCACTTTGTCTTGGACAAAAGAAAACAAAGACCTTGAGGATACAGGAAAATTAGAAATAAAATTAGCCGATTTCTCAACAACTTTAATAAATAAAGATTCTGCACGAAAGGATGGTGGCGCATACACGCTTACAGCTTCTAATCCGGGTGGTTTTGCTAAACATGTATTTAATGTTAAAGTTCTTGATAGACCAGGCCCATGTGAAGGCCCCCTGGCTGTATCTGAAGTAACATCTGAAAAATGTGTCTTATCATGGCTGCCACCATCAGATGATGGAGGTGCAAAGATAGATCACTACATTGTGGAAAAACGTGAAACAAGCAGATTGGCTTGGACAAGTGTTGCAACAGATGTCCAAGTAACAAAATTCAAAGTCACCAAGTTGCTAAAAGGAAATGAATATGTTTTCCGTGTTATGGCAGTGAACAAATATGGAGTTGGAGAAGTGTTGGAATCAGAACCTACTCTTGCAGTTAATCCATATGTACCACCCGATCCACCTAAGACTCCTGAAGTAACAACAGTTACAAAAGACACTATGATTGTTTGTTGGGGACATCCCGAGTCTGATGGAGGAAGCCCAATATCAAACTACATAGTGGAGCGTCGTGATAAGGCCGGCCTCCGTTGGGTTAAATGCAACAAGAGAATTCTTACAGATTTGAGATACAAAGTTTCTGGTCTTACTGAAGGTCATGAATACGAATATAGAGTAATGGCAGAAAACGCAGCTGGAATGAGTAAACCAAGCCAATGTAGTCCATTCTACAAGGCATCTGATACCGTGTTTAAACCTGGCCCACCTGGAAACCCAAGAGTACTAGACACAAGTAAATCTTCAATTACAATTGCTTGGAATAAACCAGTCTATGATGGTGGCTCAGAAATAACTGGATACAATGTGGAAACTTCCCTTCCTGAAGAAGATGAATGGAAGATTGTAACACCTCCTGCTGGACTTAAAGCTACTTCCTTTACTATCACAGGACTTAAAGAAAACCAGGAATATAAAATACAGATATATGCAATAAACTCTGAAGGAGCAGGTGAGCCTGCCCTTGTACCGGGAGCGCCAAAAGCTGAAGAAAGAATGCTACCACCTGAGATTGAATTGGATGCTGAACTTCGTAAAGTTATCAACATAAGAGCTTGTTGCACATTACGACTGTTTGTGCCTATTAAAGGAAGACCTGCACCAGAAGTTAAGTGGACAAGAGAAAATGGTGAACCTATAGACAGAGCAACTATTGAATCAACAAGTTCCTATTCTCTACTAGTTGTGGAAAATGTGAACAGATTTGACAGTGGAAAATATATGCTGACTGTAGAAAACAGCTCAGGAAGCAAGTCAGCCTTTGTTAACGTCAGAGTGCTCGATACTCCAGGGGCACCTCAAGATCTAAAGATAAAGGAAATTACCAAATCTTCTGTCACAATAACTTGGGAACCTCCTCTTATTGATGGCGGATCCAAAATAAAGAATTACATAGTAGAAAAACGTGAATCAACCAGAAAAGCATATTCAACAGTAGCAGCTAATTGTCACAAGACAAGCTGGAAAGTAGATCAGCTGCAAGAAGGCTGTAATTACTATTTCAGAGTCCTGGCAGAAAACGAATATGGAATTGGCTTACCAGTTGAAACACCTGACTCAGTTAAAGTATCAGAAAGACCACTGCCACCAGGCAAGATCACATTGGAGGATGTAACAAGAAACAGCGTTTCTCTTTCTTGGGAAAAACCAGAACATGATGGTGGAAGCAGAATTGTGGGCTATATTGTAGAGATGCAAAGCAAAGGAAGCGAGAAATGGGCAACATGTTCTACTGTGAAAACCACTGAAGCAAAAATAACTGGATTGATTCAAGGAGAAGAATATATGTTCCGTGTATCAGCTCAAAATGAAAAAGGAATCAGTGATCCAAGACAACTCGGCGTGCCAGTGGTTGCTAAGGATCTTGTGATTGCACCAGCATTCAAGCTTCTATTTAACACATTCAGTGTTTTAGCCGGTGAAGACCTTAAAGTTGATGTTCCATTTGTTGCACGTCCTAAGCCTTCCATCACATGGCACAAAGATAATTTACCATTAAAACAGACAACCAGAGTGAATGCAGAAATCTCAGAAAATAACTCATTGCTAACAATTAAAGAAGCTTCAAAAGAAGATGTTGGACAGTATACAGTGAAACTTGCCAACACCGCAGGGGAGGCTACTGAACAACTTAGCATTATTGTTCTTGACAAGCCAGAACCACCAACAGGTCCAGTTAAAATTGATGAAGTGACAGCCGACAGCATTAGCTTTACATGGAATCCTCCCAAATATGATGGTGGAAGCTCTATCAACAACTACATTGTAGAAAAGCGTGATACTTCAACAACAAATTGGCAAATTGTATCAGCAACAGTGGCAAGAACAACCATAAAGGCTACACGACTTAAAACAGGCTGTGAATATCAGTTCAGGATTGCAGCTGAGAACAGATATGGAAAGAGTGGCTTTTTGGTATCTGAATCAGTAATTGCACAGTATCCATACAAACTTCCTGGTCCACCTGGAACACCATTTGTTTCTGCAGTTACAAAAGACAGTATGGTTGTGCAATGGAACGAGCCTGTAAATGATGGTGGTAGCAGGATCCTTGGATATCATGTGGAAAGCAAAGAAAGAAACAGCATTCTTTGGGTGAAATTGAATAAAACAATCCTCCCAGACACAAAGATTAAGGCAACAAACATTGAAGAAGGTATTGAATATGAATACAGAGTTTATGCTGAGAACATTGTAGGTATTGGCAAGCCAAGTAAAGTATCTGAATGCTATGTAGCCCGAGATCCATGTGATCCTCCTGGACGCCCTGAGGCAATAATTGTCACAAGAAATGCTGTTACAATTCAGTGGACAAAACCTGAATATGATGGTGGTAGCAAGATCACTGGCTATGTTGTAGAGAAGAAAGAACTACCAGAAGGTCGATGGATGAAGGCCAGTTTTACTAATGTTATTGAAACTCAGTTTGCAGTTACTGGACTTGTTGAAGACCAACGATATGAGTTCCGTGTAATTGCAAGAAATGCTGCTGGAATATTTAGTGAACCTTCAGAAAGCACTGGACCAATTACAGCAAGAGATGAGGTAGACCCTCCCCGTGCAAGCATGGATCCAAAATACAGGGATATCATAACAATAAATGCTGGCGAAACATTTAAGATTGATGCAGATGTCTTTGGCAAGCCAATTCCTTCTGTTCAGTGGTTTAAAGGAGGAGAAGAACTTGTAAATACAGCTAGGCTTGAAATAAAAGGAACAGACTTTTTCACATCCTTAAGTGTTAAGGAAGCTATTAGAGTGGACAGTGGTCAATACATCTTACTACTGAAGAATGTTGCTGGTGAAAAATCTGTACCAGTGAATGTAAAAGTTCTTGACAGACCAGGACCCCCTGAAGCACCAATTACTATCACTGGTGTTACTTCTGAAAAATGTTCATTAGCCTGGAAGCCTCCAAAACAGGATGGAGGTAGTGAAGTTGACCACTACATTGTAGAGAGAAGAGAAACAAGTCGCTTAGTATGGACAGTTGTTGATTCAAATGTTCAAACTCTGAGCTGCAAAGTAACCAAACTCTTGGAAGGAAATGAATACATTTACCGTATCATGGCTGTTAATAAATATGGAGTGGGCGAACCCCTTGAATCAGAAGCGGTCATTGCAAAGAATCCTTTTGTTGTCCCACAAGCTCCAAAAGCTCCTGAAGTTACAGCTGTCACCAAAGACTCAATGATTGTTGTTTGGGAAAGGCCAGCATTTGATGGTGGCAGTGAAATAATTGGTTATGTTCTTGAAAAGCGTGACAAAGAAGGCATACGTTGGGTCAGATGTAACAAACGATTGGTCAGTGAATTGCGCTTCAGAGTAACTGGACTAGTTGAATCCCATCTTTATGAATTTAGAGTTTCTGCTGAAAATGCTGCAGGGCTCAGTGAAGCAAGTCAGTCATCCATATATTACAAGGCTGCAGATCCTATCTATAAATCTGGTCCTCCAAACAATCCCAAAGTTGTAGATGTTACAAGATCATCAGTATTCCTTTCTTGGGGCAAGCCCATCTATGATGGTGGTTGTGAAATTCAAGGATATATTGTAGAGAAGTGTGACGTCAGTACAGATGAATGGTCTATGTGCACGCCTCCAACTGGCATTAAGGAAACCCGGTTTGAAGTTGAAAAGCTTGCGGAGAAGCATGAATATAAATTCCGTATATGTGCAGTGAATAAGGCTGGTGTAGGGGAACATGCTGATATTCCAGCTTCAATTATTGTTGAAGACAAACTGGAGGTACCAGACCTTGATCTTGATCCAGAATTGAGGAAAGTTGTTAATGTAAAGGCTGGTGGATCACTAAGATTATTTATTCCAATTAGAGGACGTCCAGCACCTGAAGTTAAATGGGGAAAAGTAGATGGAGATATTCGAGAAACAGCCCAGATTGATGTAACCAGTAGTTTCACCACACTTGTACTTGACAATGTTAATAGATTTGATTCTGGCAAATATACTCTAACAATTGAAAATAGCAGTGGAACCAAATCTGCCTTCATTAGTGTAAGAGTTTTGGATACACCTAGTGCACCAGTAAATCTGAAAATTAAAGATATCTCCAAGGACTCTGTGTCACTAACCTGGGAGCCTCCTGCATTGGATGGTGGAGCTAAGATAAAGAACTACATAATTGAAAAACGAGAAACCACAAGAAAGGCTTATGCTGCGGTTGCAACAAACTGCCACAAGACATCATGGAAGATAGATCAACTTCAAGAAGGTTGCAGCTATTACTTCAGGGTAACAGCTGAGAATGAATATGGCATTGGTTTACATGCTGAAACACCTGAATCTGTGAAGGTTTCTGAGGTCCCTCAACCTCCAGGAAAAATAACAGTAGTGGATGTGACCAGAAACAGCGTATCATTATCTTGGGAAAAACCTGAACATGATGGCGGCAGCAAAATCATTAATTATATTGTCGAAATGCAAGCAAAGGGAAGTGAAAAATGGTCTGAGAGTGTGCGTGTCAAAGCTCTTGAAGCAGTAATAACAAACTTGACTCAAGGAGGTGAATACCTTTTCAGAGTAATTGCCGTAAATGAGAAAGGAAAGAGTGATCCTAGATCACTTGCTGTTCCAGTGGTTGCCAAAGACCTTGTCATTGAGCCCGATGTGCGACCAGCATTTAGCAGTTACAGTGTCCAAGTTGGACAGGATTTGAAGGTTGAAGTTCCAGTTTCTGGAAGACCAAAGCCAACGGTCTCTTGGACAAAGGATGGCCAAGCTCTCAAGCAGACCACTAGAGTTAATGTTACAGATACAGCGCATCATACAGTAATAAGTATAAAGGAAACTAATAAGGATGATGGCGGAATGTATGCAATTACAGTTTCAAATGTTGTTGGACAGAAAGTAGCATCAGTTGAAATTATAACACTAGATAAGCCTAATCCACCAAGTGGCCCTGTGAAATTTGATGATGTGAGCGCTGATAGTATTACATTATCTTGGAATCCTCCAACATACACTGGCGGCTGTCAAATCACAAATTATATAGTTGAAAAGAGAGATACAACTACTACACTTTGGGAGACAGTTTCAGCAACTATTGCAAGAACTACACTTAAGGTATCAAAACTGAAAACCGGCACAGAGTATCAGTTTAAAATTTTTGCAGAAAACAGGTATGGAAGAAGCTTTGGACTGGATTCTGAAGCAGTAATAGCACAATATCCATACAAGGAACCTGGGCCTCCTGGTACACCTTCAGTACCAACAATAACCAAAGATAGCATGGTTGTACAGTGGCATGAACCGATTAACGACGGAGGCAGCAGAGTGATTGGTTACCATCTTGAACGAAAGGAGAGAAACAGCATAATGTGGACAAGGGTGAATAAAACTATCATACCAGACACTTATTTTAAGAACACCAATCTCGAAGAAGGCATTGAATATGAATTCAGAGTTTATGCTGAAAACATTGTTGGTATTGGCAAGTCAAGTAAAATTTCAGAGTGCTATTGTGCTCGAGACCCATGTGACCCTCCTGGCTGCCCAGAACCAATAATCGTAACAAGAAATGCTATTACTCTAGTCTGGAAAAAGCCTGAATATGATGGTGGCAGCATGATTACAGGTTATATTGTTGAAAAGCGTGACTTGCCTGAAGGACGCTGGATGAAAGCAAGCTTTACAAATGTAATTGAAACACAATTCACAGTAACTGGACTTACTGAAGATGAGAAATATGATTTCAGAGTTATTGCAAGGAATGCTGCTGGAACCTTCAGTAGACCTTCAGATAGCACTGGACCCATAACTGCCAAGGATGAAGTAGAACACCCAAGAATTTCAATGGATCCAAAATACAAAGACACAATTGTCGTAAATGCTGGTGAAACATTTAAACTGGATGCAGATGTGCATGGTAAACCTCTTCCTTCAATTCAATGGTTCAAGGGAGATAAAGAGATTGAAGAATCAGCTAGATGTGAAGTTAAGAACACTGACTTCAAAGCCCTCATTATTGTTAAAGATGCTATTAGAGTTGATGGTGGACAATACATTTTGCAAGCTTCTAATGTTGCAGGAACAAAATCAGTACCTATCCAAGTGAAAGTTCTGGATCGTCCTGGGCCTCCTGAAGGTCCAGTTCATGTTACTGGAGTTACATCTGATAAATGTTCTCTTGCATGGGGTCCTCCACTGCATGATGGCGGTAGTGATATTTCTCACTATATAATTGAAAAACGGGAAACAAGTCGCCTTGCTTGGACTGTTGTTGCAACAGAAGTGGTAACCAATTCTCTAAAAATAACAAAACTCTTAGAAGGAAATGAATACATCTTCCGTGTCATGGCTGTTAACAAGTATGGAGTTGGTGAACCATTAGAGTCTGTACCAGTTCTAATGAAAAATCCATATGTGCCTCCTGGTGCTCCAAAGTCTCTGGAAATAACAAATATTGCAAAGGACTCTATGACAGTCTGTTGGGGCAGACCAGATAATGATGGCGGTAGTGAAATCATTGGCTATATTGTAGAAAAACGGGACAGAGCTGGTATAAGATGGACTAAGTGCAATAAACGCAGAATTACAGATCTGAGATTCAGAGTTACTGGATTAACAGAAGATCATGAATACGAGTTTAGAGTGTCTGCTGAAAATGCTGCTGGAGTTGGTGAAGCAAGTCAAATAACAGCTTACTTTAAGGCAACTGATCCTATCTTCAAACCTGGGCCACCAGCAAACCCACATGTTGTAGATGCAAGCAAAAATTCTATTACTGTTGTTTGGGGAAGACCAATTTATGATGGTGGTAGTGATATCCAAGGATACATTGTAGAGCTATGCAAAGGAGATGAAGAAGAATGGACCATGTGCACCCCACAGACAGGACTACAAGTTACTAAGTTTGAGATAGCAAAACTTATTGAGCATCAGCAGTACCAAGTTCGCATATGTGCTTTAAATAAGGCCGGTGTAGGAGAGCCAGCAGCTGTACCAGGAACAGTAAAACCAGAAGACAAACTAGAGGCACCTGAAATAGACCTTGATTCTGAACTAAGAAAAGGAATATTGGTTAGAGCTGGAGGAAATGTTAGAATTCAAATACCATTCAATGGAAGACCAATTCCAGAGATCAACTGGTCAAAAGAAGATGGAGAACTTACTGAAAAGTCTCAGATTGAAAGAGGAATTAACTTCACTCAACTTTCAATAGATAATGTTGATAGAAATGATGCCGGAAAGTATGTTCTTAATCTGGAAAACAGCAGTGGTTCAAAATCTGCCTTTGTGACTGTTAAAGTACTTGATACACCAGGCGCTTCATCAAACCTTGTTGTTAAAGACATCAAGAAAGATTCCGTCGTACTCACATGGGAGCCCCCACTCATTGATGGTGGAGCCAAAATAAAGAATTATGTTGTAGACAAGAGAGAATCAACTAGAAAAGCATATGCAAATGTCACAGCAAAATGCAACAAAACAAGCTACAAAGTTGAAAATCTTACAGAAGGAGCTGTATATTACTTCAGAGTAATGGCTGAGAATGAGTACGGCATTGGTCTACCAGTAGAAACACTGGACTCAGTAAAGGCTTCTGAAGCACCATTGCCCCCTGGCAAAATTACCCTTACTGATGTAACTCAAAGAAGTGTATCACTTTCATGGGAGAAACCTGAACATGATGGTGGCAGCAGAATTGTAGGTTATCTAGTAGAATCTCAACCAAAGGGAGTTGAAAAATGGAGCACAGCCACCGAAACAAAAACATGCAATGCTGTTGTATCCGGATTGAGCTCAGGACAGGAATACTCTTTCAGAGTTCTTGCCTACAATGAAAAAGGAAAAAGTGATCCAAGACTCTTTGGCATTCCGGTAATAGCTAAAGATTTGACAATTGAGCCAAGTTTCAAACTAATGTTTAATTCTTATAATGTACAAGCTGGAGAAGATCTGAAGATTGAAATTCCAGTTATAGGTAGACCTAAACCTAATATCAACTGGACTAAAGATGGACAATCTCTGAAACAAACAACTAGAGTTAATGTAGAAGAGACACCAACATCAACTGTATTGCACATCAAAGAAAGCAACAAAGAAGACTTTGGAAAGTATTCAGTTACAGCTACAAACAGTGCTGGCACAGCAACTGAAGATATTACTATTGTTGTTCTTGACAAACCTGGTCCACCAAAAGGACCTGTAAGATTTGAAGAAGTTAGCTCTAACTATGTGGTGTTTTCATGGGATGCCCCAGAGTATACAGGTGGCTGTCAAATCAATAATTATATAGTAGAGAAACGAGATACAACCACTACTTCTTGGCAAACAGTATCAGCAACAGTTGCTAGAACAACCATTAAAGTGACAAAACTGAAAACTGGATCAGAGTACCAATTCAGAATCTATGCTGAGAATAGATATGGCAAAAGTCCACCTTTAGATTCTTCTGCTGTTATTGTTCAGTATCCCTACAAAGAACCAGGGCCTCCCGGAACTCCATTTGTAACATCACTTTCTAAGGACCATATGGTTGTACAGTGGCATGAACCAGTAAATGATGGAGGAAGTAAAGTTCTGGGCTACCATCTAGAACGCAAAGAAAAAAATAGCATCCTTTGGTCAAAACTAAATAAGTCTCTTCTTCAAGACACAAAATTGAAAACTAATGGCCTGGAAGAAGGCATAGAATATGAATACAGAGTTTATGCTGAAAACGTTGTTGGCATTGGTAAAGCTAGTAAAGTATCTGAATGTTATGTTGCCCGTGATCCATGTGATCCACCAGGACGTCCAGAAGCAATCGTCATTACTAGAAATCATGTCACTCTCCACTGGACAAAACCAGAATATGATGGCGGAAGTAAAATTACAGGTTACATAGTTGAAAGGAAAGAACTACCCGAAGGTCGTTGGATGAAAGCCAGCTTTACTAATGTGTTAGAAACAGAATTTACTGCAACAGGCCTTACAGAAGATGAAAGATATGAATTCAGAGTTATAGCAAGAAATGCAGCTGGAAACTTTAGTGAACCATCAGAAAGCACTGGACCAATCACTGCAAGAGATGAAGTAGATGCACCAAGGGCATCCATGGATCCAAAATATAAAGATGTTATTGTTGTCAATGCAGGAGAGACTTTTGTTCTAGAAGCTGACATTCATGGCAAACCTATTCCAGATATCACCTGGTCAAAAGATGGAAAAACTCTTGAAGCAACAACAGCACGAACAGAAATAAAATCCACTCTTCAGAGAACAACATTAACTGTTAAAGACTGTATTCGAGTGGATGGTGGTCAGTATGCTTTGATCCTCAGCAATGTGGGAGGAACAAAATCAATTCCCATTACAGTGAAAGTTTTGGATCGACCTGGGGCTCCAAGTGGTCCATTAAACGTGACAGGTGTAACAGCGGAAAAATGTTACTTGGCATGGGGTCCACCAACACAGGATGGTGGTGCAAACATTTCCCATTACAATATTGAAAAAAGAGAAACAAGCAGATTATCTTGGACCCAGGTTGCCTCAGAGGTGCAAGCACTTAGCTATAAAGTCACCAAACTTCTAACAGGAAATGAATATATTTTCCGTGTTGTTGCTGTGAACAAATATGGAATTGGAGAGCCCCTTGAGTCTGAACCAGTTTTGGCTTGTAATCCATTTAAGCTTCCAAGTGCACCTTCAACACCAGAGGTCTCAGCCATCACAAAAGATTCAATGGTAGTAACATGGGGTCGTCCTCAAGATAATGGTGGTGCAGAGATAGAAGGGTACATTCTTGAAAAACGCGATAAAGATGGTATTAGATGGACAAAATGCAACAAGAAGAGATTAACTGATCTGCGTCTTAGAGTAACAGGCTTGGCAGATGGTCATTTCTACGAATTCAAAGTCTCAGCAGAGAATGCAGCAGGTGTTGGAGAAGCAAGTGAACCATCTATATTCTATCGGGCATGTGATGCCAACTATCCACCAGGTCCTCCTAGTAATCCAAAGGTAACAGACACATCTAGATCATCTGTATCTCTTGCCTGGAGCAAACCTGTTTATGATGGTGGTGCACAAGTATCAGGATATGTTGTTGAGTTCAAGGAATCAGCAGCTGATGAATGGTCAACAGCAACACCACCAACAGGATTACAAGGCAAACAGTTCACTGTAACAAAATTAAAAGAAAATGCAGAATATTGCTTCCGTATTTGTGCCATCAATGTTGAAGGTGTAGGAGAACCTGCTGTTATTCCAGGAACAGTAATTGCTGCTGAAAAACTAGAGGCTCCTGAGATCGAACTCGATGCTGATTTGAGAAAGACAGTCACTGTTCGTGCTGGTGGATCCTTGAGATTATTTGTTACAATCAAAGGAAGACCTGAACCTGAAGTGAAATGGGAGAAAGCAGATGACAAACTTACAGATAGGGCACAAATCGAAGTTACCAGCTCATATACTATGTTGGTTATTGACAATGTCAACAGATTTGATAGTGGAAGATATAACTTAACTTTGGAAAATAACAGTGGTTCAAAATCAGCATTTGTCAATGTTAGAGTACTTGATTCACCAAGCGCTCCAGTAAACTTGTTAGTAAAAGAAGTAAGAAAGGATTCAGTGACTCTGTCTTGGGAACCACCACTTATTGATGGAGGAGCTAAAATCACAAACTACATTGTTGAAAAACGTGAAGCTACCAGAAAGGCTTATGCAACTATTACAAGTAATTGCACCAAAAATACATTTAAAATAGAACAGCTACAAGAAGGTGGTATTTATTACTTCCGTGTTTTGGCTGCTAATGAGCATGGTGTTGGACTGCCTGCACGTACTGCTGATCCAATTAAAGTGTCTGAAGCTCCTCTTCCTCCTGGAAGAGTAACTCTTGTTGATGTAACTCGAAACAGCACAACAATATCTTGGGAGAAACCAGAAAGCGATGGAGGTAGCAAAATTACTAGTTACATTGTGGAAATGCAATCTAAGGGAAGTGAAAAATGGAGCACTTGTACTCAAGTAAAGACCCTTGAAGCAACTATTACTGGACTGACGATGGGGGAAGAATATACATTCAGAGTAATCGCTGTAAATGAGAAAGGAAAGAGTGATCCAAGACAATTGGGAGTCCCTGTAGTTGCAAAGGATATTGAAATCCAACCAACAATTGAACTGTTATTTAACACTTTTAGTGTCAAAGCTGGTGATGATCTTAAGATTGATATACCAATTCGAGGGCGTCCAGCTCCCACAGTATCTTGGAAGAAAGATGGACAGCCTCTAAAGCAAACAACTAGAGTAAATGTCCAGATTTCAAAGACCTCTACCCTACTTTCTATCAAAGAGGCTTCTAAGGATGATGTTGGACAGTATGAATTAATTGCTTCAAACACTGCAGGATCATCCACAACTTCTATTGGTGTCATAGTTCTTGATAAGCCAGGGCAACCAGGAGCAATTAAAATTGATGATGTTAGTGCAGACAATATTTCATTCTCTTGGAGCCCACCTGAATATGATGGTGGTTGTCATATAAATAACTACATTGTTGAAAAGAGGGATACAACTACTACAGTCTGGGAATTAGTATCAGCAACAGTGGCAAGAACATCCATTAAGGTTGCACGTTTGACAACTGGATCAGAATATCAGTTCAGAGTTTGTGCAGAAAACAGATATGGAAAGAGTCATTACACTGATAGCTCATCAGTCATTGCACAATATCCATTTAAACCACCAGGACCCCCAGGAACACCCCGTGTTGCTCATTCAACAAAAGCATTCATGATTGTTAGCTGGCAACCTCCAGTAAATGATGGTGGTAGTCAAGTGATTGGATATCACCTGGAAAGAAAAGAAAGAAGCAGCATTCTTTGGGCTAAAGTCAACAAAGGTCTAATAGCTGATACGCAACTTAAGGTAACAGGCCTTGAAGAAGGACTGATGTATGAATATCGTGTATATGCTGAAAACATTGCAGGAATTGGCAAATGCAGTAAATGTTGTGAACCTGTTGCTGCAAGAGATCCATGTGATCCTCCAGGTCAACCAGAAGTTACTAACATCACAAGAACAACTGTTTCACTGGCCTGGAAGAAACCAGAATATGATGGTGGAGCAAAGATCACAGGATACATAATTGAACGAAAAGAATTACCTGATGGACGTTGGCTAAAGTGTAACTTTACTAATATCCAAGAAACATACTTTGATGTAACTGCTCTTACAGAAGACCAAAGATATGACTTCCGTGTTATTGCCAAGAATTCTGCTGGGTTATTTAGTGATCCATCTGAAACAACAGGGCCTATCACAGTCAAGGATGACGTTGATGCCCCAAGAATTATGATGGATGTAAAATTCCGTGATGTAGTTGTTGTGAAAGCAGGTGAAATCATTAAAATTAATGCTGACATTGCAGGACGTCCTCATCCTGTAGTTTCGTGGACCAAAGATGGCAAAGATATTGAAGAAAAAGCAAGAGTTGAGATCACTTCAACTGACAACAGCACTCTCCTTGTAGTTAAGGACTGTATAAGAAGAGATTCAGGACAATATGTGTTAACATTGCAAAATGTTGCAGGAACAAGATCTTTAGCTGTAAATTGCAAGGTACTTGACAGACCTGGGCCACCTGCAGGACCATTACAAATTGCAGGAGTAACATCTGAGAAGTGCTCACTTTCCTGGGGAGCACCTCAAGAAAATGGTGGTGCTGAAATCGACTACTACATTGTTGAAAAGCGTGAAACCAGTCGTATTGCTTGGACTGTCTGTGAATCAGAACTTAGAACCTCATCTTGCAAGGTTACAAAACTGCTAAAGGGTAATGAATATGTTTTCAGAGTGATGGGTGTCAACAAATATGGAGTTGGTGAACCATTAGAAAGTGAAGCCATAAAGGCTATGAATCCTTATACAGTACCAAATGCACCAAAATCATTGGACATTACCAGTGTTACTAAGGAGGCTATGACCTTATGTTGGGCAAGACCTGAGAGTGATGGTGGCAGTGAAATATCAGGCTATGTGATTGAAAGGCGAGAGAAAAATAGCCTAAGATGGATGCGTGTAAACAAAAAGCCTGTATATGACCTTAGAGTAAAATCTTCTGGACTGCGCGAAGGCTGTGAATACGAGTATCGTGTCTATGCAGAAAATGCTGCTGGCCTTAGTGCGCCAAGTGACTGTTCTCCATTGATACGTGCAGAAGATCCAATTTTCTTACCATCCCCACCTTCTAAGCCTAAAATTATAGATTCAACAAAATCAAGTGTAACAATAGGCTGGGTAAAACCACTCTTTGATGGTGGCTCACCTGTTACAGGATACACTGTGGAGTACAAAAAATCTGATGAAACTGATTGGACGACTGCTGTAACAAATGTCAGAAGCACGGAATATACCATAATTGCACTTACATCAGGATCTGAGTGCGTATTTAGAGTTAGATCTGTTAACAAAGTAGGCCCAAGTGAGCCAAGTGTCAGCTCTGAACCACATATAGTAAAAGACAGAGAAGAAGAACCTGTATTTGATATCGACAGTGAAATGCGCAAGACATTAATTGTTAAAGCTGGTGGATCTTTCACTATGACAGTTCCTTACAGAGGCAAACCTACTCCCAATGTCATGTGGAGTAAACCAGATTCTGACCTGCGTACAAGAGCTTCCATTGACACCTCAGATACGCAAACATCACTTTCCATTGAAAAAGCAACAAGAAATGATTCTGGCAAGTACACGCTTACTTTGCAAAATATTCTGAACACTGCAACACTTACACTTGTTGTAAAAGTTCTTGATTCTCCTGGACCACCTTCTAACATTATTGTCAAAGAAGTTACAAAGGAATCTGCTGTCCTGACCTGGGATGTTCCTGAGAATGATGGTGGGGCACCAGTTAAGAACTACCATATTGAGAAACGCGAAGCAAGCAAGAAGGCATGGGTCTCCGTGACAAACAACTGCCATCGTCTTACATACAAAGTATCTGGTCTACAAGAGAGTGCAGTCTACTATTTTAGAATTTCTGGTGAAAACGAATTTGGTGTTGGAGTACCCGCAGAGACCAAAGACGGCGTCAAAATAACAGGTCAGTAAAACGCTTATATTTAAAGAGCAGTCAAAAAAATTACAAGAATTTGTAATAGATGTGTAAGAGGCTTAATCTTTTGCATATTTTTTTCACAGAGAGACCTAGCCCACCAGAAAAGCTTGGAGTAACAAATGTGACCAAAGACAGTATATCACTTGCTTGGTCCAAACCAGAACATGATGGAGGAAGTAAGATTTTGGGCTACCTTGTTGAAGCACTAGAAAAGGGTCAACAAAAATGGGTCAAATGTGCAGTCGTGAAGACAACTCGTCATGATATCCGTGGCTTGAAGGAAAATGTTGACTATTTCTTCAGAGTTTTTGCTGAAAATCAAGCTGGCTTAAGTGATCCAAAGGAGCTTCTTCTACCTGTCACCGTCAAAGAAAAACTTGGTAAATAGTAGACATAACTTTTACATTTATTTATTTTATGTTGTGTTTCTTTTTTTCCTTTATTATTTACAATATCTCTTTAACTTTTTAGAATCACCTGAGATAGATATGAGAGGTTATCCAAGCAACACAGTATATGTCAGAGCTGGCTCAAATCTAAAAGTGGACATTCCAATTTCTGGTAAGCCACTTCCTAAAGTCACACTTTCCAGAGATGGACTTCTTGTAAAATCAACTTTAAGATTCAACACTGAAACAACAGCTGAAAGTGTAATCATCAATCTGAAAGAAAGTGTTGCTTCTGATGCTGGAGCATATGAGTTAACTGCATCCAACTCTAGTGGAACCTCTAAAGCAACAATCAAGATTGTGGTTCTGGACAGGCCAGGCCCACCTGTAGGTCCAGTCATTCTCAGTGATGTCACTGAAGACAGTGTAACACTACAATGGGATCCTCCATCTTATGATGGCGGAAGTCAAGTTACCAACTACATTGTCCTGAAGAGGGAAACAAGTACTGCTGCTTGGTCTGAAGTTTCCTCTACAGTGGCTAGAAACGTCACTAAAGTCATGAAGCTCACCAAAGGAGAAGAATATCAATTCCGCATTAAAGCTGAAAATCGCTTTGGTATCAGTGATCATATTGATTCTCAAACTGTTACAGTCAAGCTTCCTTACAGTAAGTTTCATTGCATATATTATTCTAAATATGTTATTGTTCAAGGTACTATTTCCTACAATCTCCTGATTTCTTTTTTGCAGCTTTACCTGGCCCACCATCTACACCTTGGGTCAGCAACGTCACCCGGGAGAGCATCACAGTGGGTTGGCATGAGCCAGTGTCCAATGGTGGCAATACAGTAATTGGATATCATTTGGAAATGAAGGACAGGAACAGCATCTTATGGCAGAAACCTAGCAAGACTATAATCCGCACAACTCACTTTAAGGTGTCTAATATCAGTCCTGGACTTATATATGAATTTAGAGTATATGCAGAAAATGCTGCTGGCATTGGAAAAGCCAGTCATCCATCAGAACCTGTTCTTGCAATTGACGCTTGCGGTAAGTAAATTATTCAAAGAATATATTAGCCTAAAATTATCCAAAATCCAATGTACAATGAGTTTAATGCAGCATGAATTTAGAGTTTATTTCTTCCGTAGAACAATGTATGTACATGTGTGGTTGGGGAGGAATGGTTGTTGATCCAGCACCCACTTTGTAAGACTGTATCTCAGTTTTTGATGATCATATTTTATTATTATATATACAAAAATAAAAGATAATTCAACAATTATTAGAAAAACTAATCACATTACAACTTTCTTTGCAGAGCCTCCAAGAAATGTCCGTGTCACCGATATCTCAAAGTCTTCTGTGAGCTTGACATGGCAGAAACCCGCATATGATGGTGGTAGTAAAATTACCGGATACATTGTGGAAAAACGTGATCTTCCAACTGGCCGGTTTACTAAAGCCAGCTTTACTAATGTTATTGAAACACTATTTACAGTATCTGGTTTGACTCAAGGCTCTCAGTACGAGTTCCGAGTTTTTGCAAAGAATGCCGTTGGTTCTATCAGTAACCCATCTGAGGTGGCAGGCCCTATCACTTGCGTTGACACTTACGGTAAGTTGACTTCATACAATTAATACAATTTCTAATTTCATCTAATATGTTCAGGTACAAGAACTTTTTTGTATGCTAAAAATAGCTATAGAGGTCAGGGACAAATTGTCTTTAGATGCAAATATTACATGCCTTCCCATTTTTCTGTAGGTGCACCCATAATAGATGTGCCTCCAGAATACACAGATGTTCTCAAGTACAAAGCTGGTGTGGCAGTCAAACTGAAACTTGGAATTATTGGCAAGCCTCAACCTAGCATTGAATGGTTTAGAAATGGAAAGGAACTTCAGACCAACGCTCAAGTGTCTTTTGAAAACACCAGTGAGTCTTCAGGAATCCTCATTAAGGATGCAACACGAATCAACAGTGGAGTTTATGAATTAAAATTGAAGAATGCCATGGGCTCTTCATCAGCAAATGTCAGAGTACAAGTGCTTGGTATGTGTCCTAAAAAAACACCTATATTTTAGTACCTTATTTTTGCATTTTGAATATTTTTTTAATAATAGAGATTTGGTTTATTCTTTTCTTCAGATAAGCCAGGTCCACCTGCAGGACTTATTGAGTTCAAGACAGTGACAGCTGAAAAGGTTACCTTTATGTGGGAACCACCTTCAGATGATGGAGGGTCAAAGGTCACCCATTATATTGTGGAAAAACGTGAAACCAGCCGTGTGATCTGGTCTTTAGTGTCCGAAAAGCATGAAGATAGTCAAATAACAGTTACCAAACTTATTAAAGGAAATGAGTACATATTCCGTGTCAGAGGTGTAAACAAATATGGAGTTGGAGATCCTCTGGAATCTGAACCAGTTATCGCAAGAAATGCATTTGGTAAGTTATAGCCATAGTCATACATGTAGTTATTTTTCATCAAAATGATGTTTTCTGGATACTTTAACATTAACAAGTATGTTACTATATTGTAGTTACACCTGGCCCTCCAAGTATTCCTGATGTACCCACAATTACCAAGAACTCTATGACCGTCACCTGGAGCAGACCTACCGTGGATGGCGGAAGTGATATTAGTGGCTATTATTTGGAAAAACGTGACAAAAAGAGCTTGAGGTGGTTCAAGGTAATCAAAGAATCAATTCGTGACACAAGACAGAAAGTAACTGGACTTACAGAAGACAGTGAATACCAGTTCCGTGTCTGTGCAATTAATGCAGCTGGCCAAGGTCCATTCTCCGATGTTTCAGATTATTACAAGGCTGTTGATCCTATTGGTAAGCACGTTTTTTCATCACGTTTTATAGATTATTGCTTGTAGTGCATATTTTATAATTAACAATATTGATGATTTATCCTATTGCAGACAAACCTGGGCAACCAACCAAACTGAAAATTGTGGATAGTACCAAGTCATCGGTTACTCTTAACTGGACCAAGCCAGTCTATGATGGAGGAAGTCAAATCACAAGCTATGTAGTGGAGGTCAGAGAAGCAGATAATGAAGACTGGACTGTAGTCAGTGCTAAGGGAGAAGTCCGAACAACTGAATATGTGGTATCTTTGCTTAAACCTGGCATTGATTATTACTTCAGAGTATCAGCTGTAAATGCTGCTGGACATGGAGAGCCTATTGAGATGACAGAACCAGCACATGCCAAGGACATTCTTGGTAAGCAATAATATTTTTAGCTATGCATTTGATGAACATTTTTTAAGCTTTAAGTCTCAAATTTGATGTGCTTATAATTATTTTGTTTTTGTTTTTACAGAGGAACCAGAGATTGACTTGGACGTTGCTCTTAGAACATCTATAGTTGCAAAGGCAGGTGAAGACGTCCAGTTAATGATTCCCTTCAAAGGACGTCCTGCTCCAAGCGTAACATGGAGAAAAGGAGATAAAAATATTAGTAATGACCCTAGATATAACATTCAGAACACCGAATCAACAACACTGGTTGACATTTCTCAAGTTACACGCAATGACACTGGAAAATATGTTTTAACCATAGAAAATGGTGTGGGCCAGCCAAAATCAACATTTGTGACAGTTAAAGTACTTGATACCCCAGCTGAGTGCCAGAAACTACAAATAAAAAATGTTGCTCGTGGTACCGTTACACTGGTATGGGAGCCTCCTCTTATCAATGGTGGAGCCGAAGTCACAAACTATGTTATTGAAAAGAGAGATGCCACCAAGAGAGCATGGGCTGCAGTCACAACCAAATGTTCTCACACATCCTTCAAGATAACTGGCTTGTCCGAGAAAACTTCCTACTTTTTCAGGGTTCTTGCAGAAAATGAGAATGGCTTGGGAGAGCCATGCAGCACAACTGAGCCTGTGAAAGCATCTGAAATCCCTGGACCGGTAAGAGATCTTACAATGAAAGATTCCACTAAAACGTCTGTTACTCTCACTTGGAGCAAACCCGATTATGATGGTGGCAGTATTGTCAGTGAATATATAGTGGAAAGCAAATTGAAAGATGAGAAGGAATGGTCACACGCAGGAGTAAGCAAGGCATATGAGTTTGAGATCTCCAAATTAAAGGAACTTTCAGTTATGGAATTCAGAGTTTCAGCTAAAAACGAGAAGGGATTGAGCGATGGAGTCATTATTGGGCCTATTACTGTTAAAGACTATGTTATTCCACCTGAAGCAGATATCTCTGAAATACTTGGAGGACAAATCAGTGTTCGTATTGGACATAATGTACACATTGAGTTGCCATACAAGGGTAAACCAAGACCAACAATATCTTGGTTAAAGGACAATATTCCTCTGAAAGAAAGCGAACAAGTAAGATTTAAGAAAACTGAAGCCAAACTCAGCCTTAATATCAAAAATGTCAAGAAAGAAAATGGTGGCAAGTACACATTGATTCTTGATAATGGTGTTATTCGCAAGTCTTATGTGATCACAGTAATTACACTTGGCCCTCCATCTAAGCCTAAAGGACCTATTAAATTTGATGAAATAAGATCTGACAGCATCATAATATCATGGGATATTCCAGATGATGACGGAGGAGGAGAAATTACATCATACAGCATAGAGAAACGTGAAACTTCTCAAACTAACTGGAAGATGGTTTGCTCTAGTGTTGCCAGAACAACTTTGAAAATTGCAAATCTTGTGAAAGGAATAGAATACCAGTTTAGGGTGCGTGCTGAAAACAGATATGGCGTGAGCCCACCTCTTAACTCCATTGATGTCATTGCTAAGCATCAATTTAGACCACCAGGACCACCAGGAAAACCAGTTGTGTACAACGTTACAAGTGATGGAATGTCCATTACTTGGGATGCACCAGTGTACGATGGTGGCTCTGAAATCACTGGTTTCCATGTTGAAAAGAAAGAAAGAAACAGCATTTTATGGCAAAAAGTCAACTCTTCACCAATTTCCAATCGGGAATATAGAATCACTGGGCTAATTGAAGGTCTTGATTACCAGTTCCGTGTCCTCGCAGAAAATTCTGCTGGCCTTAGCCCAGTTAGTGAACCAAGCAAAATTACTCCAGCTGTGTCTCCTGTTGGTAAGTACAACTAAACATAATCATAATTACTTAGATCAAATGTTTTACAGATCTATTTTTTTAGATTAATTTAATTAATCATAACTATTAATATTTTTTTTTGCAGATCCTCCTGGAACACCTGACTATATTGATGTCACAAGAGAAACAGTTACACTGAAATGGACTCCACCATTGCGTGATGGTGGTAGTAAAATTGTGGCCTACAGCATTGAAAAACGTCAAGGAAATGAGCGTTGGCTCAGATGCAACTTTACAGATGTTTCTGAATGTCAATATACAGTGACTGGACTGAGCCCAGGAGACCGGTTTGAATTTAGAATAATTGCAAGAAATGCTGTTGGAACAATCAGCCCACCTTCACAATCTTCTGGCTACATCATGACAAGAGATGAAAGCAGTACGTATTATCTAAATTATTTTTTACTTATTATAACTTAGTAGTACTAGGATAGAAGGTCAGTAAATTAACACTTAGTGGTTGATTCATCAAAGCTTCAAAGCGCATAAAAGCTTTAAAAATTCACAAAAATTTTGTGGAACTCGTTTTCACGCCAATTTGTATAAGCTCAAATGGGTAAGTTGGGAAGGAGTCAGGGTCAGGATGGAGTCACGTCTATCCATCAAATTTATCAAGTGTGATGGTGTTTTATACACCAGAAAAGCTACTCCAGTCTCTGGCTATGGTAGTATTTCTGATGCGATGCATGGAGGAACACACCACTCAGAAGAGGTGCTGAATTCATTATTAAGTGGCTGGCAATTATTAATAATAATAACAATAATAATCTTTATTTTTATATAGCGCCAACATATTCCATAGCGCTTTACATACATTAGCAACGCTGTCCCCATTGGGGCTCACAATCTAAATTCCCTATCTGTATGTCTTTGGGGTGTCGAAGGAAATCAGACAACTCGGAGGAAACCCACGCAAACACGGGGAGAACATAAAACCTCTTTGCAGATGTTGTCCTTGGTAGGATTTGAACCCAGGACCACAGCGCTGCAATGCTAACCACTGAGCCACCGTGCCGCTATTCGGGTCCTTATACTCCAGTAAGACTGACATAATGTCAGCATGCAGTATGCAAGTCTTGATGACTTGGCCTCGTATAATTTAGTATATTTTATTATAATTTATTTATTTTTAAATGTATTATTAATTAATAAACTGCATTTTATATTGTACTTTTTTAGTAAAATTTACTACACCTCAGATACATTTTTATTTAGAAATTTAGACTAGATATAGTGAAGAAACTTCTATATTTCTAAACTTACAAAAAATCCACTGCAATTACCCCACTGTTAATTTATCCAGTAAAGTAACTTTCCTTGTCCTTCACTATTTATTTAAAACCTATATTTTTCTATAGTTGCTCCTACCATTGAATTTGGACCAGAACACTTTGAAGGACTCACTGTTAAGGCCGGAGAAAGCATCAAAGTCAAAGCTTTGATCAAAGGACGTCCTGTACCTCAAGTTGTTTGGCTGAAGGATGGAAAAGAAATCGAGAAGAGGCTTGCAATAGAAACAAGCAGTGGAATTGGATTTAGCTCTATCTATGTAAGAGATGCTACACGTGACCATCGTGGAGTGTACGCCATTGAAGCCAAGAATTCATCAGGCACCAAGAGAGCCGATATGACAATAAGGGTGCAAGGTATGTGTAAACTCCACCAACTATAAACATTAACAACAATCTTCACGTTATGTACAAACTTTTCATTGAGTCTATATAGTTTCTTGAAGTCTAAATTACATATAGAGGTCAAGTAATATTATAAACAAACCAATTTTAATGGAATATTATTTATTTTTCCGCCAGATACTCCGGGACCCGTTAGTGGACCAATAAGATTCAGCAATATCACTGGTGAAAAGGTGACCTTGTATTGGGATCCTCCTGTCAATGATGGTTGTGCTGTCATAACTCATTACGTCATTGAAAAACGTGAGACCAGCAGATTGTCATGGGCACTGGTTACAGACCAGTGTGAAGCCTGCTCACACACAGTTACTAAATTAATCAAGGGAAATGAATATCAGTTCCGTATCTCGGCAGCCAATAAGTTCGGCGTTGGAAAAGCTCTTGACTCAGATCCTGTCATTGCACAGATACAATACAGTAAGTCAGAATTCTACTGAAGATATAATTGAGTGTGGAGTGAATGTATATACATGTTAACAAAGAGGTTATGTATTATTAATACTTGCAAACTTGTTTTACAGCTGTTCCAGATGCACCAGGAGTACCAGATGCCACTCATGTTACTGGAGACAGCATTACGGTAACATGGACAAGACCAAAATCTGATGGTGGAAATGAAATAAAGCAATATATCTTAGAAAGGAGAGAAAAGAAGAGCTTAAGATGGGTTAAAGTATCCAGCAAGAAACCCATCACTGAAATCAGATACAGAGTAACTGGCCTGGTTGAAGGAAATGAATATGAATTCCGTGTAGTGGCTGAAAACAATGCAGGACTTGGAGACCCAAGTGGAACATCCAGACTGATTAAATGCAAAGAGCCTGTAAATCCACCAAGCGCTCCTAGCATTGTGAAAGTTAGTGACACTACTAGGACATCAGTCAGCTTGGAATGGACAAAACCAGCATTTGACGGTGGAATGGAAATTATTGGATACGTTATTGAAATGTGCAAAGCTGATCTTGGTGAATGGCACAAAGTAAATCTAGAAGCCGTAGTAGCCACAAAATATACAGTCGTGGATCTTGAGACTGGCGAAAACTACAAGTTCAGGGTCTCTGCACTAAATGGAGCAGGCAAAGGAGACAGCTGTGAAGTTCCTGCTACAGTACAAGCTACCGACAGACTAACATCTCCAGAAATAGATATTGATGCTAACTTTAAGCAGACACACATTGTAAGAGCTGGGGCAAGCATTCGTCTCTTCATTGCTTTCAAGGGTAGACCCACACCAACTGCTATATGGACAAAGCCAGATTCTGACCTTAGCGTGAGGGCTGATATTCACACTACAGAATCATTCAGTACTCTGACAGTGGAAGACTGTAACAGATATGATGCCGGCAAGTACACTTTCACCGTAGAAAACAACAGTGGCACCAAGTCTATCACATTTACTGTGAAGGTGCTAGACTCTCCTGGACCACCAGGCCCAATTACATACAAGGATGTGACAAGAGGATCTATTACCTTGTTATGGGATGCTCCTCTGAATGATGGAGGTGCACGTATTCACCACTATGTAGTGCAAAGACGCGAAGCTAGCCGTCGCAGCTGGCAAGTAGTCAGTGAAAAGTGCTCTAGGCAAATAATTAAGGTAACAGATCTTCTGGAAGGTCAACCATACTATTTCCGCATTTCAGCACAAAATGAATATGGTGTCGGAGAGGCTTTTGAAACACCAGAGCCCATTGTAGCTACAGAAGAGCCAGCACCACCAAAGAGATTAGACATCATAGATACAAGCAAGTCATCTGTAACATTAGCTTGGCTAAAACCCGAGCATGATGGTGGAAGCCGTATATCCTCCTACCTCATTGAAATGAAACAGAAGGGATCAGATCACTGGATTGAGGCTGGTCAAACAAAACTTTTAACTCTGGTAGTTGATAACCTTGTAGAAAATACCGAATATGAGTTCCGTGTTCGTGCTAAGAATGATGCAGGATACAGCGAACCAAGAGAAGCATTTTCATCTGTTATTATTAAAGAACCTCAAATTGAGCCAACTGCTGATTTGAGTGGCATCACCAGGCAACTTATTACTTGCAAAGCTGGCAGCAATTTCACAATTGACATACCATTCAGTGGCCGTCCAGTACCAAAGGTTACCTGGAAATTGGAAGAAATGAGGCTTAAAGAAACTGACAGAGTAACCATTAAGACAACAAAAGATAGAACAACTCTGACTGTCAAGGACAGTATGAGAGGTGACTCTGGAAGATACTACCTAACCCTTGAAAATACTGCTGGCGTGAAAATATTCACTGTGACAGTAATAGTGATTGGAAGACCAGGATCTGTCACTGGACCTGTTGAAGTATCCTCTGTGTCTGCTGAATCATGCGTACTGACTTGGGCTGAACCTGAAGATAATGGTGGAACTGACATCACAAACTATATTGTTGAGAAACGTGAATCTGGTACCACATCTTGGCAGCTTGTTAACTCCAGTGTAAAACGTACACAGATCAAGGTTACCCACCTTACCAAATACATGGAATATACTTTCCGCATCAGTGCAGAAAACAGATTTGGCGTCAGCAAGCCTCTAGAATCTACACCTATTGTTGCTGAACATCCTTTCGGTAAGGAAATATTTAGTTTGGTTGCTTATGGCTATGTAGCATAGTAAAAGTGTACACAGTAATATAACAACATATTCTTGTATTTCTTTTAATTAGTACCACCAAGTCCACCAACTAGACCAGAAGTGTACTCTGTTTCTGCGAATGCCATGGGAATCCGATGGGAAGAACCTTATCACGATGGTGGAAGCAAAGTTAACGGATACTGGGTGGAAAGGAAAGAACGTAACACCATCCTATGGGTGAAGGATAACAAGATCCCATGCTTTGATTGCAATTATAAAGTAACAGGATTGGTTGAAGGTCTGGAGTATCAGTTCAGAGTATATGCTTTGAATACTGCCGGCATCAGCAAGGCCAGTGAAGCCTCAAGACCTGTAATGGCTCAAAATCCTGTTGGTGAGTGAATTAAAATCATTCATTTCATATATTTGTAACATCTGTTTAATATATATTGAGGGTAAGTTGGGATGGGATTTCATTATTCATGCAAAGTAAAATGTACTTCCATTCTAACATTGCATCCTTCTTTCTGCTTAAAGATCCACCAGGAAGACCAGAAGTAACAGATGTTACCAGATCTTCAGTTGCACTGAGCTGGTCTACTCCTCTGTATGATGGCGGTAGCAAGATTGTGGGCTACATCGTAGAACGTAAACCATACAATGAAACTGGAGATGGCCGCTGGTTGAAATGTAACTACACTACAGTTTCAGAGAACTTCTTCAATGTGACGGCTCTTAGTGAAGGAGAAGTTTATGAATTCCGTGTACTCGCTAAGAATGCTTCCGGTGTAATAAGTGTTGCATCACAGTCCACTGGTGCTGTTACTTGCAAGGATGAATATTGTGAGTATTTACATACATTATTTTCGTTCTAAAATAATAACCAATAATAATATTTAGTGGAAGGGACTAATTGCATTAGTCATTAAAACAATTTTCATCTATCTTTTTATTCCTCAGCACCTCCCAAAGCCGAACTTGATAGTAAACTACAAGGAGATGTTACCATTAAAGCTGGTTCTGATCTTGTACTTGACGCATCTATTGGTGGTAAACCTGAACCCAAAGTCTTCTGGTTAAAGGGAGACAAAGAACTGGAACTCTGTGAAAAGATTTCTATCCAGTACACAAGCAAACGTGCTCTGGCCATTGTCAAGTTCTGCGACAGAAGTGACACTGGAAAATACACTTTGACCGTTAAGAATGCAAGCGGTACAAAATCTGTTTCTGTGCTCGTTAAAGTCCTAGGTAAGTCAGTTCATTCCATTGAGCAGAATCACAATTTATAGGAATAGTTGAGTAGTAATCAAATATTGTTATTTTACTTTTTAGACTCTCCAGGTTGTGCAGGCAAAATTAACATCAGTAGAGTTACTGACGAGAAATGTACCCTTTCATGGAGTCTACCACAAGAAGATGGAGGTGCTGAAATCTCCCACTACATTGTTGAACGTCGTGAAACCAGCCGTCTTAACTGGGCAATTGTAGAACCTGAGTGCCCAACTCTTTCATGCAACGTGACCAGATTGATAAAGAACAATGAATATATATTCCGTATAAGAGCAGTTAACAAGTATGGAGCAGGTCTTCCAGTTGAGTCCGAAGCCGTTGTTGCAAGAAATTCATTCAGTAAGTAGAATATTCTAATTTCATTGATTAACAGAAAAGCTGTTTTTTTTTCTTTGATAAAATATCTAACACTTCATATTATTACAGCTATTCCATCACCACCGGGTGCACCTGAAGTTGTTGGAGTCAGCAAGGACCATGTCATTATTCAATGGCTTAAACCAGAAACAGATGGCGGTAGTGAAATCAGCACTTACATTGTAGACAAACGAGAGAAGAAGAGTGTGAGATGGACAAGAGTGAACAGAGATTACACCA
Organism: Anomaloglossus baeobatrachus; assembly: GCF_048569485.1. Taxonomy (NCBI): domain Eukaryota; kingdom Metazoa; phylum Chordata; class Amphibia; order Anura; family Aromobatidae; genus Anomaloglossus; species Anomaloglossus baeobatrachus. The sequence goes on along the minus strand of NC_134359.1, from coordinate 68,566,896 downwards.
TTTATGACACACGATTGAAGATCACTAACTTATTGGAAGGAAGTGAATACCAATTCCGAGTTAGTGCAGTTAATGCAGCTGGAAACAGTGAACCCAGTGAATCATCTCCATATGTCCTATGCAGAGATCCTACCTGTAAGTTATTAAGAGATTTTATAAAACTATTGACATAAAATAGAAGGGAGTATAAAAATGAGTATTAGGTATAACGTGAAAAAACAAATTAGACATTGAAAATATTTCTTCTGGAAACAATTACCTTCATCAGAATTTGACAAGCTTTTTTAAGACATCAGAACTTACCAAGAAAACTTCAAAATATGAGATACTTGTAAAGGAAGAAAGCATCCAGCCCCAGTGATCCAGTAAATGCTCAATGTGGCTTTACTGAATATCCAAAGAAAATAATATAAGCACAAGAATAGTTCACGCGTTTTGGATCAATTATGAATAAGGATCATAACTGATCAGAAACGTGTCAATTATTGTACTTGTGTCTGGATCTTCTTCTTTGGATTATTTAATAAAGCCACATTGGGATTTTGCTGGATGCTTCCTTCCTTCTTTTATTTCAAAATGCCCATGTGATGCTATGCACCGGTTGGTGAGTGAGCGGGACATTCTTTGGCTCAAGACTTGTGAACACTTCCAAGGTTTTTAAAATATGTTTTTTCTTTTCTTTTAGACACCCCAGCCGCCCCATCTGTTCCAAGAATTGTGGATACCACTAAACAGAGTATCAGCCTGGCATGGTCTAAGCCTTTGTATGATGGAGGTTCTGATATTTTAGGTTATGTTCTTGAGATGCAAGAAGAAGGTACTGACCAATGGTACCGGCCACACACTACTGCTCTCCTGAGAAACCCTGAATTTACAGTCACAGGTTTAAAGATAAGCCATAAATATCGCTTCAGAGTTGCAGCTACAAACACTAATGGCTCAAGTGATTTTAGTGAATCAACTGCTGAAATTGAGCCAGTTGAAAGAATAGGTAATGTATATCAAAAATTCAATCCATCTGAATATTTTATATGTCTTTGGTGATATTTATTGATTGCATACAATTTCTCTTCAGAAATTCCTGACTTGGAGCTTGCCGATGACCTTAAAAAGATTGTTACAGTCAGAGCTGGTGGCTCTTTACGTCTTATGGTATCTGTGTTCGGAAGACCACCTCCAACAATCACATGGAGAAAAGAAGGTGTCGATCTTGCAAGCCGAGCCATAATTGACATTACTGACAGCTATACCTTACTTGTAATTGAGAAGGTGAACAGATATGATGCTGGAAAATACGTTATCGAAGCTGTCAACCAATCTGGAAAGAAATCGGCAACAGTTGTCGTCAAAGTTTATGGTAAGACACAGAGCCTGAGCCATCTCAAAGTAATTAATTTGTAATTGAATGTATAATTAATACCAGATATGATTCTGATTTATCAATGAATCATGCTTCTTTCAGACTCTCCAGGCCCTTGTGCCGCAGTAAAGGTAAAGGAAGTCTCCAGAGAGTCCGTCACAATCACTTGGGATGTGCCAAAACTGGATGGCGGAGCCCCAGTTAATAACTACATCATTGAAAGACGTGAAGCCGCCATGAGAGCCTTCAAGACAGTAACTACAAAATGTAACAAGACCATTTACAGAATCTCAGGTCTGACTGAAGGTTTAATGTACTACTTTAGAGTTTTGCCAGAAAACATTTATGGCATTGGTGAAGCTTGTGAAACATCTGATGCAATATTAGTATCTGAAGTTCCAATGGTGCCACAAAAACTGGAGATTGCTGACGTTACTAAATCTACAGTATCTCTGGCATGGGAGAAACCTCTCCACGATGGTGGTAGCAGACTAACCGGCTACGTCATTGAAGCTTGCAGAGCTGGAACAGATAAATGGATGAAAGTTGCAACTCTGAAACCAACAGTACTTGATTACATTGTTACATCACTTAATGAAGGTGAACAATACCTGTTCCGAGTCAGAGCACAAAACCAAAAAGGTGTCTCTGAACCACAAGAGATTGTAACTGCAGTGACGGTTCAAGACCAGAAAGGTAAAAATTATAATTCCATATGTTGATTCATTCTTTCTACTTGTATTTATGATATTGTGCAACCTTTGTGACTTATCATGTATCTCTTTGTAGTACTGCCTACCATTGATCTGGCCGGAATACCTCAGAAAATCTTACATGTACCATGTGGCAGACCAATCGAGCTTGCATTGCCTATTCATGGCCGTCCTCCTCCAGCAGCATCATGGTTCTTTGCAGGATACAAGATAAAGGAGGTTGACCGTGTTAAGATTGAAACTGTAAACAAAGTAGCCAAACTAACCATTCGTGAGACTACTATCAATGATACTGGAGATTACACACTTGAAGTTAAAAATGCAACTGGAACAGCCTCTGAAGTAATTAAAGTGATCATTCTTGGTAAGTGTTGCACCATCAAAAAGACAAAAACAAGATTATTGTTATTAAATAATAACCACATTTTTATGTTTTCTTCTTGGCAACAGACAAACCTGGACCACCTATTGGACCAATTTCTATTGATGAAATCGATGCCACATCAGTAACTGTTTCCTGGGAACCACCAGTGATGGATGGCGGTGCTACAATTAGCGGCTATGTGGTGGAACAACGAGATGCTCACCGGCCTGGATGGTTACCAGTTTCTGAGTCTGTCACAAGAACAATGTACAAATTCACAAGACTCATTGAAGGCACAGAATATGTATTCAGAGTGGCAGCTACAAATCGCTTTGGCATTGGTTCCTATTTACAATCTGAAGTTGCAGAATGCAAGAGCAGAATAAGTAAGTAAATGCTAAACATTCTGTAGATACACTATAAACTATCATTTATTTTCTTGAATTACTTTCTAAAATTAAGAACTGTTAACTAATTATTAAAAATGCACTAAATAAGCAGATAAGTAATTCTTCTTCTAATGACACAAACTGATTTTGTCCATTTTCCTAACTGCTAAATGAACATTGGTACCTGCTACTTTATTTCAGGTTATCCTGGACCACCAGAGACACCACAGGTGTTTGACGTGTCTCGTGATGGTATGACCCTAACTTGGAATGCTCCAGATGAAGACGGTGGATCACAGGTCATTGGTTATATCATAGAGCGCAAAGAAGTCAGAGCTGATCGATGGGTTCGTGCCAATAAAGTACCTGTGACAATGACACGCTACCGATCTACTGGACTTATTGAAGGCTTGGAATATGAACATCGCATTACAGCTATAAATGCAAGAGGTGTCGGAAAACCAAGCCGTTCCTCTAAACCTGCAATTGCCATGGATCCAATAGGTAAGTTAAGCAAAAGATATGTTCAATTTGCTTTGTAGTTTAATGATAAGAATGAAGTGCTTGTACGTGATTTGTGAACACAAGGTGGTTATACTTAGTCCTCAGGAGCAAGAGGCTCAATCTTTGGATTAGAACTATACTATGGCTAACAGAGGAGGATTTCATGATTTCAAGTAGAACACCCTCTTTTATGACAATAATATTCCATAATAGATTACATGACAATGAATGTATCAGATAAGAATGATCATATAACGATGTATTTTAAACTCTCATTTACAGCTCCTCCCGAAAAGCCTCAGAATCCAAGAGTTACAGACACAACAAGAACATCTGTTTCATTGGCATGGAGTCCACCTGAAGAGGAGGGAGGCTCTAAGGTCACTGGTTACTTGATTGAAATGCAAAAGGTTGATCAATATGAATGGACTAAATGCAACACGACACCAACTAAAATCTGTGAATATACCCTTACTCACTTACCACAAGGAGCAGAGTACAGGTTCCGTGTTATGGCATGCAATGCCGGAGGACCTGGAGAGCCAGCAGATGTTCCAGGAACAGTTAAGATCACTGAAATGCTTGGTAAGACATTGAGAAAACAACATTATGAATTAAGATACTTGTAAATGGATTGCATAATTCATTATGTTTCTTTCACAGCATATCCTGATTATGAATTGGATGAAAAATACCAAGAAGGTCTTGTTATAAGACAAGGTAGTGCAATTAGAATAAGCATACCAATAAAAGGTAAACCTATCCCAATATGCAAATGGACCAAGGAAGGTCGGGATGTAAGCAACCGAGCAATGATCGCAACATCTGAGACACATACTGAACTTGTCATTAAAGATGCTGAAAGAGAGGACTCCGGAACATATGACTTGTTCCTTGAAAATAAATGTGGCAAAAAGGCTGTTTACATTAAGGTCAAAGTTATTGGAAGTCCAGACACTCCAGAAGGTCCTCTGGAATATGATGACATCCAGACCCGCTCTGTGAGAGTAAGCTGGAGAGCCCCTGCCGATGATGGTGGCTCAGATATCTTTGGCTACATAATTGAAAGACGAGAAGTACCAAAGACTGCTTGGTACACAGTTGACTCGCGTGTGAAAGCAACATCTTTGGTTGTTAAAGGACTCAAAGAAAATGTTGAATATCATTTCCGAGTTTCATGTGAAAATCAATTCGGTGTTAGTCGTCCACTAAAATCAGAAGAACCTGCTGTGCCAAAGACACAACTGAGTAAGTATTAATTGTCTCTATTGCCAAATGTATAGAAGTTGTAAAACATGTGGATAAGTTATATTACAATATTATATTGTATATGTGTTAACTATGTAATTATAAAATTTCAGATGTACCAGAAGCTCCAAGCAACCCACCAGAAATTGTGGATATCACAAAGAGCTCAGTCAGCCTATCTTGGTCTCGTCCTAGAGATGATGGTGGTTCTCGAGTCACAGGATACTATATTGACCGCAAAGAGACAACCACAGATAAATGGGTTAGACATAATAAGACCCAAATCACTACAACTATGTATACCATCACAGGACTTGTTCCAGATGCTGAATATCAGTTCCGTATTATTGCACAAAATGAAATAGGACTGAGCGAGCCAAGCCCATCATCTGACTCTCTTGTTTGTAAAGATCCATTTGGTAAGTGGTTAAATTACTCGATAACGTGTTATAGCGTAATCATTATAAATGTCTAGTGTTGACAATAAAATTATAATCTTTTGTATTTTACAGACAAACCAAGTCAACCAGGTGAAATTGAAGTTACATCTGTTTCAAAAGATAGTATAACAATACAATGGGAAAAACCAGAGTGTGATGGCGGTAAAGATATCCTTGGCTACTGGGTTGAATACCGACAGTCTGGAGACAGCGCCTGGAAGAAGTGCAATAAAGAACTTATCAAGGACAGGCAGTTCACCATGGGTGGTCTACTGGAAGCTACTGAATATGAATTCAGAGTATCTGCCGTAAATGAAACCGGAGTTAGCCGACCTCGTAGAACTGCAATGGCTGTGAAAACTAAACTAACTTGTAAGTTTTACCTTAACATTTTTCAGTTATATTGAAACAATTTTATGTAAGTTGTCAAGTTACTAATAATTTTTTTTTTTTTACAATTTTTTTTTATTACACAGCCGGGGAAGCTCCTGGTCTACGTCAAGAAATAAAAGAAGTCACAACTAAACTAGGTGAAAGTGCTAAACTAACCTGCCAGATAGTCGGTAGACCATTGCCTGACATCAAATGGTACCGCTTTGGCAAAGAATTGATACAAAGCCGGAAGTACAAAATGTCCTCAGATGGACGTAACCACACACTGACTGTTTTGACTGAAGAGCAAGAAGATGAAGGTCTCTACACTTGTATTGCAGTTAATGATTCTGGAGAAATTGAAACAAGTGGCAAACTACTTTTGGAAGCCACTCCACAATTCCATCCTGGTTTCCCTCTGAAGGAGAAATATTATGCAGGAGTTGGCACAACTCTTCGCCTTCACGTGGCATACATTGGACGCCCTGTGCCAGCCATTACATGGTTCTATGGCAAAAAACCATTGAAATCTTCAGATAATATCACCATTGAGAACACTGAACATTATACCCACCTTGTGATTAAGAATGTGCAGCACAAGACTCATGCTGGCAAATACAAGGTCCAACTAAGCAACATATTTGGAACAGTTGATACAGTACTCAATGTTGATATACAAGGTATAGTATTATTTAATATCACAATCTTCAATACTTTTCATTTTTTCATGTGACAAATATAATTGAACTTAAAAATGTTTCCTTCTCCACAGATAAACCAGATAAGCCCACAGGTCCAATAGTTGTCGATGCTTTACTGAAAAATTCAGTTGTGATCAGCTGGAAGCCACCAGAGGATGATGGTGGATCATTTGTGACTAACTATGTCGTGGAACGCAGAGAAGCTAAAGAAGGAGAAGTATGGCAGCTAGTGTCTTCTGCAATTTCTGGAACTACTTGCCGCATTGTTAACCTGAATGAAAATGCCGGCTATTACTTCCGTGTTTCTGCTCAAAACTTGTATGGCATCAGTGAACCTTTGGAGATACCATCTATTGTTCTAATCAAGAGTCCATTTGGTGAGTAGAGTTGCAATAGTAGGTACAAAAAACATATAAAGTATGTGGAAGCAACCTATTTTTAAGAGTAGATTTCTGTACCTAAAGTATTGTAAATTTAAATTGCAGAAAAACCAGGAGCCCCGGTTAAACCAGTGGTTACAGCCATCACAAAGGACTCATGTGTTGTTTCCTGGAAACCACCAGCCAGCGATGGAGGTGCAAAGATTACAAACTACTTCCTTGAGAAACGTGAGAAGAAGCAGAACAAATGGATTTCTGTGACAACTGAGGAAATTCATGAAACAGTATACGCTGTAAAGGGTCTCATTGAAGATCTTGAATATGAGTTTCGTGTTAAATGTGAAAATCTTGGAGGCGAAAGTGAATGGAGTGAAATATCTGAACCTATGGTTCCCAAATCTGATGTACCAGTTCGTGCTCCACACTTTAAGGAAGAACTAAGAAGCCTCAATGTTAAATATAAGAGCACAGCTACATTTGTCTGCAAAGTTGTTGGCCATCCTAAACCTGTTGTTAAATGGTTTAAACAAGGCAAAGAGATACTTCCAGATGGAGAAAAGGTGAAGCTACAGGAATTCAAGGGAGGATATTACCAGCTTGTAATCACAAATGTCTTTGAAGACGATGCTACAGTTTACCAAGTTAGAGCAACCAACCAAGGAGGGTCTATTTCTGCTACAGCTTCCTTGGATGTGGAAGGTAAACAAAGTTTTTAATAATCTTTTGGAGTTAGAGTTTCTATTGTTAAGCACTAGCCTAACCTTTTCTATTCTCTTTTTTTTTCTTTCATTTAATGCAGTACCTGCTAAAATTAATCTGCCTAAGCATCTGGAAGGAATGGGTGCTGTTCATGCCCTGAGAGGTGAAATCGTCAGTATCAAAATCCCATTCTCTGGCAAACCAGACCCTGTTATCACATGGCAGAAGGGGCAGGATCTTATTGATAACAATGGACAATATCAAGTCATTGTTACCCGATCATTCACATCACTTGTCTTCTCAAATGGTGTAGACAGGAAAGATGCTGGCTTTTATGTGGTCTGTGCAAAGAACAGATTTGGAATTGACCAGAAGACAGTAGAGTTAGATGTTGCCGATGTTCCTGACTCACCCAGAGGACTTAAAGTCAGTGATGTTTCAAGAGATTCTGTTAATCTAACTTGGGCTGCTCCAGCAACTGATGGTGGAAGTAAAATTAGCAGCTATATCATTGAGAAATGCGCCACCACAGCTGAGAGATGGATTAGAGTTGGACAATCTCGTGAAACTCGATACACCGTGGTTAACTTATTTGGCAAAACAAGATATCAGTTCAGAGTAATAGCTGAAAATAAGTTTGGACAGAGTAAACCATCTGATCCAACAGATGCAGTTGTTACTAAGGAAGATAAAACAAGAATGTTGAACTATGATGACGAAGTCTCAGAAATAGAAATCTCCACCACAAAAGCAGTACACTCTTCCACCAAAGTACTTCATGAAAGATACTCCATTGCTGAAGAGCTTGGACATGGACAGTTTGGAATTGCTCATCGTTGTATTGAAAATGCTTCGAAGAAAACATTCCTTGCCAAGTTTGTAAAAGTTAAGGGTGCTGATCAGGTTGCAGTGAAGAAAGAAATTTCTATACTGAACATTGCTCGTCACAAGAACATCTTGTACCTTCATGAGTCATTTGACAGTCTAGAGGAACTTGTTATGATCTTTGAGTTTATATCTGGTGTTGACATATTTGAAAGAATCAGTACAGCAGGATTTGATCTTTGTGAAAAGGAAATTGTTTCATATGTTCGCCAGATCTGTGAAGCTCTTGAATTCCTTCATTCCCACAGTGTTGGAAACTTTGATATTAGACCAGAAAATATCATATATAGAACAAGAAAAAGCTCAAGTATCAGAATAACTGAATTTGGTCAAGCAAGACAGTTGGTGCCTGGAGACAGCTTTAGACTTCAGTTTACTGCTCCAGAATATTATGCACCAGAAGTTCACCAACATGATTTGGTCAGCACTGCAACTGATATGTGGTCTCTTGGTACACTTGTCTATATACTTTTTAGTGGCCTTAATCCATTTGCTGCAGAAACAAACCAGCAGATCATTGAGAACATCACCAATTCTGAATACAACTTTGAAGATGAAGCCTTTAAAGATGTCAGTTTGGAAGCACTGGATTTCATCGACCGACTTTTGGTAAAAGAAAGAAAGAGTCGCATGACTGCTGCAGAAGCTCTTGTGCACCCATGGTTGAAACAGAAGACTGAAAAGATAAGCACAAAAGTCATTAAGACATTAAGACACAGACGGTATTATCAAAGCTTGGTTAAGAAGGAATGGAATTTTGTAGTCTCTGTTGCTCGTATCGCTCTTGGTGGTGCAATAAGATCCCAGAAAGGAGTTACAGTTGCTAAGGTAAAAGTTGCTTCAATTGAAATTGGACCACTGGCTGGACAAGTATCACATTCAGTTGGAGAAGAAGGAGGATATGCCAGATTCTCATGCAAGATTGAAAACTATGATCAAGCTACAGAAGTTACTTGGTACTTTGGCATCCGTCAGTTAGAAAACAGCGATAAGTATGAAATCACATATAATGAAGGATTGGCTACCATATACATTAAAGACATAAGAAAATCTGATGATGGCACTTATAGATGCAAAGTAGTCAATGACTATGGTGAGGACAGCTCATACGGAGAACTATTTGTCAGCGGTGTAAGAGAACAATCTGATTACTACCGATGCAGAACTGTGAAGAAAGTAAAACGCAGAGTTGATGCCATGAGGCTTTTGCAGAGACCACCTGAGTTCACCTTACCTCTGTTTAATCGTACTGCTTATATCGGTGAAAATATCAGATTTGGAGTAACAATAACAGTCCACCCTGATCCACAAGTAACATGGCTTAAGTCAGGTCAGAAAATCAAACCTGGTGAAGATGAGAAGAAATATACTTTTGAATCTGACAAAGGATTGTACCAGCTGATCATTAACAATTTGACCACAGATGACGATGCTGAATATACAGTTGTGGCAAAGAACAGATATGGTGAAGACAGCTGCAAAGCAAAGCTCACGGTCATTCCTCATCCAGCAGCAGCAGACAATACTTTAAGACCAATGTTTAAACGCTTGCTTGCAAATGCTGAGTGTCAAGAGGGACAGTCTATCCGCTTTGAAATTAGAGTTTCTGGTACTCCAAAACCAACACTGGTATGGGAAAAAGATGGCCAAGCTTTAGCACTGGGTCCCAACATTGAAATAGTTCATGAAGGTCTTGATTATTATGTACTTATCATTAGAGACACCCTTCCAGAAGATACAGGCTACTACAGAGTCACTGCTACAAACAGTGCAGGATCAACAAGCTGTCAAGCATACCTTAAGGTGGAACGTATGAGGTATGTCAAGCATGAATACAAATCTGAAGAGGAGCGTAAAGTACACGTTCAAAAACAGATCGACAAGACTCTAAGACTAGCAGAAATTCTTTCTGGTACTGATTCAGTTCCACTAACTCCAGTAGCCCAACAGGCACTAAGAGAAGCTGCTATTTTGTACAAGCCAGCTGTAAGCACAAAAACTGTGAAGGGAGAATTTGAAATTACTAAAGAAGAAAAGAAGAAAGAAGTAAAAGCAATTCGTATGCCATACGAAATACCTGAGCCACGGGTACGTACTGTGTCTGCTCTTGAGGAAGATCATTCAATTAAGAAGTTTGTACCAATGTCTGACATGAAATGGTACAAGAAATTGAGAGATCATTATGAAATGCCAGAACCACTAGATCGTATTGTCCAAAAACGTCCAAAACGTATTCGTCTTTCAAGATGGGAGCAATTCTATGTAATGCCACTGCCACGCATCACTGATCAATACAAACCTAAATGGCACATACCAAAATTATCACAGGATGATCTAGAAACTGTCAGGCCTGCTCGTCGTCGTACACCTTCACCAGATTATGAACTTTATTACAGACCAAGAAGACGCTCTCTTGGAGATGTTACAGATGATGACCTCCTTCTTTCTGTTAATGACTACTTGGCTATGAAAAGAGTTGAAGAAGAAAGGCTACGTTTAGAAGAAGAGCTGGAACTTGGCTTTTCTGCTTCTCCTCCCAGTCGCAGTCCTCCAAGATTTGAACTATCAACTCTTCGGTACACCTCACCAGAAGCTCGTGTAAGCCGAGAGAAGAAAAGTGAGGCAGAAACCAGGTATGCAAGTTACCGAATCCCAGTGAAAGAGGAAGTAACAACAAGTTATGCAGACCTCCGAGAACGTTATGACAGAGCTGTATATAAACCTCCCAGACAAAAGCAAAGAGTCTTTGAAGAAAGAGAAGATGAAGAATTACTTCGCCCATACAGCACATCTCAGAGGCTCTCTCAGTACACAAGAGATCTTGAATATATGGAAAAACAAGAAAAAAGTAGACTGCTGGCGAGGAGGGAAAGAGAAATTACTGAAATAACTGATGTTGAAGAAGCAGAGGAAGAAGTAGTTAGCAAACTCAGCAGAAAGGTGCGTCAAACATCTCCTGAAGTAACAAGATTACTTGGCCGACGAAGATCACTGTCACCAACTTATATTGAGCTTATGCGCCCTGTATCAGAACTAATAAGACCTCGTTCAAAACCAGCTGCACCAGAGAGACGATCTCCTACACCTGAAAGAACAAGGCCTCGATCTCCCAGTCCTGTTTCAAGTGAAAGATCACTTTCCCGTTTTGAAAGAACAGCAAGATTTGATATTTTTTCAAGATACGAATCAATGAAAGCAGCTCTAAAAACACAAAAGACTTCAGAAAGGAAATATGAGGTGTTGACACAACAGCCTTTTACACTGGACAATGCTCCTCGTATAACTCTGAGAATGCGATCTCATCGTGTGCCTATTGGCCAAAACACTAGATTCATTCTAAATGTACAGTCAAAACCTACTGGTGAAATTCAATGGTATCACAATGGTATTGAAATTCAAGAGAGCAGTAAGCACCATATTTCCAATGTCAGTGGAGTATTGACTCTGGAAATAATTGAGTGTCAACCTGAAGATAGTGGAACATACCGTGCTCTTTGTACAAACTACAAAGGAGAGACTTCTGATTATGCCACACTAGATGTTGCTGGAGGAGATTTTTCCACCTATATTCCAAAAAGGAAGGATGAAGTGGTGTCCAGATCTGCTTTCCCAGAGCTCCTTAAATCAGAAGACTATGCAATCTCGTCATTTAAGAAAAGTTCTGAATTTGAGGCCAGCTCTGCGAGAAGGGAAGTTAGATCGCAAATAACTTCTTCAAGAGAGTCCAAAGAATCATATGAAGCTTATGCATCTGAAGAGAAGAGAGTCTCAGCTTCAGAAGGAAGAGCACTAGAAGAAAGGGTTGTGCAGAGAAAATTTAAAACTTCAGAGCCTGCAAAAATTCTAACAAAACCACAATCTGTGACAGTGTCCGAAGGTGAGCATGTCAGGTTTTCATGTGACTTTGATGGTGAGCCAACACCAACAGTTGCATGGCTGCTTGCTGGAAAATCTATTGTCTCCTCTGCTCGGCACCACATATCTTCATCAAAGTATAGCTCAAGCTTTGAAATCACATCTGTCAAGCTGTCTGATGAAGGAAGTTACACAGTAGTGGTTGAAAATTCTGAAGGAAAGCAAGAAGCACACTTCACTTTGACAATTAAACGCTCAAAGGCAGCAGAAAAAGGTGTTACCTCCCCAACGAGAGTGAAATCTCCAGAGCCTCACAAAAAGTCTCATGATTCAGTAAAATCACCACGACGAGTAAAGTCTCCAGAACCAGCTACACCAAAAAAGTCAGCTGCCAAATCACCCGCTGACAAAGTGCAATTACCTGCTGTTACAGCTCCAAAGATTGCCCAAAACTTGAAGGCTTTGGCAAGTCATGACACAGCAAAACTGTCATGTGTAGTTGAAAGCACACTGCTTAATGGTAGAGAAGTTTCATGGTTTAAAAATGGCAAAAAGCTGAGGGAAGATGGTCATTTCAGCTTTCACTACTCGTCTACTGGGACTTATGAGTTGAACATCCACAATATTTCTGAAACTGACCAAGGTGAATATGTTTGTGAGATTGTTGGAGAAGGAGGTGTGTCGAAAACCAACCTGCAGTTCATTGGGCAGACATTTAGAAATGTTTACTCTCAAGTCTCCAGTGTAATTGAATCCATGAAATCTGTACAGAAAGCCACATCTAAAGCTGTAGTTCATGAAGAAGTTACTAAAACTGATAAGGTCTCAGAAGAAATCAAAATCGTTCACACTGAGACTAAAGCTTCTGTCAGTAATGTAACATTTAATGAAGGTCAAAAAGTCTCCCTGAAGGCCAACATACCTGGAGCATCAAATGTAAAATGGGTACTCAATGGATCTGAGCTGAAGAACTCTGAAGACTACAGATATGGAGTATCTGGTAGTGATCAAACTATAACCATCAAAAAAGTCAGCAGTAAAGATCAAGGAGTCCTTACCTGTGAAGCAAAAACAGATCAAGGAATTGTGAGATGCCAATTTGACCTGACATTAGTCAAAGATTTATCAAATGCACCATCATTTGTCTACCAACCCAAATCCCAAAATATCAATGAAGGTCAGAATGTTATCTTCACATGTGAAATCACAGGGGATCCAACTCCTGACGTTGAGTGGTTTAAAGACAATATACCGGTAAGTAACGCTAAATTACTATTGCAAAATATGGGATAGAACTTAAGGAAGGATTCTTTAAAGTTAAAGGGCTTTCCCCACAATCAAATTACATGTCCAATTAACAGGATAGGTGATGTGTCTAATCAGTTTGAGTCCCAATCCTAGAACCCCCACTTCTCACGAAAATAGAGGTCTCCAAGTGTCCGAGTAGAGCAGAAGTGAACATACATGCCCACCGTCTCATTCATTGTCTTTGGGACTGCTGAATACAGCCAAATTCAGCTTTCGGCTACCTGCAGTAGCCCCATTTTTGCATTGTTTGTAGAAAAGTAATTACAATTCTCTTTCATATAACCTATACATAAAATTATGCACAATAAAATATGACTTTAAACCATGGGTACACAACAGAAATTAATTAATGAAATTTTTCACTTTTGGGATATGAAATAATTGGATGCTAAGACTATCAGATAAATGTTGCTTTTTAGCTCTAGCTTAAATATAAGTTCAAAAACTCCTGCTCAACTTTTTGGTTTTATGTTTTAAGTAAGACACAAAATGTGTCACAAAGGTTAATGCATGATGTTTCCTAGTTAATATTCGCAGCTAGACATCCATTGTTTTAATTTTTTTTCTAAATTGTATACCTTTGTGTCATTTTAAGATTTCAGTCTCATCTCATATCAGAGTGTCCCGATCTAAGCATGTATACACTCTTGAAATTCAGAAAGCAACTGAGAAAGACAATGGCAAATACACCATCAAAGCCAAAAATTACCATGGACAATGTTCTGCAACTGCTTCATTAAATGTTCTTCGTAAGTATTTCACGAGCTTTAGTTATTTTGTATTCTTTCTCAAACTAATATATCATAAAAGAATGTGTTGTGTTGCCTTTCTGGGGATCCAGGACTGTCTCAATAAATCGAGAATGCATGCTTAGGATGGATTTTGCTAGCTAGAAGGTACCTGAGAGAAGTCCTTGATCACATACTGGTCTCATTAGAAATAGGATATACAAATTTAATGAGGGCAGAATTCCCTTTGACGTATATTATGGCCCAATTCATCGATGCCTTTACACGTTTTTGTCTCTAGTTTTGCTCCTTTTTTTGTTTGCACCCAATTCATTATACTATTTGAACCTTTTTTTAAATCTATATGTGCCTGACTGACTGGGGTTTTTTTTGTTTTCCATTTTTGTGAGCAGAATTTAATGATTTCCTATATTTTCAGCAGATTTATCAATTTTGACTTTTTAAAAAGTTGCAAAATTTGACACAACTCTACTCTAGTTGCTCCCTTGCTTCGTTTTAGGCATATTTTTTCAAAAGTCGCATATTTTGCAGCATTTTGAAAAAGATACAATTTTGATTATAAATCGCAAAGATTGTTAATGACAGGAAAGAATCTCTTCTTTCAATTTTGAGCAATATTCACGAACCACGTGCGCCACGTTGATGAATTTGGCAGTTAACATTGGTGAACATCACAAGACAAAAAAGAAAATTGACTCAAAAAAATACAAATGATGAATCAGGGCCTGTGTCTGACTTTAGGGAGCATAGGGTGATTGTTTGCTCTTTGACTGGTAAAGGTTGTAAAGTTGAAGGGAAGTGGAGTAGACCTAGTCTTCATGGACTTCACCTCATTAATTACTTTAAATATCTTATTAATACCTTGTGTTTAAATTATGTCATAGTTTCTTAAAGGGATTGTCTACTACTAGGACAACCCCTTCTGATTCCACATTTCTCCCAGGTAAAATAATAAAGCCTATATCCATCTCCTGCACCGGCGCTCTTCCAGTGATGTCCAGGCTTGCAGTGCCAAGGCTCACGTGGGGTTCTGACATTACGCGAACCCCACATCCAAATAGTGCCATCTTCTGTCTCCGCGCCTTTGGCCCAAACAAGTTGTGCTCACTTCCTGTTGATTGCTCGTTTGGTCTGGAAGCAGGGAGGCAGAAGCCAGCGCTGATTGAAAGCGGGACACGCGTGACGTCACAACCCCACATGAGCCGCGACTCCCCTGGAATGACACTGGAATGGAAGGTGAGTATAGTATTTATTATTTTACCTGGAGGAAACATATGGAATCAAAATGGGTTGTCCTAGTAGTGGACAAGCCCTTTAAGATTTTCATAGGCTGTAGTCTGGTGACTCTGTTAACTATAACATAACTTCATCCATTGTATTTAGGCACTTGAAAGACTTCAATGTTCTGTAATTTATTTTCTTGTTTTTTTTTCTCTGTTAACTTGCTGCTTTCTTTTACATTTTGAGGTCTTGTTGAAGAACCTTCAAAACAGGTTATACTAAAAACTGCTGGTGAAGCTAGCCTACAAGAAAGCTTTGCTATGCAGGCAATGCACATGTCAGCCTCCAGACAAGAGGCCTCTTTCAGCAGTGTGAGCAGCAGTAGTGTTTCAGAAACCAAATTTGCCAGTATGTCTTCAATGAAAGAAGCGTCCTTTATGGAAATGCACTCCAGCAGCACGATGGAAGCCTCAAGCCTGAGACATATGGAAAGTTCATCCAGAATGCTCTCTGCAGGAACCAAAGGTTAGCACACTGCAGTTCAATAACCACTTTGGGCCCAATTCATAAAGGTGTTTTGCCAGTTTTAAGGTGAAAAAATCCTGCCAAACATCTAAAACAGAATTTGAGCAACATAAAATGTGTGACTTTTGGCGTTTTCACACTAACTCTGCCTACTTTTGCAGAACTGGCTAAGACTGGAGAGAGACAAGATATGGCTACACCCTCCCAGCAAATTCATGAAAAGTTGTGGTCTACCTTACACCAGCAATGTGGCTCCAGGCCTGACTGCAATAGTATTTTTGACGGAGGCATACACTAGCTGTAAACTACGTTAGTTAATTAAAGAAGCAGCCCCATTAATTTTTTCATTCCATATGTAGTGTGTGTTAATATACTTACTGATCATCATCTTCCCCGGTTCCCAGCGCTGCTCTGGTTCTCTTCTCACGAGACGTCTATTCCAATTTTCCAGATCATAACAGGTTTTATGTGTGAGCTAGAAGTCACTAATACAATGTAAATTTAAGGAGTCTTGTTCTGCTGCATAAACTTACACTGTAAAAGCCCATTGTGAACCAGCAAATCGGAATACACATCTTGTGAGTAAAATTAAAAGACCAGAGCGGTGGTGGAAACCGGAAAAGACCAGCAGAGTTATAATATAAAATTGCTCATGTTATCATATTTACCGCAATGACACCTGTAATATTATGCAACCATATAGCAGGGTCCATGAAATCGACCATAAATAACGTGTCACAAACTGAACCTTTGACAGAGTTTGGATGGCCATATGAAAAAAAAAAATTGCAGCCTTGACTTGACAGTGTGTGCAGCTCGCCCATCTAGAAGATGGATGCAGGAGTTGCCTGCATTTAATTACACTAGTCTGATCCATAACACAAAGCAAACTAGTGCAGGCTGACAGCCGTTGCATGTAAATAATTGCTAGTGTGCATAGGCACTCAGGTTATTGTTCGATCAATGTGTTGTCAGTTAAGTATATGGACAGCACACTGACCAAAAATAGGGTTTTCTGAACCTGGTCTTACATGCAAAGCCACCAAACTCGCAACCACTTGAGAAGACAAGTGGAACAATATGTTTCCTTCCTGGGAATCTAGTATTGTCTCAATAAATCGAAGATGCATGCTTAGGATGGATATAGGAAGGGAGGGACCTCAAAAAAAGCCTTGATCACATAATAGCCTAATTAAGTACAAATTTGATCAATGCAGAATTCATTTTGATGTACATAATGTCCCTGGCCTTAGGCAGCATAGGGTGAGAGTTTGCTCTTTGACTGGAAAAGGTTGGAAAAGCTGAAGTTGAGTAGAAATGTTATGTAATTGAGATTTTGATCTTATACTTTTTAATTTTCCTTAAAGGATTTTCACCCAAAATTGAAGCTCTACCATCTGATGTTAGCATCGACGCTGGAAAGGTCCTCACGGTAGCCTGTGCCTTCTCGGGTGAACCCACTCCAGATATCGCTTGGTCTCAAGGCGGGCAAAAGGTTCCTACTGAAGAGCAAAAGGGACGTGTTCACATCGACACCTGCGAAGACCTGACCACTCTCATCATCACAGATGTCAAGAAAAGGGATAGTGGACGTTACACACTGAATCTTACAAACTCTTTCGGATCGGATTCTGCTTCTGTGAATATCAATGTGCGAACACCTTAAATGATCAATCGTTTACATTCACTTGTATTCTTACAGGTGATTCACTAGGACTGGAAAACCTGATTTGTAAATAGAGAAATATTTTTGTACCTACCTGTATCAGACAAAGTCCATAGATTTACACTATATCTTACTCTTATTTGACTTAAGAGGCTGAAATTTAATTGACATGCTGTACATACTGTATATAGCCGAGTTGACCGGTTATGGAGTTCTGTACCATATATTTTGTGACATTTTAAAAAAAAAATATGCAAAGGAACGGAACGGTGGGCAGGAGAAAGTTTCTTAGGGAGCGAATACCTTGCCTACCATTAAACTATGTGCCTCAACATCTCGTTGATGTCTAAGTATACCTCAGCAGGTTGAGAAACTCCCTGTTGATGACCTACACCTGAAAGAGGATGCTCTACATGAACTATGCAAACACTACATATTTGAAATAATTGTAAACATTAGGCTTTGTTTGCAACTACCCTCCTGCAAGCAATGCCATAGTGTTTACATTATTTGCGGAAAATCACTGTTTACCGAGACTACTTGTTTCTGAGCAAAGTGCAAGCGGCCAGCACTTTGTTCAAAAAAATATCTCTCAGCCCTTTTTCTGACATGTCGACTCCCTCAACTTGCTCCACGAAATAACATCACCTGGCCATACCCTCAACGAGGCAAGTTCAGAGACTCGTGTGCAGAATCAGTGGCTAAACTCCTTAAGAGGTTCATAGGGTGCAGTGATTATATGTGTGTGGTAGAATAGAAAGTATTACATGTCGTGAGAACAGGGCAAATAAGCAAAGTACCACAGTTCGAGAAACTGCAGACAAGATCTTCTGAAGCCCTTTACTTTGTTGTATCACTTATATGTATTAATTATGATTGGAATATCTATTTATTGAACCTCTTGGAGATAAGTACATTGATTGCAATAAAGCATGCTATCTGCACCAATTAAACCATGGTCAGGGTTTTAAAAATTTTTCATACAGTTTGGTTGCTTTTCCATTTTCATAACGTAATGATTAGTCAACTTTCAGTTTTTGAATAGGCACAGTCACAACTGAAGTCATTCCCACCCCCCACAAATTTGAAGGAGTGTAGGAAGCTCAGAGATGGAGTGTCCTTGAAATATGAAAATATTCAAGCAGAATCTGGCTAAGCATATAGCTGGGATGATTTAGGAAAGCCTGCACTCGCAGGGGGGTTAGACTCAATGGCCCTTGAGGTCCCTTCCAACTCTACCAGTCTATGATTCTGTAGGCTCCTCAAATGGGTTGATTAAGTGTCATGGCCGGGGATAGAAGCTATACCGGCTGTATAGTACAATACAAAGGGAAGGAGAAAGGAATATCCTATCGCTAGGGAAAGGGGTAAGTGGTGACAACAACCTGCAACTCACCCTCACTGCCCTCACTGACTCCACACAGGTTCCACATCTGTCACCAAGCAGGAATACCTCACCCTAGGCAAACCCTGATCTGGGCCCTAAGTAAGGATAGTGTGTGAGCGCTTGTCAACGCCACTAATGCTAAGGGAAACAAATGTAAACAATACAGGGGAAACACAAATGCTACCACCTGAGCCCAGGTGGATAGCAAAAGTCAAACACTTATCTTAGGAGTAGCTACCACAGATGTCTCTGGAACAACAAGAGAAGACGACCACTGCAGACCACAGCTAGGAACTATAAACAGCACCCAAACCACCGAATGGTGATGTTTATAAAAGAAGTCAGAGGCTGGCAACTGAGAGGAAAAACTGACAGTTTTCCAAGGTCATAGAGTCCACTGCTGCAAAAACAGGGAACTGTCAGATAACAACATGTGCTGCTAATCTCTGGAATTTTCTAACACTCGCTGCCACTGGATTGTCAGCCGGCCGTGACACATCCATGAGATTAAGATATTTAAATACCAAACAGAAATATTTTTGTTTTTGATTTTTAAACTAAAATCACCACATTCCTACTCAATTCCCCCAAAATTCAGTGTCGCTACCCAGGGGTCCTGCATCAATGACATCATGCCTATCATTCACATGATCACTGGTCCGTGGTGAAGGTTGCATGTACAGTTTGTGAATATGGAGGCAAGGCTGTAGTGTTCAGGGCACAGACATGGTCATCACTAGGACCATCAGGGCAACAACACCAGACCAACAAAGAACTGAATGGTCATCTTTTAATTATTATTTTGACATATCTCCAGCTTTTAGATCATTAATTAAAAATCGTAGAAAAATCTTACACTGTACATGTAGAAAGAATAAGTTGATCAAATATTTTCCAAAACAGAGGTTTTACAAGGCCTTGTAGAGTCACAAAGCTACATGATAGGGAAATAAATTTACTTGCCTACTACTTTTCCCTCCATGGCACAAAACCCTTTAGCGCAATGACAATATAGTCATACCTCTGAAGATCTCTACTGAAGATGCTGAAAACACTGAATACAGCATTACAGAATCATAATATGGTGCCAGAATAGCAATATGAGAAGATTCACTATTGAGTTCCAAAGCAAACGTTTAAAAAGGGCCTGCTATAACAGGAGAAAAATTAGCAGGTTCATTCATTGTCACCTGGATAATCAAAGTTGAACTTGGTGAGGACAGTAAACAGCTGTAGCTAAGCAGGACTTGAGAGAAGGCAGACTGCAAGCACCTGGCATTAAGATTGTCTCACGCTAACCTGGGATACCGTGTATAGGGGAGCCTTGGCATTGATCCTACAAAAATAGGGAGTTGACTGAATTTTCCAAGCACTCAACCAAAGACAACGGTCAGAGAGATTCCTAAGTATCAGGTTAGACACGACTGACTCGAGAGAATACATGTCCCAACAGAGAACGCAGACAAGAGATTGTCACTTGTTTCCGATTCTGCTCCCCCCCGAGCACTCCATTTGGGGTTCAATCTGAATAGCCAAAAAAAATTCAGATGCTTCCTTGAAGTAGCATTCAGTTAAATTGATGTTCCTCAACTCTAGTCCTCAAGAGCCACCAACAGTGCATGTTTTCAGGATTTCCTTAGCATTGCACAGGTTTTGGTAAAGGGGATTAAATTATCACCTGTGCAATACTAAGGAAATCCTGAAAACATGATCTGTTGGTGACTCTTGAGGACTGGAGTTGGAAAACCCTGAGTTAAGTGATGCAAACAAAATCTTCCAAATCTCCCAAATGCCTATTATATTCACTTCCGTGAATTGGCATAACCATTTTAACCTCACTCTTTTTTGCATCCCATAAACATTAACTATATTCTGACAAATCCTACAGAGCTTGGTCCAGTTTGGCCTCTCATATCCTTTAAATTTCTTCTTTGGTTCGAAGATGGGGTGAAGGGAGCTGGCACAGATTTGATATGGGGCAGGCATGACGTCACAAACCCATGTGAGCCCCAGCAACTGCTGGAACGGCACCGGCATGGGATGTGAATATAGACTATTATTTTACCTAGGGGAAAACGTGGAATCAGAAGGAGTTGTCATAGTATTGGACAACTCCTTTATTCAATAGATCTTGGAATAATAATTTCTACTACTGGATGTGTTTAAAAAAATGTTACGGTGCTGAGATAAGCTTATATGTGTCCCTGCTATGTACTGTGTAATGGCTGTGTCTGACCATACAGGAGCATGGTCTGATCATACCACATCTCCTAAAGAGGGAAGGACACAAAATACATTATAAAGATAGCACAGTACAGGATCACAGCTGATTCTTCTTGTGAGATACAGCATTTCCTGCCTGTTTGTTTGGGTTTTTTTTTAAATAATGTTTTATCTTCAAGAAAAAATAATTTGCAATCCTGTGCTGTATTGTCTGTATTCTTTTTTTTTTTTTTTACTTCCTCCCCTGCTTAAGAGATGTGATATGATCAGACCATGCCCCTGTACAGTTAGACACTGACATTACACAGTACATAGCAGGGGCACATACACTACTTACAAAAAGTTAGGAATATTTGCTTTTTGGGTGAAAATTATGTAAAACATAACTCACGCTGCACTGATATTTTATCATGAAAGTAGGGCATTAAGTAGAAGCAGCAATGGCGATTTCCAAATCTCAAATAATTTATTGAAACAAAAGCCAACAACAGTGGTGGGTATAGCCCCCAAAAAAGATCAATGTCTCAATAACTTGTCATGTGGTCTTCAACATCAATTACAGCTGACATCTCCTGCTGTTCACAGGTGGAGTTATTGTCTGCTGAGGTCAGCATGCCACTCTTCCTGAAGGGCAGCCCTCAAGTAATTGGGGTTCTGGGATAAAAGGTTTCGAGCCTTTACACAGCAATTCAGCTGATCCCATAGGTTTATATGAGATTAAGGTCTGGAGAATGTGCAGGCCACTCCATGTGAGGTAACCCAGTCTCCAGCAGTCGTTCCCTAATAACGCGAGCTCAAGGAGCTGGAGCATTGTCCTCCTTGAAGATGGAATTAGGCCTGTGTTGTTCATACAGACACAATGACTGGATTAATAATGTTATTCAAGTAGTAGGAGCTTGTCGCTGTTCCATTCACACAGTGTAGGGAAGTTCTGTATTGACTAGATACACGGGTCCACACTGTAACACAATGACCACAAAAGCCTCGTCTGGTGACATCCGTGACAGATGCATAGCGCTTTCCTTGACGTCTCCATTGTTGGTGGCCATCAATTCTGCTCAGTGTGAATTTACTTTCATCAATGAACAGCACTGAGGCCCAGGCGTCCCTCATCCAGCAAAATTATAATGCCGGTGCCAGATGGTGTGGTCAGGTACCATGGCAGGTCTTCTAGCATGCATACCACACTGATGTAATCGGTTTTGAATGGTCTGACGTGACACTTGGGAGCCTCACTTCCTTTAAATGTGCCTGAAGTTGTGTGTCATTCAACATCTGGTTCCAAAGGACATTGCTCACGATGAAGCAGTCATCAGTGTGGGATATGGAAGAAGGATGTCTACTTCTCTGCGACTCTTCCAGTCTCTTTGTATCTCTGTTGCAACCTGCTGGTGACACTCTAAGCTCAGTGGCCACTTCCATCTGAGGACATATTGCTTGAAGCCTCACAATGGCGGGGTACAATTGATCAATTGTTAGGTGTCGTCTTGGTCTCATGATGTCAAAATGTGAACAGCATAGTGAGGAGGACTATTTAAATACCAATTCTAATTGAACCCCGAAATTTATTGAGCAGTTCGTGGATCAAATACCTGTTGTGAATCTTGCCATGAAGTGGTTAGTTCAAGAACAGCAAGTTTTGCAAAAAGCCCTGAAATATTGAACAGTTGGACGTGTGCATCCAAAAGTTTAGAGAAGGTCACATAAAGATCACTTGAAAAGGTTAGTGTCACAGACTTGCATCAATGGCAGATGGTGGTGACATGTTCTGAGTCCTACTTTGTTTTGTGGGACTCTGACAATTAAATGAAATTCCCTTTCCTTTGGGAGGGGGGAGGGGGGGTTAATGCCAGCTTTTCTACCAGTAGCTCCTGGTCAGGTGATTCCGGTTGGGACCACACCCTGGTCCTATAAATACCCTCAACATCCACCAGAGGGTGCTGGTCATTTCTTCATTTGGACACCTGGCCAGGAAGAGAAAGGGAGGAAGGAGCTGGTTGATCTCTCTCTGTTATTCTGTAGGCTGCAGCATTGGAGTTTGCTGCAGCACTCTCATGTGTGGTTGTTCTGTTTGGATATTACTCAGTAGTTCGTTTATTCCCTTCCTTTCTATGTGAACTTTTAGAGGCTTGTGTGTGTGGTTGGTTGACATGTGTACGAGTGGTAGTTTGTGTTGTAACCCCTGTTTGTCCATATTTGTTGGTGGAGGTTTTCTTCTGTTTTTGCCCATTTCTCTTGGGTGGTGGGTTGTGGAGGGAGCCTCTATCATGAGGGACAAAGACAGGGGACAGGTCTTAGCATGGTGACCTCGACCTCCTTAGCAGCGAGGGGAGCTCCAGGGCTAGGGTGAGTGCAGGGGCCCCAGTTTTAGGGCCAGTATAGGCTCTCCTGGGTTCACCATAGTCACATCCATGACAGAGTGCATTATTAGATAATCCTGAAATGTCACCCGAAAGCCAAATATCCCCAACTTTGTGAGTAGTGCACGTAAGATCTCAGTACAGGTACTTATTTTATGGTTTGGTTTTTTTTTTCCCCACAATGGGATGTGTTAAAAAAAAAATCATTCCAAAATCTATTGCATAAAATTAACTTTCAGTCAACCCCTTTTAGGTCTGTTCTCGCTGCAGGTATCTCCAGTATTAGTCCAGATAAACAGGGTGGACAGCAGTGTGAGCAGTCTCTTCTTACCTACACATTGAGAGAAAATTCCTACTGCCTATGCTCGCAGACTTCGTCCCACCATATTCAGACAGGTTTATGTTGATGTAACTTTGCATTGGCTATTTTAATTCCAAAGTGATTATCTCCCGAGGCAAAACAAGTTTGATTTGCTAATTAAAAGGTATAATAGGAATGTATTTGACATTTTCTTTAGTTATTTCTCCTTTTCTATTACAAGAGAACCCGTTTAAGAGCCTAAGCACATAACAAAACCAACTACTGTACTGTGTGTTAGGCCAGTGTCCCACTTGCGATTGCCTCACGTGTATCTCACAAGAGTTTCGCGGTGCATCCCCCGTCACAGACTCACACTCCTCACAGGAGCGTCTCAGCTGCATAGAGATACATGCAACCGACCCGCTCCTCTGAGCAGAGTGTGAGTCCATGACAGGTGATACACATCAAAACTCGCAAGATACACGTGAGGCAATCGCAAGTGTGACACCCGCCTTAGTGGTACTATGCTCTGGATCATAGAGAACGTTCAGATTCTTACAGGAAACATTGGGGTTGTCCTGAGGGGTTTTTATATGTAAGAAGTTTAATGAAACGCTAATAACATCAGGCAGGCAGTAGACTATACCTAGACATTTCCAGAGTTTCTGTCCACTACCATTAACTTGAGAACGGCGACAGCTATAGGCATAGAAGTGGTGTCTAGGTATAGTAAAGTAGCCATGCGCTACGCAATGAAACCACTCATAACGCCACCTGGTGGAAAACAATGGAGTTAGCATTTTTATTTCGAAAACGGAACGAGATAGAGGAAAAAAAAAGTGAATTACAAAGTTGTAGAGCATCATCAATTCAATACGAATCGACACCTTGCATACAGAAATGCTATGATTAGAACGATCTAAAACTCACAAGGCTGCGGACATGAAGCGATACCTCATGAAAGGATTCCTACAAGTCATTGGGTATGGTGGCTGCGTGGTGTGGCCTCTACGCTCACCTGACCTGACCTCATTGGACTTCTGTGAGGCACATCAAACAGCAGGTGTATGCGACCCCTCCACCAACATTGCAGGACCTACGACGATGTATTACAGATGCTTGTGCAAACGTGTCACCTACCATATTGCACAACGTGCAGCAAGATACAGTATGCTGTCCAGAGTCCAGATGTGCATTGCAGCTGACGGTGGCCACTTTGAGCATCAAGTTAAATGAGCGCCATATGCGTGAAAGGATTCAATTTTTTTTGGGGGGGCGGGGGGTTATGGGTTTCATCATACCATTTCTGTAGGAAAGGTTTCGATTCGTATTGAATTGATGATGCCCTACAACTTTGTAATTCACTTTTTTTTTCCTCTATCTCGTTCCGTTTTTTAAATAAAAATGCTAACGCCGTTTTCCACCAGGTGGCGCTATAGGTGGTTTAGTTGCATAGCGCAGGGTTCCCCAACTCCAGTCCTCAAGGTCCACCAACAGTGCATGTTTTCAGGATTTCCTTAGCATTGCACTGCTGTTGGAACCAGCACCTGGGCAGGTAATTACATTAACACCTGTGCAATACTAAGGAAATCCCAAAAACCTGCACTATTGGTGGGCCTTGAGGACTGGCGTTGGGGACCTCTGGCATAGCGCATTGAAACTTTACTATACCTAGACACTACTTCTATGCCTATAGCTGCCGCCGTTCTCAAGTTAGCGGTGGACACACTGTATATCACGGTTTCCAAACCTTTGTCTGTTTGAAAGCTATAATTTATAACATGCCATCAGACTGTAGGCTGTAAAGTTGTGGCCTTACAACATCTAGAAAACCTCAAGTCGGTGCACGCTTATGTATCACATGTAGCAAGGAGCCACTATGAACATAGAGCACTGAAGGTAAATAAGTTAGTGGAATAGTGAATCACAAAAAACACACATTTTGCCATTTATTTGGTTTATTATGTAAACTGCATCATTAAAATAAAAAAACACCAAAATATGACACTTTCCAATGGCTCAGATTTACTAGATTTATAAAATATTACAAATCGTAAAACAATCAAAATTAAATGTAATGTCTCCAAATACAATAGATTTACTTTTTTGGCATCTTCATAGACAATTAAATAAATTCACAAAAAAAAAACAAAAAAAAAAAAACAAGAATTGCATCATTAGCCTTAGGACAATTGTAAGTGACTGCCATAAGTCCAAGCAAAACACCCCAGCTCCATCCTAGCAGTGTGAAAGCGGTCATCTCCACAATCCCTGGTAATATAGAAATACATTCACGTACCTCATGATTTGTCAAATAATTTAACAATTTAATGGTAAATAAATCTGGATCGTTTAGTTTTAAACATTTCTCAGAATAAGGGTACGGTTCCACTACCGCATAGCTTCTGATGCGAGAGTATCGCGATATGACCCTCTAGTGCGAGCGTCAGCCGAGGGTCATGCGACTGTGATCTGATCTTGCAATCGGGTCACAGCTTCGGAGGAAAGGGAGGGAGCACTTTCTTCTCTCCGCTGCCTGTCTCTGCCTATATCGCACTGCACTCGGATTACATGAGAGTGCAGTGTGATGTTTCACATGATCCCATAAACTTGTGTGGGGGTGCGTGAGCCGAGAATCGCTGCCAAACGCAGCATGCTGCGAACCATTCCACTATGGCACGTGAAATCAATCGCAGATGGACACTGCCCCATGGTTTGGCACTAGAGTGTGAGCAATCCGATGTTTTATTGGCTTGCACTCGCCTGTGCAAAACGCAAGTGGAACGAACCCTTACATTATTTTTCCTCAAATTTACGAAACAGTACCTGGCAGTATTATTTTTTTTTAAGAAACAAACAGAACAAGTGACTTATAACTGTGTTTTCTTATTCAGAAACCTCTCCGCAACTGCCACATACAGGAGATTTTGGAAATAGATCTCTCTTTAAAGTGCTTTAAAGTCAGGGTGATTCTTACTGTTAAAAACTAGTGGCGGCTGTATAGGTCCTAGAACAACAGTAAAAAGGAAATCTGTCTTGTCGGAATCAGATTTACCAGTGCTGGCAAAGTAAGTTTTGAAGCCATATGCAAATTAGGACATTGGAGGTGTGTCCACACAATGTCACTGTATAGACACGCCTACAATGCACTTTCAGGCTAATTTGCATGTGGCTTCAAATCTTGATTTTCTCAGCGCTAGTATATTGGATTACTACGAAACAAGCAATATTTTATTTGTTGTACTAAAACCTTTATTGGCGTGCTGCTGTTTTCATCAGTAAAGAAGGGAATTTTGTTTACTTACCGTAAATTCCTTTTCTTCTAGCTCCAATTGGGAGACCCAGACAATTGGGGTGTATAGCTATTGCCTCTGGAGGCCACACAAAGTATTACACTTAAAAGTGTAAGGCCCCTCCCCTTCTGGCTATACACCCCCAGTGGGATCACTGGCTCACCAGTTTTAGTGCCAAAGCAAGAAGGAGGAAAGCCAATAACTGGTTTAAAGACCAATTCAATCCGAGGAAACATCGGAGAACTGAACCATACCACATGAACAACATGTGTACCCGAAAAAACAGAAAAACCCCGAGAAAACAGGGCGGGTGCTGGGTCTCCCAATTGGAGCTAGAAGAAAAGGAATTTACGGTAAGTAAACAAAATTCCCTTCTTCTTTGTCGCTCCATTGGGAGACCCAGACAATTGGGATGTCCAAAAGCAATCCCTGGGTGGGTAAAAGAATACCTCATGATAGGGCCGTCAAACGGCCCTCTCCTACAGGTGGCCAACCGCCGCCTGAATGACTTATCTACCTAGGCTGGCGTCTGCCGAAGCGTAGGTATGCATCTGATAATGCTTGGTAAAAGTAAGTAGACTCGACCAGGTGGGTGCCTGACACACCTGCTGAGCCGTAGCCTGGTGCCGTAATGCCCAGGATGCACCCACGGCTCTGGTAGAATGGGCCTTCGGCCTTGAGAGAACCAGAAGCCCAGTAGAACTGTAGGTTTCAAGAATTGGTTCCTCGAGCCCCCGAGCAAGGGTGGATCTGGAAGCTTGCGACTGTTTACGCCGACCAGCGACAAGGACAAAGAGTGCATCCGGGTGGCGCAGGAGCGCCATGCGGGAAGTAGAACCTGAGTGCTCTCACCAGAACCAACAGATGCAAATCTTTCTGAAATTGATGGACTGGACGAGGACACAAAGAAGGTGAGGTGATATCCTGATTGATATGAAAATGGGATACCACCTTAGGGAGAAATTCCGGAACCGGACGCAGAACTACCCTGTCCTGGTGAAGGACCAGGAAGGGAGTTTGTATGAGAGCGTTGCTAGCTCGGAAACTCTCCTAAGAGACGAGACCGTTACTAGAAGGCCACTTCCCGTGAAAAACGGGAAGGGAGACATCCTTCAAAGGCTCGAAAGGCGGCATCTGGAGAGCAATTAGAACCTTGTTCAGATCTCAGGGCTCTAACGGCCGCTTGTACGGAGTGCTGAGAAGACAAACTCCCCGTAGGAACGTGCGTACCTGAGGAAGTCGTCGTTTCTGAAAAAATACAGATAGCGCTGAGACTTGTCCCTAAAGGGAACTGAGCGACAACCCATTTTCCTACCTAGATTGCAGGAAGGAAGGAAACATAGACGATGCAACCGGCCAGGGAGAAACACCCTGCGCCGAGCACCGAGATAAGAACATCTTCCACGTCCTGTGGTCAATCTTGGCGGACGTTGGTATGCTAGCCTGTCTCATGGTGGCAACCACGTCCTGAGGTAATCCTGACGACACTAGGTTCCAGGACTCAATGCCACACCATTTGGTTGAGGGCCGTAGAATTCAAATGGAAGAATGGCCCTTGAGACAGCCAGTCTGATTGGTCTGGTAGTGCCCCCGGTTAGCCTACCGTGAGGCACCACAGAACCGAGTACCACAACATCCTCGGCCAATTTGTAGCGACGAGGATGGCGCGGCCGCAGTCGGTCTTGATCTAGCGCAGTACTCTGGGCAACAATGCCAGAGGTGGCACCTAAGGTAGCTGGAACTGCGACCAATGCTGAACTAAGGCGTTTGCCGCCAGAGCTCGATGATTGTGAAACCGTGCCATGAAGCTGGCACATTGTTGTTGTGCCGTGACGCCATTAGATCGACGTCCGGCCTCTGTCAGCGGCGCCAGATCTCCTGAAACCCGTCCGGGTGAGGAGACCATACTCTTTCGGCCACATCTCAGCGACTTAGGAAGTCAGCTTCCTAGTTTCCACACTTGGGATGTGAATTGTGGATATGGTGGATGCCGTGTCTTCCACCCACATCAGAACCTGCCGGACTTCCTGGAAGGCTTGCCGGTTGCGCGTTCTTCCTTGGTGGTTGATGTATGCCACCGCTGTGGAGCTGTCCGACTGATTGGAAGGATTGTAGGGCAAGATACACTGCTCTGTGTTCAAGAACATTGATCTGAAGAGTGGACTCTTGCTGAGTCCACGTACCCTGAGCGCTGTAGTGGAGAAAAACTGCTCCCCACCCTGATAGACTCGCGTCTGTCGTAACTATCGCCCAGGACGGGGATAGGAAGGACCTTCTTTTTGACCAAGAGGTGAGAAGAAGCCACCACCGTAGAGATTCCTTGGCCGCCTGAGAAAGAACGACGACTCTGTTGAGGGACGTCGACTCCTCGTCCCATTGGCGGAGAATGTCCCATTGTAGTGGACGCAGTAAAACTGCGCGAAAGGAACTGCCTCCATTGCTACCATCTTACGTAGGAAGTGTATGAGGCGTCTCAATGTGTGCGACTGGTTCTTAAAGAAGAGCTTGCAGCCCGTAGTGAATGCTGTTTGTCTAGCGACAGCTTCACTATCGCTGAGAGAGTAAGAAACTCTATGCCTAGATATGTTATCGATAGGGTCGGGGTCGGATCTGACTTTAAAAAGTTGATGATCCACCCAAAACTCTAGAGAGTCTCCAGCGCAACGTTCGGGCAGTGTTGGCATGTTTCCTAAGAGAGTGCCTTGACAAGTAGATCGTCTAAATACGGGACCACAGAGTGACCCTGAGAGTGCAGGACTGTGACTACTGCTGCCCTGACCTTGGCGAAGACCAGTTGGACTGTCGCTAGCCGGAAGGTAGAGCTACGAACAGAGGGTGTTCGTCTCCTATAACGAAGCGTAGAACGCTAGTGCTCTGGATCAATCGGCACGTGTGGATAAGCATCCTTGATGCCTAATGATGCTAGGAAATATCCTTGAGGCGATGACATGGCGGAGGGATTCCATCCGGAACCGCCTGGTGTCCACGAGCTTGCTGAGCATTTTTAGATCCAGAACGGGACGGAACGGCCCGTTGTTATAGGTACCGCAAATAATTTGGGGTAAAAACCGTGACCTTGTTCCTGAAGAGGAACGGGGGTCATCACTCTTTCTGCCTATAGAGTGCACCCTGTTTGCAGAAGAGCAGCGGCCCGGCCGGGAGGTGGAGAAATTCTGAAGAATCGAGTTGGAGGACGAGAAGTGAGCTCTATCCTGTACCCGTGAGACAGAATGTCTCACACTCAATGGTCATTGACCTATGGCAGCTAAATATCGCCAAGGCGGGAGAGCCT
The DNA here is from genome assembly GCF_048569485.1 of Anomaloglossus baeobatrachus. NCBI lineage: Eukaryota > Metazoa > Chordata > Amphibia > Anura > Aromobatidae > Anomaloglossus > Anomaloglossus baeobatrachus. Next base: position 68,536,661 of record NC_134359.1, on the reverse strand, counting down.
GCTACCGACCGAGGCCGCAAGTCATGAGGAAGCCGCCCTGGAAGCGGGTTTTCAGACTGTCGCTTTTTTGGGCGAGACTGAGCCCGCTAAGAATCTTAGCTCCTCTGATCCTTTTGAGTCCACATTGGACGAGGAAAAATGGGACCTGCCCGAGCCTCGAAAAGGCCGAAAACCCCGACTGCCTCTTGCTCTGTTGGGGTTTGTTGTGTCCGGGCTGAGGAAAGGATGAATCCTTACCCCTGGACTGTTTGATGGTTACATCCAACGCTCACCAAACAGTCGGTCAGCAGAAAAAGGCAACTGGATAGGCAACCTTTTTTGGAAGCAGAATCTGCCTTCCATTCACTTAACGAGCAGACCAGGCTCTGCTTAAAAACACGGAGTAGCGGAGGCTACCGCCGCACGGTTCGCAGAGTCCAGGACAACCTGAATCGCGTAAGAAACAAATGCAGACATTTGAGAGGTTAAGGATGCCACCTGCGGCACAGATGTACGTGTAACCGTGTCAATCTGTGTAAGACAAGCTGAAATAGCTTGGAGTGCCCCAAGGGAGAGAATGCCGGAGCCAACGGTGCGCCGACAGCCTCATAGATGGCTTTCGACCAGAGATCCATCTGTCTATCAGTGGCATCTTTGAGTTTGCAGTTCCATCTCCCACTGCAACTATGGATCTAGCTACAAGCCTGGAGATTGGAGGATGCCGCTCGGGACATTGGGTCCAGTCCTTGACCAAGTCAGGGGACAGGGATAACGTGTATCCTAAGCCGTTTGGAGAAGCGCATATCTGGATAAGCGTGGTGTTCCTGGACTGCCTCTCTAAAGGCAGAGTGGTCCAGAAAAATACGTGAAGCTGACTCCTCCACTGGAGGAGCTGTGAGAAATAACCCACATTCTATAGATGGACGCTATAAGATTATTTACTATGGCGTCACAAACAGGTGTATCCAGATTGAGAGCGGTCTCAGGATCAGAATCCTGAGCCGCTACTTCCGCCTCATTACACAGCGAGTCCTTCTGTTAGGACCCTGATGAAACCGAGGCCGCTCATAGCGAGCCCACTTAGGCTGTCTGGGACTGACGTCCGTGCAGAGCCGTGACTCTGGGATGCGTGTGACATTCCCGGAGCTGTTAGTTATTCACACTGAGGGGGGCCATGGATCAATGATTCAACAGTGCCCATATTGTGAGAGACATGTCCGGACTGCTAGGCTTCTAGTATCATAGCCATAGTCTCAGAAAAACTGTCAGTAAATACTGCAGACACCGTCCTCATCCCCTGGCCATTAGTGCATACAATGGGAGTCTATGTACCTGCCGGCCGTATAGCCGTACATGCTGTACCAGCTGTATAGAAAAACATGTGGTTCTGCACCTTTGTTTTACACAGAGAATATGCTGATAACTCCTCCGCATAATCCAGGAGGGTATATACAACGTGCGACCAAACAGTGCAATGTATATAGTACAAGCATATCTATAAGTGCACTTCTGCACTAGTGGGGTTAGCACCACAGGTGCTGCTTAACGCCTGTTACAGCGATTGTGTGACTATCAGAATGCCAGGGTCTTCCACACTTGTCTCTGTATCGTACAGAAACTGACACTAATGGCTGCCAGTGTCCTTGTAGAGAAGGAAGCCGTGGGCGTGCCTGAGAAAGTGCGGGAATCCGGATTCACAGTGCACACAGTAAGAGGGGTGGAGTATGCAAAACATACTCCAGCTCTCAGCTCTGCTCTATGCAGCGTCACGCCCCTACCCTGACTGTCAGGGCTGTGGGCGGTAACGAAGGGAGACTAGGCCCAGAAGCCGGGGACTCGAGTTAACAGCGCGGCCGCCGTAAAAGCGCGGGCCGCGCTGAAGTCCCCGGCGCACCACAAGTGCCAGCCGCGCCGCAGTTCCAGCGGCCGGCGCGACCGATTCATAGAAGTGGCCAGCGTCCCGCCCCTCTCCTGACTGGCAGGTCTGGGGGCGGGAACGAACGGAAGCAGGCCGCAAAAGCCGGGGACTCTAGTTATCAGCGCGGCCGCCGTAAAAGCGCGGGCCGCGCTGAAGTCCCCGGCGCACCACAAGTGCCAGCCGCGCCGCTGCCAGCGGCCGGCGCGACCGATTCCTGGACGTGGCCAGCGTCCCGCCCCTCTCCTGACTGGCAGGTCTGGGGGCGGGAACGAACGGAAGCAGGCCGCAAAAGCCGGGGACTCTAGTTATCAGCGCGGCCGCCGTAAAAGCGCAGGCCGCGCTGAAGTCCCCGGCGCACTACAAGTGCCAGCCGCGCCGCAGTCCCAGCGGCCGGCGCGACCAATTCCCATAAGTGAGCCTGCTTCAGCAAAGCTGAATGAGGCCATGGCACAGGCGCCGCAGCGCTGATGTCCCCCGGCGCACTACAACACCCAGCATGCTGCGGTGTGAGCGCCAAATGCACGGGGACACAGAGTACCTTGAGGAAGCAGGGCCATGTCCCTGATGTACTCCGCTCCATCCAGCATCTTCTCCAGGGGCTGTAGATGGAGCACGGTCTCAGTGCCTGGAGACCGGTAAATCCCACTTCACCCAGAGCCCTGTAAAAAGGGATGGGGAAGGAATCAGCATGTGGGCTCCTGCCGCCGTACCCGCAATGGGTACCTCAACCTTACAAACACCTCCGACATACAGTGGGGTGAGAAGGGAGCATGCTGGGGACACTATATGTGTCCTCTTTTCTTCCATCCGACATAGTCAGCAGCTGCTGCTGACTAAAAAGTGGAGCTATGCGTGGATGTGTTGCCTCCTTCGCACAAAGCACAAAACTGGTGAGCCAGTGATCCCACTGGGGGTGTATAGCCAGAAGGGGAGGGGCCTTACACTTTTAAGTGTAATACTTTGTGTGGCCTCCAGAGGCAATAGCTATACACCCCAATTGTCTGGGTCTCCCAATGGAGCGACAAAGAAAATCAGATTCCCTTAAACCCTCTCCTCCCCAAAAAAAAACAAAAACAGTACATTTAGAAAGCCAAGGGACGAAATCATAATTGAGAACAAATACTGGTAAATATTTCGGGATGTTGAAGGTGGATGCTGTCACAGGTGACTTATCAAAAGCCCTCTATTGAAAGTTATGCCATTTGATTACGATAGTTCCAATAGGTTTTTTGGGGATGAAAAAAAATTGTGGTGGTGCATGTGCTGAATGACCTCCCTATGGTCTTCAGTAAAATGGTGCTGGTAGCAGCACGTGCACAGAATGACCTCCCTGTGGTCTTCAGTAAATAGTGCTGTTAGCAGCGCATGCGCAAAATGACCTCCCTGTGGTCTTCAGTAAAATGGTGCTAGTAGCAGTGCATGCGCAGAATGACCTCCCAGTGGCCTTCAGTAAAATGGGGCTGGTAGCAGCGCACGCACAGAATAAGCTCCCTGTGGTCTTCAGTACAAGGTACATGCGCATTTGAGATCTCTTCTTGCCTGCACATGCACCATTTTTCGGAAGACCGCTAGGAGATCAATCTGACCAAGCAATGACCACGTCTAGGATAGTGCCAGCACAAAATTCAACTAAGGTAGAAAATAAAGACACCAGAGGCAGCGGACGGGCCGTGATAAAGCCGAAGACCCTACCCGCAGTCCCACCCAAATGCACGAAGACCAAAACTTCTGATTATTTTAAAGAAACGAGACTGCAAATTTCTTTACAAAATGTATGTATTAAATCAGTTTAACAGCGCCATTATGGGCATACCTTTAGTTTACTATGCATAACCTGGATAATAACAGGTGCTCTTTAATACAGCACCACTTCACAGACCCAGTCTATGAAACCCTACCTTGTACTAATCCTAAGTAGCTCTACTCATTGCCTTGGCAGGAGCACATAAAGATGCTTCTTGGTGCAGGGACAAGTTGCCCGGAAAACCCATAATGGCCACTCATTCTTGAGATGTACACTCGTGTGTCATACAGAATGTGAATTCTACGGCCGTACATCTTTGAATACCTAAAAGATAAATCATCTCCTCTCTAGAAATATATTAGCCCACCTCATCAGCCCATTTGGCTAACTGAACTGCAATCCCAGATGGCTTGAATCGCCTGCTTCCTTTTCCTTCCACATACAGATGTTTGCACATTATGGCAGTCACATGACAAAAGAAACCAAACAAAACCTCACATTTTTGTATAAGTCTCCTGAAATACATAGATTTTTTTTTTTTTTCTACAATTTTAAATCGCTTTAATAAAAAAAAAAAAAACACAAATTCGGTAAAGCCGTTCAATAACAAATTTTTTTTCGCAGACCACATCAACTTATTCAAGATAGTTCACAAAAATTGGTTACAGTGCGCGTTTTCGTAATGAAGGTTTGTCTTCCCAAAATAAAAAGTATAAAAAAAGTGTAAACTGATTTCACGGCTCTGGAGATCGCAGTGCGCGGGTTCTCAGGTGGAGTCATCGGTCACTTGTACTTCTACTGATGTACGGGACGAGCAGCTATCATGGAAGTGAAATATATACTAAGCAAGAAAAAAAAAAAGCCGGAATTGATCAATTTGAGTCGGTGTTTTGTGGTAGAAAAAGTCATGAATTACAGTATGTGGCATATCTAAGCTACAATTTTTTTTTTTTGAGGCATTCCTAGAAATGTTCTGGTAGAAGATCATATAAAGTGTAGACTATTTTTTGCCTTTAGGACAGGAAAAGTCAACTTTAATAGGAATCGTGCTGCCCTTATTGAACGTGGCACATTTTACTCCATGGTACTGTGGTTTAATAATGGAAAGACGCTGCATCAAATTAGACCTTTTTTCCCCCTAAAGATAGTACATGTATTTAAAAGTGGAAAATAATGATATATTCTAATCTATACTTGGTTCCATATTTATTAATTGAAGCCCTCTTGGGCTAAATACCCACTTATGGCCACGAATAAGCCCACGGGTTTGCAGGTAATGTCTCACGCACTGGTGGCAATGGATGGATGCTTGCTACAGCTGCACCGTGGGATGCCAATCTTAGGGAAGAAGGATTGAAGGGATTATTTTTCTCTTGGCAGTAAAACACAATGGAAAAAAGGTGCATTTTCGGTGCAGATTGTTTCCCACTCAGTAGTAGTAGTAGTAGTAGTAGTGAAATCTGCAGTCAAAGAATTGACATGCGGTAGATTTAAATATGCACCAAATCTGCAAGGAGAAAATAAGCAACGTGTGCATGAGACTTTAGGATTCTCATTTACTTTGCTAGTATCAGGAAATTGTGACAAATCTGTGTAGGGAAAAAAAAAAAAAAAGACAAATCTGCAACATGTGCACAAGCCCTAAGACTTTTTGCGGAGTTTTTAGATGGAAAACGTCCACGTTTTTGAGGCATTTTGAGCTGGATTTGGAGTTTCCACTCAGTCTCTGCTCCGCATCCATGTTTATTAGCAAAGACCATTCTGCCCAGCAAAGGTGAAAGCCCCGGATTAGAAGAGGAGAGGCCTCAAGACAAAATATGGAAAATTCACACATCTACACGATTGTTGAGGTCTATGTTCTTTCATAAAAGCTGGAATCAATGGATGGAAAGAGCCAACAATGAAAACGGAATTTTTCCTATGATGTATGTATAATATTAACTCTACATGAGGGGGAGAAGATGTGTGGTTAACCTGCAACTCTCCGGTCATTGAAAGACTACAGCTCTTGTATGCTGGGAGTAGCAGCCTCACAATTGTTAGAGAGCCACCGGCTACCCAGATTCTCTGTGGAGCGCCAAGACCCCAGAGGAGGTCACAGCTCTGAAAGGATCGAAAGCTACACCTTAAACTAAGAAAGGATAACCCGAGACATCACGCAAACTCTGACACAGGATAGTCAACCATCATATGTGTGCTTTGACATAGCAAAAAGTCACTAAAGATATTCTGAGGCTACAAGCAGAACACTGAGGACTAACGGGTCAGAAAATGGTTTTGTTTTGTTTAAGATGGATTTTGTCCTCATCAGAGCTCTGATTTATCATTTTTAAAGGGAACCTGTCACCGCATGTTCATAATACTCACCTAACGGTCAGTGCGAAGCAGACTGGTCGGATGGGAGTCTCCATTCTCCGGGTCCGCGCCTCCTCTTTCAGCCATCTTTGTCATCCTCCTTAAGCTAGTGTGAATGACACGTCCTACGTTATCTATCCTAGCCGACAGTGATGTCCTGCACAGACGCACTTTGATCTGCTTTTCCCGCACTCACGGCCCCGCAGGAAAGGACACGCTGCGACCAGGACCCTGATCATGGGTACAGGCAGCTGCGGTCTCCAACGGATAGGATTCACAGCCCCATAGGAAAGGACACACTGCATCCAGGACCCTGATCATGGGCACGGGCAACCGTGGTCTCCAACGGACAGCACTCGTGACCCCATAGAAAAGAACACACTGCGTCCAGGAGCCTGATCATGGGCATGGGCAGCTATGGTCTACTACGGACAACACTCACGGCCCCATAGGAAAGAACACACTGCGTCCAGGACGCTGCATGTCCGGATTGTGGGCACGTACCCTTAGGCTTTTTTTTTTTTTATGTTATAAAGTCAAAAACTGGATGTCATACGGATGAATAAAAAAAATAGCCATAGAGGACATAAGGAATACCATGCAAATCAAGAAAAAAAAATCATCCATTTTTTCTGGACAAAAAAACTACATGATTATTCATACAATTCTCTGAACAATGCCTCACTTAGAGACCGCAGAGAGCTACTGGGTCTGAAATCATTGGACGAAAACATGGTCCTGATAAGATCATTGTTAATTGAAACTGAGAAAAAAAAAATATGACAAAAAGACTCCTTCAAGATGGAAATCAAATTCCAAGAGTAAGGGCCCAGTGTATAATATAGCCGATTGTTCTCTGATGTTTTACGGAATAGCGCTCACCCCAATATTACACCATGTGGCTGTGCCGATCAGCGCTTTTTTTGCTCGGGACAATCTGGCAGGAGAAAAGCACAGCATGCTGTGAGTGGCAGCGCAAATCAGGCGGCGCACACCCATTCACATCTATGGGGATGTGGAAATAATCAGTCTCCACTCAGAAGACAATTTATGGTGAAAAATGTTACATTTTGGTAAATGATAAGTCTCCATCCTACAAGTCTATTTTACATCTGCCCTTTGACAAGCTTAGGACCAGTTTATTCTACATTATCATATTACTTACGTTCAGTGCTCCCATCAGAGTTTCCATCGGAACACCCCCGCAAAACAGGGTTCAGACGCATGCGCCGACGGGGCCACTGACTATAACGCTTTCTACTGGACAACGAGATGTCGCAGACTACCTTCGGGTGTCCCCCTGCAGAAAGCATATACGCCCTAAAATGGTGCAAGACAGACCACACGCTGACTCAGTCTGCGCCGTTATGGTCAATGGCCCCGTCGGTGCATGCGTCCGAAACCCGTTTTGCAGGTGTGTTCGGACAGAAGCTCTGACAAGGACCAGTGAACGTAGGTAATAACGAAATGTGAAAGGGCCCTAAGAATTTAAGCCGCAAAGAAAAGCTGTTCAGCAGCAGCAAAGTTCAGTATTATTTTTTCTATTTTTTTATGAATTCTATGATTTCTCCTTGATTTGAGTGGGGGAAAAAAATATACGCCATTGATTAAAATAATTTACTTTCATTTCAGGTATGCTTCACAAAGCCAATGACACCAGATGTGACAATGTAAGCTGCATACATTAATAAATAAGTCTTGAACCCAATGAGGCTGGTGTACTTACTTTGAAAAAAATCCATGTTAGAATGTCTGTATAATCCTGATATTAAAAATAAGCATTTTATGTCCAGCTAAAGAGTGCGAGCGCCCGGCAGTGATCTCTTTAGTAATGTATGCAGTTTCTGGGTGAATATTCTGTGATAGTGTCACAATTTTTGCTGGAGACTGCATTTATCAGGGGGCTAAAAAAATGAAATAAAATCTGCTTTTACCGGTATATGTCTTTTACATCTGAGGGCAGTAACGTGGTGGGATCCTGTGTGAATTGGTGGTCTTTCTGTATACACTCCCCTTCGCCCCCCCAATAATAGAGGGCGTAGGATAGCACTTCTACAAAAGTAATGGATCAAACAAACTACTAAGTCTGTTTGTTGCACGTTGAAAGAAAAGGAGGGAAAGAATTGCATATTCTAACGTGTGTTATACGGCGGGTCAGTCGAAAATGCACACTCAGACCGTGAAGGGTTAGTAAGAAAATACTTTTGCAAATAAAACTGTACAAAGATAAAACTCACTTCAAAGTTTGCTCTTACAATATTATATAAAGTGCAGCGAAATCCATCGAAAAGGGTCCATCACATGATTCTATGCCGTGAGAGTCTGACACAAGCTGCCATTGCATAGCAGGACGGATACAAAGTACACCAAACACCTAAAGCTCTTCTCTCGAGCTTCAGGACGAGACAGAGGCAGGGGAGTCATCGGCTTCGGAAGGATCCTTTGACTTCAGTTTGTTGTCTTCCGCACCGCTTGCCGAAGGAAATCCACCATTCATTCCGATACGTGGGCAGTGTATGGGCCCTGCAGTCATTTATACATGAGTTATCACAAGGAACCGTTCATATAAAAAAAAAAAAAAGGGTGTACTGTTTTCTAATATACTGCCCAGATCAATTCCTCAAAGCCTTCCAGATCTCCAGTTGCAGTCACTCAATGAAGGGTTTATCCGGTGTCGGGTCACTTACACCTCCGAGGTGATCTGTGGTGATGGCGGTTCAACCCCACACACCTGCCAAGACGTGTGCATGAGTTTTCTGGGACTTTGAGGAGTTTTTTGGACGCTGAGGCTAAGAACTTGTTAATCTGCTGCAGCCCAGAGCAGTCACAGACTGCCCTGACCAGCGATTCTTCCGCATCCTCTGACGTCACGTTACGCTCTGCTCTGTCGAAAGGGCGTAAATACTGATGTCATGTTGATTGACAGCCAACACTCCGCTAAGTTACTGGACAGAGCCGATTGACAATCAGCATCACACCGCCACTGACGCCGCATTGACAGAACAGAGAGGAAGAAGAAAAGCCTCTGTTAATGTTAGGTCAAAGGAAGCTGAAGAATAACACCCTGAGCGGTTGCAGGGTAGAACAGGCAGGTAGTTAGCAGCTCAGCAAGGATCCGTACATGGTATTCAAGGAGTCCAAATGCAAGAAGCTTTCCCTTTTTAAGTCCCAGTGCCCACGCTGTGTATTTTAACGCGTATTTTCAGAAATCTGAAGCAAAATCTGCATGTTCATTGTGAAGCCAGCAAAGTCTATGAGAATTCAGAAGTGCTGTGCCCACATTGAGTTTTTTACCCTTGCGTATTTGGTGCAGATTTATTTTTTTCTGCACCAAATAGGCAAGGGAAAAAACAAGCAATGTGGGCACAGTACTTCTGAAATCTCAGACTTTGCTGGCTTCACAATGGACATGCAGATTTTGCTGCAGATTTCAGAAAATACATGTCAATACTACACAGCGTGGGCACTGGGCCTAAGCATGAGGGTTGGGAGCAAAGAGCCTAAGACAGGGAAAGCTCCATTTACAGCCTGTATGAATAATGAATATAGTGTACATTGTTGATGAGCAGTAGTTAAAAGCAATTTCTAAAGGAGCATGAACTGGGCTGTGAAACAACAATGCATCAGTGGGCCGTATGGTGGCTCACAGTGCTGGGTCCTGGGTTCTAATCCCACCAAGGACAATATCTGCAAACCCTGTGTATATGCTGGGGTCCTGTGTTCTAATCCTGCCAGGTACTTCCATATCGACTGGTTTCCCCCCATACTCCATTCCAAAGACATACTAATAGGAAATGTAGATTGTGAGCCCCAATGGGGACAGTGATAATGCATGTAAACCTCATGGAATTAATAGCGCTAAATAAGATAAAATAAATCGTGTTTAGGAAAATAAATAAAATAAAAGGTAGATAAGTATATAAGGCTGCTTTCACACTTGTGATGTTTTGCATCCATTAGAATCAGTTGTGTGATTGATGCAAAGGATGCATTGCAGATAGTGGCACAACTGATGTGACTGATGCTGCAAAAAAAACGATCCGTTTGTTTGGTTTTTTTTACTGTTTTACTGGCGGCCGCCTTTTGTGAACGATCAGCTGATCGTTCCGGCCGTTGGAACTAAATTTACAGTAGATCATGGTTTTTTACTGTGCGCATGCTCACAGTAAAAATACATACTCCACATACCCCATCCTAGCTTTCATTCTGCGTTGCTCCCGCCTGACTGTGAGTCAGTAAACGACTGATCCGTCATGCGGCGGATACAACGCAACGCCATCAGTCACAATCCGTCGCTAATAGAAGTCTATGGGGAAAAAAACAGATTCCTGCAAAATATTTTGCAGATTACAGTAATTCCTCAAGGCGACGGATTGTGACTGATGCAAAACGGAAGTGTGAAAACAGCCTTAATGACATGCACTGTCCAGTGGCAGAAATCACCTGAAAGATTCCCTTTAAAGACGACAATAGTGGGCGATGGTGGCGATTTAGCAAAATGTATAACTGCAACTTGTAAGGATCTGAGAGGGAGGTGGTACGTAGAAACCGCTGTATAGAAATGAAAGGGCTGGAGAGGCAACTGGAATGTCAGGAGTTAAACCCTCTCCTGAAATGTACCATAAGTGCTACAAACTTATTTTCATGCTAACTAATGTAATTTAATAACTGGAGAACGCCCTATTTATCTTAAATAGCTCAAGAGACAGATTAATGCACAAATTAGGTTGTAATTTGCACTCAGACAACTCTTGATAAAAGGAAAAAAAGTTGACGTTTCTTAGGAAGAAGTTATGAATTACAACAAGAAAGAATAAACCACAACACTTACTGTCAGTGTCCTCCACGGCTCCATCACTAATTGTTTCGGTATCGGAATGAGCACTTCTCCTCCTGTTAGACACCCGGTGAATCGATGAAGACGACTCCTTTATGGAATAGCTGATCCTATACGAGTTCCGCAAGGAGAGAAAGAAGAACAGGTCGCCATAAAACAAACGTTTTAAATGTTACTGATGATTTTATGAGGTGTAAAAATACCAAACTGCACAACTACATAATGCACCACAGTTCGGTGATAACACTCGTCTCATCCACAATTTACCGTCTCATCCACAATTTACCGTATTTTCCGGCGTATAAGACGACCCCCAACTTTTCCAGTTAAAATATAGAGTTTGGGATATATCATATGCAAGAGTGTAAGCCAACCCGAGTAATGTCCCCATTGTTTAGTGAAATTCCCTGCTGTAATGTCCCATGCAGTAATGTCCCCATTGTTTAATAATGCCCCCTGCTGTAATGTCCCCACACTTTACGTCGCCACAAAGCATTCAACTGCAGTAAAGTGTGTCCAATACACAGGGCCGCCGCTGCTGCTGCTGTCAGCGGTTTACTGCAGTTGAATGCCTTGTGGTGCCATAAAGCATTCAACTGTAGTAACACCACGACGACGCCGTGCACGGACGGCATCACGGAGGGGTCTGTGTGCCTGTGGAGTGCAAGAAGCAGCTAGAGGCAGCACGGGCACGGAGGATAGATGAGAATATCTTTTATTGTGTGTAAAGTGACAACACCTGGCGTATAAGCCGACCCCCGACTTTTGAGATTTTCAGGGGTTAAAAAATCTTAATTACTCACCGGTAATGGGATTTTCAATAGCCCATGACAGCACCACATGAGAGATAGGCTCCGCCCACATCAGGACAGGAAACCCACTGATAAAAAGGCGGCACCTCTCCTCCACATCAGTAGGTTTTCAGAGCCAGAGAGGACCAACAAAACACAATAAACAGATTAATCACACCACCACCCAAGGAAACCACCAATAACTCTAACACTCCCCGAAGGGTGCCCACAACCAGTGAATAGGGGGGGAACTAAGGGTGCTGTCATGGGCTATTGAAAATCCCATTACCGGTGAGTAATTAAGATTTTTCCCTGCCGCCCATGACAGCACCACATGAGAGATTTATATAGACCAACCACCTTAGGGAGGGACCACCGCTTGTAAGACCCGTCTCCCAAAGGAAAGGTCAGTTGTGGAGGACAAGTCCAGCCTATAGTGCCGAAAGAAAGTCCCAGGAGACGACCAAGTAGCCGCCCGACAGATCTGGTCAAGAGAGGCATCCGCCCTCTCCGCCCAAGACGTAGACACTGCTCTAGTGGAGTGCGCCCTTATGCCCGGAGGAGGAGTGGCGTCTTTAGCCGAGTACGCCAAACCGATGGCATCCCTGACCCATCTGGCCAAGGTAGCTTTAGAAGCCCCACGCCCCTTGGACTGCCCCTGAAAAGTGACAAACAGGACCTGAGACTTCCTCCATTCCCTAGTCCTATCTAGGTACGTGACTAAGGCCCTCCGGACATCCAACGTGTGTAACCTAGCCTCCGTCTCGTTCCGAGGGGGGTCACAGAGGGAAGGGAGCACGATCTCTTGGGACCTATGAAAAGGGGTAGAAACCTTGGGCAAGTAGAAAGGATCAGTCCGCAACACAACCCTATCATCCAGAATCTGGGTATAAGGGTGAACCACAGACAAGGCTTGGAGATCCCCCACCCGCCTGGCCGAGGTGAGCGCGACGAGGAGGAAAACCTTAAGGGACAGCAGTTTGAGAGGGACTTCCCCTAAGGGCTCAAACGGAGGCCCCGTGAGGGCATCCAACACTAAATTAAGGTCCCAAGGGGGAACCCTGGGAGCCCGAACAGGTACAGACTTGGACTTAGATTTAATGAACCGGCAAACCCATTCATTCTGCGCCAGACTACAATGAAACAGAGCCCCTAAGGCTGATACATGCACCTTGAGCGTACTGGTGGAGAGCCCCAATTCCAACCCCTTCTGGAGGAATTCCAGAATAGCCGGGATAGGAGGGGGGCCCTCCACCCGAGCCCCCGACTGAAGGAGAAAGCGCTTCCAGACCCTACCGTAAATGGCTGTGGTGACCGCTTTCCTACTGCGAAGAAGAGTATCGATTAAGCAAGAGGAAAACCCACGTCGAGCTAGCAGCCGCCGCTCAAACGCCAAGCCGTCAAATGGAGAGCCGGGTCGGGGGGGTGACGGACTGGGCCCTGGGACAGGAGATGAGGGGCGTCCGGGAGAACCCAAGGATCCCCCAGAGACAGTGTCCGCAGCCAGTAAAACCACGCCCGTTTTGGCCAGAAGGGGGCGATGAGAATAATCTCCGCCCCGTCGGTCCGGATTTTCCGGAGAACCGAAGGCAACAGGATCAGGGGAGGAAATGCGTACAGGAGGCCCTGAGACCAAGACATCTGGAAGGCATCGAGGGCAACAGGATCGTCTCGGGGGTTGAGAGAGCAGAACCTGTCCACTTTCCGATTTGCCCGGGTAGCGAACAGGTCCAGAACAGGGACACCCCATAGAAGCGTGATCTTGTGAAAGACCTCCGGGTCCAAGGACCACTCCCCCTGACGGAGACAGTGCCGGCTGAGGAAGTCTGCCTCCTCGTTGTCCGTCCCCTTGATATGAAGAGCTGTCAAGGAGGAGAGATGTTGTTCGGCCAGCTGGAAGATGTGCAAAGTCAGAGCCAGAAGAGAAGGGGATCTGGTGCCGCCCTGATGGTTGATGTACGCTACCGTCACCCTGTTGTCCGAAAGGATCCGAACATGGCGACCTTCCAAGAAGGGGAGGAACCCCTCTAGCGCCTTGAGAACCGCCATGAGCTCCCTGAAGTTGGAGGACTGTCTGACCAACTGAGCGTCCCAGGGACCCTGAAGCACCAGGTGGCGTAGATGGGCACCCCACCCCCAATGGCTGGCATCCGTGACTATTGTGTCCGTGACCGGGGAAAGCCAAGGAACCCCCATCCGGAGGTGAGAGGGGTCCTGCCACCAACCCAGGGAGTGCAAAGTGGCCGCAGACAGGGTCAAAAGCTTCTCCAAACAGCCTCCTAACAGTCTCTGAAACCGAAGGACCTCCATCTGGAGGATTCTGGAACGCAGTTGGGCCCACCACACTCCTGGGATGCAAGAGGTAAGAGCCCCGACCAGCGACATAGCTTGTCGCAAGGACATGCGAGGGCAACTTTTCACGGAAGAGAGAAAGGACAAGATCCTGGCGACCTTGTCCTCTGGCAGGTGGCACAACTGGCTGGTGGAGTCCAAGACGAGACCCAGGAAGACTTGAAACTGGAGAGGCTGGAGTCTGGACTTCTGTCGATTCACCACCCACCCCAGTCCTTCCAGGATGGTGATGACCTTGGTCACGTGAGTCGCACAGAGAGACTCCGACTGACCCACTATCAGGAGGTCGTCCAGATACGGAACGATCAATATGTCCTGTTCCCTGACATGAGCCATGACCTCCGCGAGGACTTTGGTGAAGATCCGCGGGGCCATGGAAAGCCCGAATGGCAGCGCTGCGAATTGGAAGTGTCTCAGCCTCCCGGAGACGTGTAGTGCGAATCTGAGGAACCGCCGGTGAGCCGGAAAAATAGGGATGTGATAATAGGCGTCCTTCAAGTCGAGGACCGCCATGAAACACCCTGGATACAACAGTCTGACAGTCGACTTCATGGTCTCCATTTTGAAGGCTCGCTGTTCCAGATGCAAATTTAAGCTTCTCAGGTTGAAGATGGTGCGGAAGGTGGAGTCCGGCTTCCGAACCAGAAACAGAGTGGAGTAAAACCCCTCCCCTTCTTGACCTATGGGGACCTCCTGAACGACTTTCCTTGAGAGAAGAGTGAGCACTTCTACTTCCAAGGCCATCTGCCGCTCTGGGGACCGCAAGGACGTTAGTATGAGAGACCCCCGAGGGGGCGAACGGAAGTCCAATTTCAACCCTTCCTCCACAATCTGAAGGAGCCACCTGTTGGAGGAGATTGCCTGCCATGCATGGAGGAAGAGGGACAACCGACCCCCTACCTGATGATAGGCGTCATTGAGAGGACTTGGGCTTATTATCGGAGTGCTTGCTGAAGAGAAAACCCGAGTTGTTCTTTCTACGGTCCTTCCACTGATCATGCGGTTTTTGAGACTTCTTTGCAAAAAACTGACGTCTCCGAAAGGGCCGGCTGCGAGAGGACGCCACCGGAAAAACTGGAAACCCCTGTTTCCTATCGGATGCTTTAGTGAGGAGGTCGTCCAGGCTAGAGCCAAAAAGATAGGCACCCTCACAAGGCATGCTGCAAAGCCGTCCCTTGGATTGGACATCACTCTTCCAAGTCTTCAGCCAGAGGGCCCGACGCGCTGAATTGGACAGCGCCGCCGACCTGGCGAACAGTCTTAAAGAATCAACCGAGGCATCAGCCAGAAAGGCAGCAGCACCCTGTATTAAGGGCAAGGACGAGATAATATCCTTCCTAGGAGCGTCATTACGCAACTGGTCTTCCAACTGCTGAAGCCACACCATCAAAGACCGGGCAACACAGGCGCCGGTCACGGCCGGGCGCAAGCCACCTGCCGCAGACTCCCATGTACCTCTCAGAAAACCATCAGCCTTCCTATCCAGCTGATCCTTAAGGGACCCCAAGTCCTCAAACGGCAAGGTAGTGGAACGAGACGCCTTGGCAATAGCGACATCAATTTTTGGGGTTCTATCCCAAGAGGTAGACGCCTCCTCATCCACAGGGTACTTCCGTTTTAGGGAAGAGCTAAGATTCAACCTTTTGTCCATCTTTTTCCACTGGTCAGTAATGAGACCTTGAACCTTCTGGGGAATGGGAAACCCCTTACGCTTCCTGGAATCCAAGCCCCCAAACATGACATCCTGGGTAGATTCGGGCCCCCTGGAGTCCACTATGCCCATGGTCGAACGTACAGCCTTCACCAAAGGTCCCACGTCTGCTGTAGGGAAACAAGGACGACCACCCTCATCGGAAGAGGAAGAGGAGCCAGAATCGGAGGGGGAAGATCCCGAGGATCCCGACGACCGAGAGCCCCGGGCCGAACCCGCCGAGGTATCGGGAGTAGACTGCTTATGATGACGGGACTTCTTGCGCCTCCTGCCCCCCTTAAGGGATTTAAGGGACTCCTGTACTTCCGCCCTGATAATGGAGCGCAATTCAGATGAGAACCCCGGCCCCTCTTTGAGCAGGGTCTGTTGGATACAGTCTGCACATAGGGCCTTGGTGTAATCCGAAGACAGGGAGGATTGGCATATGGCACATTCCTTGTGACGCTGCTTGGAGGCACTCTTTTTCGGTACCTAACAAGAGAGGGGACACGGAAACGGGGACTTAGAAACATGAAGACCACGAAGTCCACTCACCCCCACGACTCCAGGCAATACCGGATCAGGAGGCGGATTCCCCTTGGATCTCCTGGGACCCACCGACCGAACGCTGCCCGGGCTCGACACAGCCTTCCGGGAACGATCCGCAGAGCCGCGGTCCGAGCCACGCTGGGGCGACTCCTTGCGCTGCTCCTTGCTGCGGGGGGAATCTCCTGCCATAATGGAGGAGAAAAAACTCACCAGTCCCAAGCGCCGGCCAGATATACCTCTTTAGATGGGCGCCGCCATCTTGGATCCGAGTGCGCATGCGCACACCAGTCACTTCCTGGTCGCAGGGCGCACGGCATCCTGGAATCGAGTCACTTCCGGTCGGAGCGTCCAGCTTCACCCCGGCGTGCAGCACAGCAGGGACAAGCCTTCCGGCGGCCGCCGTGAGTGCGCACATCCCCAGAGCGACGCCGGGCCGAGCTCCCGCTCCAGGCCCGCGCCTCACCGCCGCAGAGGTCTGAGACCGAGGGGGGGTGCATCCAGGCCCGAGCACCGGCTTCAGGTAAGTACCAGGCTTCCACACCGGGCCGGACCTGGGACATCAATGGGTTGTCCATACCAGGACAGGAAACCAAACTGATGTGGAGGAGAGGTGCCGCCTTTTTATCAGTGGGTTTCCTGTCCTGATGTGGGCGGAGCCTATCTCTCATGTGGTGCTGTCATGGGCGGCAGGGAAAAGTCATCTTATATACGCCGGAAAATACGGTAATATGAATTTAAAAAGGAGCAAATTTCAAATAAAAATGGACGGTAAACATAACTTGGGAACCAGTGTTTGGCAGCTGCCGCCAAAGCAAGTGAAATGCTGCAAAATGTTTTTAACAGACCAAATAGATGTATGGGTCCTGTAAATCTACAGCAAAATAGTGTTAATAAGAGCATCAAAAATTACAGCGAAAATGGACTTTTCCCAAGTGGTCTATTGAAAGAAAGCTATTTTAGATAATGGGTGGTCTTCTCAAAGAGGTGGTCTTCTGGGGATGTGTCACGTCCTCTGTCTCACCTGTCAGTAGTGTAGTTGCCGGGGTGGCTCAAGGATCTCTTCATCTAATGTACAAAAAAAATATAAATAAATGATATCATTTACATTATTAAATACATCACTCATTCTTAACAAGGAACCGGATAGCTTGCTTTACGGGAAGTGCGCTGTAAATGCCACTGTCACAGCATTTAACAGAGACATACTGAGTTCAGCTCCACCTACAGCTGTTCGAGGCAATTGATGGCTGAATAATACAGCCATCAAATGCCAACAAAGATGTGGGCTCAGGTTCTGAGCAGCATCAAAGTTAGGGAAATGTCATTTAGGCCTAAGCCACAAGGCATGAAAACTGGACCGAGAGGAGTGCGACAAAACATCGACCAATAGTAGCCTGTGTGTCAGCGCACGAGCGATTATTTTCTCAGCCTCAATCGGACCGAGAAAACAGTGGCAGCATGCTGCGGGTGTAATGTGAGACTCTTTCTCTCGCACCCATTCAAGTCTATGGGGTGAGAGAAAGATCGCACTGCACTCGCAGTACATCGGTGTACTGCGAGTGCAGTGCGAGAATGGCAATAGGCGACTACGGAGGAGAGAGGGAGATAAATCCCTCCCTCCCCTCCTCCGTGCCGCCCCGACGCTCCTCAGCTGTGGTCCGATCGCATTATCGGATCTCAGTCGCAGTAACACTCGCATGACACTCGGCTCCTGCTGTGCTGCCAGTGTGAGCCGAGTGTCATGCGAGGATCGCATTAGTCCCCGTGTGGCCCCAGCCTTCACATAACTGTACAGCATATGTCAGTAAGGAGTTTAAAGGAGGAAGTCTGTGAGCAGGTTTTCGCTATGTAATGTGAAGACAGCATGCTGTAGGGGTTAACACAGAATAAGTGATTAAATGTATCACACTGTGTTAAGTTGTTTACCTGCAATGTTTGTTTTAGCTCCAGAGAATTATCATTTCTGGACAAGGTCAGCTAGAGGTCAGTTAGTCTGGTCCACCCCTGCTGTGATTAGCAGCTCACTGTCCATAGACGTTGTATATCGAGAGCCTGGAGTGGGCAGGGGCAGCTTTCTGAGCTCTGCTACATGCTAAATCCAAAAAAACTGTCAGAGTGGCTGCACCCAGTAAACTAAGTGACACATCATTGGATTCAGGATCTCTCTGCCTACATCATGCTGCTCTCAGATGAAGTAGCAAAATCCTGCTGACAGATTACATTTAAAAGAAAAGCCTGATTAGCCCATTATGACCCCAAAATGCTGTTTCAACAGGGAGAAATCAAATTTTGAAGTTGTGTCTGGAAGAGTATCGAAGGGTGCTTTCACATCACCGGTATTTCGCCGCTCTGCCGGATCCGTCACAACTCCACTACAGAGCAATACAGTTCAATGGCATTGTGGCAAGCTCCGGTCACATGCTGTCATGTGACCGGAGCTTGCCGCGATGCCATTGAACTGTATTGCACTGGAGTGTGACGGATCCGTCAGAGCGGCGAAATACCACTGATTTGACAGCACCTTTACAGCACTCAGAAGAAGGTTATTCAATTGAGCTATTTGAGACGGCATATTTGAGCCTGTTCTTAGGGCTTCCGACCAGAGCTCACGGAGCAGAGACGTGTCCTCTATCCCGGGTCCTGGATATAGATTCACATCATCTCTGCTGAAGACCACTTTGGTTGTGGAATACTTTTACATGTGGATCATGCATGGTGCTTCACCCACTTTGTACCATATTGGACTGTGGCTAATGCTGTGGTGTAGCTGACTATATCACTCTTACATAGGTCAAAGCAGAACCCCAAATTATAAAGAAGTTGTGCAGCTTTCCTCTGCTGCCCAGGCCATGAATCGGGCATTGGCCACTCAGTGGTACATTTGCCAAAGCAGTGTTCAAATGCCCAAAGACTATTGTCAGGAAACAATCTGTGGATCTAAGGAGCGCAATACGGTCTTACCAGTGTAAAAGATGGTGATTTTTTAATAGGAAAACCGCTCACCTGGAATGATTGTGAGACTCAAAACCAGTATAGAGACATATAACCGCTGCAGCCGATCCCACGTGCCAAAGGCAGAAGCAAGACAAAAACCAGGATAATTGTGGTATACTCTACGCTGCTGTATAAAGAAACACCCCAAAAAATAAAAGCAAATGAGGATGATTTATGCTACGCGTTTCGAAGACATATCCCCCCTCTCCTTCCTCAGGAAAATCCACCGACCACTAATCTGGAGTTTCCTGAGGAAGAAGAGGGAATATCTCTTCGAAACGCGTAGAATAAACCATCCACATTGTGGTTTACTCCGCGCTGCTGTACAAAGAAACACTCCAAAAATAAAAGCAAATGTGGATGATTTATGCTGCGCGTTTAAAAGAGGTATCCCCCCTCTTTTTCCTCAGGAAAATCCACTGACCGGTGGATTTTCCTGAGGAAGAAGAGGGGCTCTCTCTTCGAAACACGCAGAATAAACCATACCCATTGCTTTTATTATTTGGAGTGTTTCTTTGTACTGCAGTGCGGAGTATACCACAATTATCCTGGCTTTTGCCAAAGACTATTGTGTCATACGTTAATAGTTTAGGCAGGTTCGTTTCATTGCACAACCCATCTATCAACATTCGGTGTATTATTTAACGTGTCCTTGCATATTACCATTTGTACAGGTGAAGGAGACACAGCGGACACCAAGGACTCATGGGGAGGCAGCTGGTACATTTCTGGCTTGAATTTGGCATTGGCTATCTTGACACATTCTTCAAGTGTGGTAATAAATGTGTTGCAGGTTGCACTGAGCAGAGAAGACGCTTCGTTCATGTTCTAAAACACAAAAACATATGCAAAAGCTTACGTCAGGCATCCGCAACTCAACAGTGTCCAAGTATGACAGCGGGTGCGGCTCGTACCTCAGCGCTGGGGGATGGCCGACTCTGGTCTTGGCTTACAAACTCTTGAATTGTGTGCACCTGCTGCATCAGCAGGTCACAGTACAGCCGCAGTTCAGACATTTTGGTTTTAAGTGATTCATTGGTTTCATTGATTTCTGCAGGAATCAAAAACAAAATTAGAGCGTTTAGGAAAATGGATTTATAACAAACGGAAAAATGTAACCATTGCCTGATTCCTTAAGTTTGCGGTGCGATGTTCTGCCCACGGCTCTCATCACGTGGCTAGTGACCTGAAGAAAGATCCTACTGAAAGGCAAGAGCATGGCCGCTCTTCCAGCTGGGCACTGTAATGTGAAGGCTCCTTCCATTAGTAAGAAGCGAGATGTTTCTTGTTCACTTGCACCTGCTGAGCGCTGAGGGTTCTTTTTAGTACGGTTTGTTATGTTACACCCTCCAACAAGTCACCATTCATGAAACCAGATAGGCTGACAATCGAACACTGCTGGGTTACATAACATAGGTTGTACAATGTGTTATTAAAGGGAACCTGTCACCAGTTTTTTGACTATTAAACCAAAAGTGTCACCCTCTGCAGCTTCTATGAAGGTGCACGTTGTTGCTGCTTCCCCCCTTGCAGACCCCAAATAGAACTTTATAAAATCCCACCGTGTTGTATGCTACTGAGCTGTGTTGGTCAGATGGGCGGGCTCTATTTCGGCTCCTGTCCCTCTTTGTCGCCTTTTTTGCCGTCCTCCTGTCATGATTGACAAGGATGGCGCCGCCGTCATCACCCCATGCTGCTATCCAAGTCTCACACAGGTGCAGTTCTCTCCGCCCCTATCGCGGGCCGAGCATAAAAACAGTTTCCCTCGTTCGCGCGCCGGTGATGTATCTGCGTAGGCGTGAGATCATGCTCGGGTACGAGGATGACGCTGCTGTCATGCACAGTGCGGACCATGATCTCGCGCCTGCGCAGATATGTCACCGACACGCGCAAGGTAAACTATTTTTCTGCTCAGCCCGCGATAGGGGCACAGAGAACTGCGCCTGCGCAAGACTTGGACAGCAGCGTGGGATGATGACGGCGACGCCATCCTTGTCAATCATGACAGGAGGACAGTGAACAAGGCGACAGAGACAGGAGCCGAAATAGAGCCCACCCATCTGGCCAACGCAGCTCATTAGCACACAACACGGTGGGATTTTATAAAGTTCTTTTTGGGGTCTGCAAGAGGGGTGGGAGGGGTTGTCAGCAACAACGTGCACCTTCATAGAAGCTGCAGAGGGTGACACTTTTGGTTTAATAGTCAAAAAACTGGTGACCGGTTCCCTTTAAGGCGATCAAAGGATGACATTGTCATGTCCCATCGTAGGAATAGTAGATAATGTAAAATGAAAAAGAAAAAAAAAAAGTTTGTTTTTACATAAAAAAAAAAAAAAAAAAACAATTAATTTTGCGAATCTAAAAAAAAAAACAACAAAACTGAGTGACACAAAAAGTGCTAAAAGCCTGTTTACTGAGCAATGAGCACGTAGGCGCCAATGTCCTCCGCAGCATATCTCGTTTACCCCGTGTGATACACTGCTGACAACCATTTAAAAAAAAAAATTTCACCCAACGATCAATCTTGTTGCTCATCCATCAGCAGTCCGCAAAATGATCATGAAACAAGCATTGCCAGGAAGCCTGTTTCACAAATCTTTCAGTATTAAAGCATTAACAATTAAAACCCAGTAATTTTTTTTTCTATTTTTATTTTCGGAGTGTACAATTTATTATTACTATTTATATTTGCATAAGACTACAGAAATATATTCCTTACAGCAGCTGCATGGACCATAAATACTGTATTTTCTGGCGTATAACATGATTTCTTAACCCCTGAAAATCTTCTCAAAAGTCGGGGGTTGTCTTATATGGCAGAGCACGGCGCTGCATGAGCCCATTGTTTAGTAATGCCCTCCTACCGGTCCCCTTCTTACACACAACAAACATTATTCTCACCTCTCCTCCATTCCCACAGTGCCTTCAGATTCTTCTCGCAGACAGCAGGCCCATAGTCCTCTCCGCGATAGCGTCCTGTACACGGGGCCACCACCGCTGCCATCATGGCTTTACAGCAGTTGAATGCTTTGTGGTGCCGTAAAGCATTCAACTGCAGTAAAGCGCTGACAGCAGTGGGGGCAGCCCCGTGTACAGGACCTGATCATGGAGGAGTCTATGGGCCTGCGGTCCGCAAGAAGCACTCCTCCATGATCGCATCCCATACATGGGGCCGCTGCTGTCAGCGCTTTACTGCAGTTGAATGCGTTACGGCACCACAAAGCATTAAACTGCAGTAAAGCCATGACGGCAGCAGCGGCGGCCCCGTGTACAGGACGCTATGGCGAAGGGGTCTATGTGACTTGCGGTCTACAAGAAGCAGTTGAGGTCACCGCAGGAATAGAGGAGAGGTGAGAATAATGTTTATTTTGTGTGTAAACAACTGCATAATAGGGGACAAGAAGGGAAACGGTGGGAGGGCATTATTAAACAATGGGAGCAAGTGTAATGCGATAAAAAAGGGAATTTTGTTTACTTACCGTAAATTCCTTTTCTTCTAGCTCCTATTGGGAGACCCAGACAATTGGGTGTATAGCTTCTGCCTCCGGAGGCCACACTAAGTATTACACTTTTAAAAAAGTGTAACCCCTCCCCTCTGCCTATACACCCTCCCGTGCATCACGGGCTCCTCAGTTTTGGTGCAAAAGCAGGAAGGAGAAAACTTATAAATTAGTCTAGGGTAAATTCAATCCGAAGGATGTTCGGAGAACTGAAGACCATGAATCATAAGAACAAATCAACAACAACATGTGTACACAAAAGAACAACCAGCCCGAAGGGCACAGGGGCGGGTGCTGGGTCTCCCAATAGAAGCTAGAAGAAAAGGAATTTACGGTAAGTAAACAAAATTCCCTTTTTCTTTGCCGCTCCATTGGGAGACCTAGACAATTGGGACGTCCAAGAGCAGTCCCTGGGTGGGTAAAAGAATACCTCAATAAAAGGAGCCGAAAACGGCCCCCTCTTACAGGTGGGCAACCGCCGCCTGGAGGACTCGTCTACCTAGACTGGCGTCTGCCGAAGCATAGGCATGCACTGGATAGTGCTTCGTGAAAGTGTGCAGACTAGACCACGTAGCTGCCTGACACCTGCTGAGCCGTCGCCCGGTGCCGCAAAGCCCAGGACGCACCTACGGCTCTGGTAGAATGGGCTTTCAACCCTGAAGGAAGTGGAAGCCCAGAAGAACGGTAGGCTTCGAGAATCGGTTCCTTGATCCACCGAGCCAAGGTTGACTTGGAGGCCTGAGAGCCCTTACGCTGGCCAGCGACAAGGACAAAGAGCGCGTCTGAACGGCGCAGGGGCGCCGTGCGAGACACGTAGAACCGGAGTGCTCTCACTAGATCCAAAGAGTGCAAATCCTTTTCACACTGGTGAATTGGATTAGGGCAAAAGGAAGGCAAGGAGATATCCTGATTTAGATGAAAAGAGGATACCACCTTAGGGAGAAATTCCGGGACAGGACGCAGAACCACCTTATCCTGGTGAAAAACCAGGAAGGGGGCTTTGCATGACAGCGCTGCAAGCTCAGACACTCTCCGAAGTGATGTGACCGCCACCAGGAAGGCCACCTTCTGAGAAAGACGGGAGAGAGAGACATCCCGCAGCGGCTCAAAAGGCGGCTTAAAAGGCGGCTTTTGAAGAGCCGTCAGAACCCTGTTAAGATCCCAAGGTTCCAACGGACGTTTGTAAGGTGGGACTATGTGGCAAACCCCCTGCAGGAACGTGCGGACCTGCGGAAGCCTGGCTAGACGCTTTTGAAAAAACACGGAGAGCGCCGACACTTGGCCCTTGAGAGAGCCGAGGGCCAAACGCTTGTCCAATCCAGATTGTAGGAATGAAAGAAATGTGGGTAAAGCAAACGGCCATGGAGGAAAACCGTTATCAGAGCACCAGGATAAGAAGATTTGCCAAGACCCGTAATAGATTTTGGCGGACGTAGGCTTCCTGGCTTGTCTCATGGTGGCAATGACATCCTGAGATAACCCTGAAGACGCTAGGAGCCAGGACTCAATGGCCACACAGTCAGGTTGAGGGCCACAGAATTCAGATGGAAAAACGGCCCTTGTGACAGCAAGTCTGGGCGGTCTGGAAGCGCCCACGGTTGACCCACCGTGAGATGCCACAGATCCGGATACCACGACCGCCTCGGCCAGTCTGGAGCGACGAGAATGGCGTGACGGCAGTCGGACCGGATCTTGCGTAGTACTCTGGGCAGCATCGCCAGAGGGGGAAACACATATGGCAGTCGAAACTGCGACCAATCCTGGACCAGAGCGTCTGCTGCCAGAGCTCTGTGATCCTGAGACCGTGTCATGAAGGCCGGGACCTTGTTGTTGTGTCGTGACGCCATGAGATCGACGTCCGGCGATCCCCAGCGGCGACAGATCTCTCGAAACACGTCTGGGTAAAGAGACCATTCCCCCGCGTCCATGCCCTGACGACTGAGAAAATCTGCTTCCCAGTTTTCCACGCCCGGGATGTGAACTGCGGAGATGGTGGAGCCTGTGACTTCCACCCACTGCAGAATCCGCCCGACTTCCTGGAAGGCTTGACGACTGCGAGTGCCGCCTTGGTGGTTGATGTAGGCGACGGCAGTGGCGTT
Organism: Anomaloglossus baeobatrachus; assembly: GCF_048569485.1. Classification (NCBI taxonomy): domain Eukaryota; kingdom Metazoa; phylum Chordata; class Amphibia; order Anura; family Aromobatidae; genus Anomaloglossus; species Anomaloglossus baeobatrachus. The sequence continues at coordinate 68,511,853 of NC_134359.1, read as the reverse complement.
GTCCGACTGGATTCGGATATGCCTGCCCTCCAGCCACCGATGGAAAGCCAATAGGGCTAGATATACTGCCCTTATCTCCAGAATATTGATCTGAAGGGACGATTCTATCGGAGTCCAGATTCCTTGAGCACTGTGGTTGAGAAAAACCGCTCCCCAACCTGACAAGCTCTCGTCCGTGGTGACCACGGCCCAGGTTGGGGGGAGGAAGGATTTTCCCCGAGACAGAGATGTGGGTAGGAGCCACCACTGAAGTGATGTTTTGGTTGCAAGTGAAAGAGAGATGTTCTTGCCGAGGGAAGCCGAACTCTTGTCCCATTTGCAAAGAATGTCCCATTGGAGTGGCCGTAGATGGAATTGCGCGAACGGCACTGCCTCCATAGCTGCAACCATCTTCCCCAGGAAGTGCATGAGGCGCCTTAAGGGGTGTGACTGACTCCGAAGACGTGACTGCACCCCCGCCTGCAGAGAAAGCTGTTTGTCCCGCGGTCGCTTGACTAACGCTGGAAGGGTATGAAACTCCATCCCGAGGTAAGTCAGTGATTGGGTCGGCGTCAACTTGGATTTCGGGAAATTGATGATCCACCCGAACTGCTGGAGAGTCGCCAGAGTGACGGTAAGACTTCGTTGACACGCCACCCGAGAAGGGGCCCTGACTAGGAGATCGTCCAAGTATGGGATCACCGAGTGGCCCTGAGAGTGCAGGACCGCCACGACGGATGCCATGACTTTGGTGAAGACCCGTGGGGCTGTCGCCAGGCCGAAGGGCAATGCGACGAACTGGAGGTGTTCGTCCCCGATGGCGAAACGCAGGAAATGTTGATGTTCGGGTGCGATCGGCACATGGAGATAAGCATCCTTGATGTCGATCGATGCTAGGAAGTCTCCTTGTGACATCGAGGCGATGACCGAGCGGAGAGATTCCATCCGAAACAGTCTGGTTCTCACATGTCTGTTGAGCAGTTTGAGGTCCAGAACGGGACGGAATGACCCGTCCTTTTTTGGCACCACGAACAAGTTGGAGTAAAATCCGCGACCACGTTCCTGAAGGGGAACGGGAATCACAACTCCTTCCATCTTTAGAGCGTCCACCGCCTGAAAAAGTGCGTCGGCCTGTGCGGGGGGTGGGGAGGTTCTGAAAAAACGAGCCGTAGGTCGAGAGCTGAACTCTATCCTGTAACCATGAGACAGAATGTCTCTCACCCATCGGTCTTGAACGTGTGGCCACCAGGCGTCGCCAAAGCGGGAGAGCCTGCCACCGACCGAGGATGTGGCTAGATGAGGCCGAGAGTCATGAGGAGGCCGTCTTGGAGGCAGTGCCTCCTGCGGCCTTTTGGGGGCGTGACTTGGACCGCCACGCATAGGAGTTCCTCTGGCCTTTCTCCGGCCGGTTGGACGAAGAGGATTGGGGCTTGGCGGAGGGACGAAAGGACCGAAACCTCGATTGGATTTTTATCTGCTGAGGTCTCTTAGGTTTGGACTGGGGTAAGGAGGAGTCCTTTCCCGAGGATTCCTTAATAAACTCATCCAACCGTTCGCCAAACAAACGTACACCAGAAAAAGGCAAACCAGTTAAGAACCTTTTGGAAGCAGAGTCTGCTTTCCATTCGCACAGCCACATGGCCCTGCGGACTGCCACGGAGTTAGCGGATGCCACAGCCGTACGGCTAGCAGAGTCCAGGACGGCGTTCATGGCGTAGGACGAAAATGCTGATGCCTGAGAGGTCAAGGAAGAAACATGCGGAGCAGAATTCCGCGTGACAGCATTAATCTCAGTCAGACATGCCGAGATTGCTTGGAGAGCCCACACAGCCGCAAAGGCCGGGGCAAAAGACGCGCCCGTGGCCTCATAAATAGACTTCACCAAGAGCTCTGTCTGTCAGTGGCATCCTTCAGGGATGAGCCATCGGCAACAGACACAACGGACCTAGCAGCCAATCTAGAGACTGGCGGATCCACCTTAGGTGAGTGCGCCCAGCCCTTAACGACTTCAGGTGGAAAGGGATAACGCGTGTCAGAGTGCCTTTTAGCAAAACGCTTGTCCGGGACCGCTCTGGGCTTCTGGACAGCATCCCTGAAGTTAGAGTGATCAAAGAACGTATTGCGCGTACGTTTGGGGAATCGAAATTGGTGTTTCTCCTGCTGAGAAGCCGACTCCTCTACAGGTGGAGGCGGGGGAGAGAGATCCAACACCTGGTTGATGGACGAAATAGGATCATTTACTAAGGCGTCCCCCTCAGGGGTATCAAGGTTGAGGGCGAAGTCAGGGACAGAGCCCTGAGCTCCCACGTCCGCCTCGTCATCTTGAGAGTCCTCAAGCTGAGATCCAGAGCAGCGTGAGGAGGCCGGGGAAGAGTCCCAGCGAGGCCGCTTAGTCGGTCTGGGACTGCGATGCGGGCAGGAGTCCTCCGCCTGGGACCTAGGGGCTATCCTGGGAGCGCGCTGAGGCGCGGACCGAGAAGGCCCTGGAGGAGACAAACTAACAGGGGCCGGGGCCTGTGAAGAGCCCGGTCTGGACTGCAATGCCTCAAGGAGCTTAGATGACCATTTGTCCATAGACTGTGCAATGGATTGAGAAATTGACTGAGAGAGTTTCTCCGCGAAAGAGTCCAATGACGGTGACTCTGTCCCTGCAGCCTGCTCAGGAGGAGCAGGGGGATCTACATGAGCCGAGGGGCCCACAAGTGCCCTAGGCTCCGGCTGAGCAAGCGTGGCAGGAGTCGAGCATTGATCACAGTGAGGGTAGGTGGATCCCGCAGGCAACATAGCCCCACAAGAGGTACAGGCTGCGAAAAAAAACCTGTGCCTTAGGGGCTTTGCTCCTTGTGGACAACATGCTGTAAGCAATAAGTGTCCCTTAGGAGAGCGACCACTGAGGGTATATGGGAAAGGGTTATACAGCCATTCCGAATATATAATTATATACATATATATATACATATTTATATATATATATATATATATATATATATATATATATATATATATATATATATATACACACACATATACACACATACATACATACATACATACACACATACACACATATGTACATACATATATACATATATACATATATGTATATATGTATGTACATATGTGTGTATGTGTGTATGTATGTATGTATGTATGTATGTATGTATGTATGTATGTATGTATGTATGTATGTGTATATATGTATAATCACGGCTCCCTAGGGGAACCAGCACCGGGTGACCGGTGTGGCTTACCAACCGCTGGTGTCCTCCAGATTCCCTGTCGTGGGTCCCCTGGAGCTGTAGAGCTGTGCAGCTGCAGCATACACCGGCAGAATGCCAAACATGGCCGCCGGAGCTCTCAAGGGGGGAGTGGAGCCATGGGCGGCGCCGGCAAAATGCGGGAATCTGGAGGCCCCATAGTGGTCAATGAGAGGGGAGGGGAGACATGCAAAGATGCTCCAGCCCTCTGTCGGTAATCCCGCCCTTACCCCTGACAAGCAGGCCCGGGGGCGGGATTTTTCGCGACTAGGCCGCGATGAAGCCGGGGACTAAATTTAAGGCAGTGCCCGACAAGCAGGCACGGCCGGCGCGGAAGTCCGATGAAAAAACAACGGACGGCGCTACTGGGGAGAAAGGCGACCTCTCTCCCCGTACCGTCCCCCCATGGGGACACAGAGTACCTTGAAGGTGCAGGGCCCGGTCCCTGGGGATGAAAACGCTCCGGTCCAGCAGGTTCCACCAGGAGCTGCGGATGGAGCACGGTCTCAGCAGGTGAATGACCGGTGAGGCTCCCACTTCTCCCAGAGCCGCATAAGGGATGGTGAAGGAGACGGCATGTGGCTCCAGCCTTTGTACCCGCAATGTGTACCTCAACCTTAACAACACCGCCGACATAGTGGGGTGAGAAGGGAGCATGCCGGGGACCCCATAGGGGGACCTCTTTTCTTCCATCTGTCATACTATGTATGAGAAATCTTTTTTTTTTTTTTTTTATGAGTGGATGTGTGCCTCCTTCCACACAAAGCATAAAACTGAGGAGCCCGTGATCCACGGGAGGGTGTATAGGCAGAGGGGAGGGGTTACACTTTTTTAAAAGTGTAATACTTTGTGTGGCCTCCGGAGGCAGAAGCTATACACCCAATTGTCTGGGTCTCCCAATGGAGCGACAAAGAAACATCGCTTTCCACCTGGACTAATATTAACCAATGCGTCAGAACTCATGAGCTATTATTTTCTCGGCCCCAATCGGACCGAGAAAACAGTCAAGCCTGCTATGAGTGTAATGCAAGTCTCTTTCTCTCGCACCCATTCAATTCTATGGGGTGAGAGAAAGATTGCACTGCACTCGCAGTACACTGATGTACCGCAAGTGCAGGGCGAGAATGGTAATAAGCTGGCAACGGAGCAGAGAGGGAGATACATCCCTCCCTCCCCTCCTCAGTGCCGGCCCGTCCCCCGCAGCTGAGGTCTGCTCACATGATTGGACCTCAGTCGCAGGGACACTCGCATGACACTTGACTCCCGTTGTGCTGCCAGCCTGAGCTGACTGTCATGCGAGGATCGCATTAGTCCCCGTGTGGCCCCGGCCTTAGGCAGGGATTAGCAATATGCACCCAGAACTACTCGTGGCTCTGGGTGCATATTTTCCCTGACAGGTTCCCTTTAACAAGTTAATTTCCAAAATCCACCTTCTGGATTGTGATATATTTGGGATGTTTAGAGTCTGGAAAATCCAGATGTGTTTAATAGGACATGTAGAAGTAATAAGACGTGTAAGGAGCGGCTCACCTTTCTCTTTCCTTGTTCTGGTGTCGCTCAGACAGGCCTTGGAGCTTCCTAATGCGACCAGCCACCGCTGCCTCTCTGCGGCATTTACCGCTCTCACGTAGAAGTGCTGCTCCCCGGGGATGATCAGCTCCATCCTGGTGTTGTCTGTTGAATGAACTGAGAGTAGGGATCAGTACAGGACGGAGAAGGCTTCCCATCTTCCTTATAACCAGTCTGTCATCCCCCAAAGCTCAAATTATACCACTTATGCAACCATATAGAAGTCATACCTATAGTATAGATATCTCCACTTTACCTTTAAATAAAAACAAAAGAAGAAGTTTTAACACCTTCACCCCTGTGCGATTTTCCGGAGGGGGGGGGAGGGGGGGAGGTGGTTTCCGCTACTTTTCTTGTGAGGGCCATTACTTTTTTATTTTTCCGTCAATCTTGCCATATACGGGCTTATTTTTTGCGGGACGAGTTGTACTTTTGAATGAAACCATTAGTTTTACCACATATAATGTACTGGAACACGGAAAAAAAAATTCCATCTGTGAAAAAAAAATTCAAAAAAAGTGCGACTGCAGGATTGTGAATAAAATATCCCAAAAACAATGTTCACTATAGGCCGGGTCCACACACGGACTAAAGCGATCCTCGCATGACACTCGGCTCATGCTGGCAGCACAGCAGGAGCCGAGTGTCATGCGAGTGTCACTGCGACTGAGGTCCGATCATGCGATCGGACCTCAGCTGCGGGGGGGGGGGGGGCGGCGCCGAGGAGGGGAAGGGCCGGCGCCGAGGAGGGGAAGGGCCGGCGCCGGGGAGGGGAAGGGCCGGCGCCGGGGACGGGAAGGGCCGGCGCCGGGGACGGGAAGGGCCGGCGCCGGGGACGGGAAGGGCCGGCGCCGGGGACGGGAAGGGCCGGCGCCGGGGACGGGAAGGGCCGGCGCCGGGGACGGGAAGGGCCGGCGCCGGGGACGGGAAGGGCCGGCGCCGGGGACGGGAGGGAGGAATTTATCTCCCTCTCTCCTCCGTTGCCAGCTATTGTGATTCTCGCACTGCACTCGCAGTACACCGGTGTAATACGAGTGCAGTGCGATCTTTCTCTCGCCCCATAGACTTGAATGGTTGCGAGAGAAAGAGTCTCGCATTACAGTCGCAGCATGCTGCGATTGTTTTCTTGGTCCTTTTGGGGGTGAGAAAATAATCACTCATGGGTGCTGGCACATAAGCTAATATTGGTCCGAGTGGAATGCGATGTTTTATTGCATTCCACTCGCTCCGATTTTCATGCCGTGTGTCTTAGGCCATATGGTAACACTGACGTGTTGGTCTGATGCCTCAGGTCAGTATGAGTGCGTAGACACTAAACATGTATTGGTTTACTTTTATCTAAGGGGTTAAAAAAATTCACAAGTTTGTCCAAAAAAAAAAAAAGGCACATTTTTTGCACCATTTTCCACGGTCCGTAGCGTTCTCATTTTTCGGGATCTATGGCTCAGTGATGGCTCATTTTTTGCATCTTGAGCTGACATTTTTAACAGTACAAGTTCTGTGCAGATACTACGTTTTTATCGTCTGTTATTGCATCTTGTGCAAAATACGCGGTGACCAAAAAACGTAATTTTGGCGTTTGGAATTTTTTGGACCGCTACGCTGTTTACTAATTATAATACAGGTTAATTGATTTTATATTTTGAAAGATCGGGCATTGCCTATGAATAAGGAGCTTTTTTTGTTTCTCCGAAACGTGCAAGGCGTAACTTCACCTGTATCCATGTTTTAATTGTTTGGAATAAATAGGAATTTTTATTTCGGTGCTGGATTTTTTCCTCCCCTACCTCCCCCTTCCTTGGATTGAATGTTTTAATTTGAGTTTTGAGAGTCACAGACTTTCTATAAAGAAAAAAAAAAAAGAAGATGCATCATTTTCAACCAATCTGTATCAGATTTAAAGGGAGCTGCACTGTACTCTGCCATTTTTAGTTGCATAGACTTGATATGAGTGTGAGCGTGAGTGGTTCACGTGACTAAGGGAGGGACCCTAATCCCCATGGTCACTGGGGACCCAATGATAGAAGTTTCCATCCTGGTACAGCTCCTATAAATGCTTTCACTAGATTTTCAAAGCCATGATGACTTACCTTTGATTTCACACACTGCCATTTTAATACTTCCTTTGCTGCCCTTGCAGACATCATCCTGTGAATCATAGTAGGATAAGATGCCATTATCTAGTACGAACCATCGAGGCTGCCAACCTGCAATTACAGAAAAGACTAATAGGTACAACGTCATGACGTCAATGTCGGACGGTCTCATATCGCACCAATGGAGCAGACAGACACAGATAGCTGGAACACACGATCTACCAACAAAACAATCATTCATATAGCAGAAAACATTCCCATTCAGCTTGGCCAAACACACCTACCGTGTTTTTCCAAAAATAAGCCCTCCCCCAAAAATAAGCCCTAGCAGGGATTTTCAGCATCTTCAGAGCAAAGCTTAAATATAAGCCCTCCCCGAACATAAGCCCTAGCCGCGGTTAAATAATGAAGTGTTCATGCAGCTAAAATAGTTACAGATACTGCAAGACACTTCATTATAGACAGCGGCACCCCGTAATCACACACCCGAACATCCGATCTCACACACACATGCCACACACAGGGGCACATACCACACACAGGGACACATACCACACACAGGGACACATACCACACACAGGGACACATACCACACACAGGGGCACATACCACACACAGGGGCACATACCACACACAGGGGCACATACCACACACAGGGGCACATACCACACACAGGGGCACATACCACACACAGGGACACATACCACACACAGGGACACATACCACACACAGGGACACATACCACACACAGGGACACATACCACACACAGGGACACATACCACACACAGGGACACATACCACACACAGGGACACATACCACACACAGGGACACATACCACACACAGGGACACATACCACACACAGGGACACAAATTTCTTCTGGATGGCAGAATCCTGTGAGGCAGTGCAGTGGAGAGCAAGAATGCTTGCTTACAGGACCTGCGGGCCGGACACGTGACATCCTCCCATCATTCCCTGTGGCCAGAAGTATTCTGTAACGCTGGATGTAGTGTGCGTATGTACGTGCATGCGCCAGCCAGCCAGCCAGCAGGGGAGGACAGCGTGCAGCATCCAGCACGGTACTGATGAGTGAGCACTACCATGCTCGGGTGCTCGATACTCATAACTACTGATGAGCGGGCACTACCATGCTCGGGTGCTTGATACTCGTAACTACTGATAAGCCAGCACTACCATGCTCGGGTCTCATAACTAGTGATGAGTATTGGGCACCAGAGCATGGTAGTGCTCACTCATCACTAGTGTTTTATCGTAACTGCATTACATTGCAGACATATCAAGCAAATTTTAGAAGAAAATGTTTCTTTTAGAATGGGAGGCCATAAAAGTTCCTGCAGGTGTAATGCAGAGGGGGTACATACGTAGTGTACGTATCAAATATAAATGTGTACACACACACACACTACGGTACTCGTTCAGCAAAGCAAGATTTCACATAGGAAATCATTGCAATGCAGACAATTCATAATTCATTCCATTCAACCATCACGACGAGTGAGGACCTTCCACTGCCAGAGTGCTGACGTCAAAGGCAGGAGACGCTTGCCTCTGATTGGCCAGCGCGCTGCCTTTGAGTAGCGTCTGACAGCGGAAGTTCCTCAATCGTCGCGATGGTTACCCGATACACATCCTGTAGCGGCGAACTACAAGAACCATGAGGCCGGCGATGGAACGAAAGGTAAGGTGAGCATATGTGTGTGTGCATGCGTGCGTGTGTTTGTGTGGACTGCAAGAGCGGGGTGGATGTACGGAACCGGAAGTGTGTGCGGTAAGTATTTTGCTCGCTTGCATTGTAGCTGTTAAATTGCTGAGGTAATCTGGAGATATTTCACCCCATGCTTTCCCCCCTCCCACAAGTTGGATTGGCTTGATGGGCACGTTTTGCGTACCATACGGTCAAGCTGCTCCCACAACAGCTCAATAGGGTTGAGATCTGGTGACTGGGCTGGCCACTCCATTACAGAGAGAATACCAGCTACTGCTTCTTCCCTAAATAGTTCATGCATAATTTGGAGGCGTGCTTTGGGTCATTGTCCTGTTGTAGGATGAAATTGGCTCTGGGTGAATATTGCACCTGACAGGTTCCCTTTAAGCCGATTGAAAAAAATGCTCAGTCAGAAGGTTAAAAAAAATAAATAAATAAATAGCTGAGGGCACTTCCTAACAGACAAATGTGAACAAACGCCATTTTTAAATGTATTTCCTTAGCAGTAATGCATGTCCAAATTCCAATGTCTGCATGCCTTAGCATTCCTGAGTGCAGCTGTTTATTTGTTAGAGTAGGTTACATGTCCAGTATGCACCTGTTCACATTTGTCTGTTAGCAAGTGCCGTCAGTTTTTTCATTCAACAGCCTATTCTTAGCATAGGACATCAATTTTTAAATTATTGGGGGATCTGATACCCATCAACGACAAGTTCTCAGATGCTGCTGGAAGAATGTAGCTGTCAAAATTGGCCGCGGACGGGTACTACAGATCCACAAATAGCAGGTGGATCTCCACAGGCTGTCAGAAAAAATAAAATCCATAACATACTACTTTGGTCTCTGCATAGTGGACATATCCATCCACCCCCACACTGAACATATGGGATTAATTAAAATAGGGGAATTAAAGAGAGACTTTCCATGTTCATTAAAGCCGGACCTCCTGGTGTGGACAGGTAATTAAAACTGGTATATCTGCTGTAAGCTGACGAAAAGCCTGGGATTTGTAAATCCAGGGCTTCACTTCTGCTACCTCTCCAGTCCGCTTCAAAAGACTGCAACCAGGCTTTTCGGAGTCATAGCAAAGTTATGGATATTGTGGCTGTATAGATACTACAGTTATGAGAGATATATTTTCAGTGTTGTGACAGACTGGAAAACGGAACGCATGTTTTAACATAACTATGAGTCCTAAACATCAGCCCCACATTAATATTGGGCAGATGGATGACAATACATATTATATTTCCTCAATAGAATGGTAAAATTGTGATAAACATGACTTTGATATCTTCCCCCTCCAAAGGCGAAGATATCCTGAAAATTGTGGCTCTCCAAAATTATGATGGGCAGAGCACATCCCACAAACAGCCCCCCATGAGCCCATCAGGGAGGTTGTGGCCATAACTTTGAGTTAATAAAAAGCAGAAATTGGGTTTGGTACTTTGTCAGTCCTTGGAAGGTGCAGCTTGTTGTGGGTTCTGTAGGTTTTTGGTTTTTTTTTTGTTTTAACCCCTTCAGCCCCCGGGCATTTTGCGTTTTTCCGTTTTATTTTTCCCCCTCTCTTTCTTCCGAGAGCCGTAACTTTTTTATTTTTCTGTCAATCTTGCCATATAAGGGCTTGCTTTTTGCGGGCCGAGTTGTAGTTTTTAAAAAAAAATTCCAAGTGCGGAAAAATAGCAAAAAAAGTGTGATCGCACAATAGTTTTTGGGATATTTTATTCACAGTGTTCACTATATGGTACTACTGATGTATGGGAGTGATGCCTGAGGTCGGTGCGAGTTTGTAGACACCAAACATGTATAGGTTTACTTGTATCTAAGGGATTAAAAAAAATTCAAAAGTTTGTCCAAAAAAAGTGGTGCATGTTTTGCGCCAATTTCCGAAAACCCGTAGCGTTCTCATTTTTCGGGATCTATGGCTCAGTGACTGCTTATTTTTTGCGTCTTGAGCTGACGTTTTTAATGGCACCATTTTTGCGCAGAAGCTAGGTTTTGATCGCCTGTTATTGCGTTTTGCACAAAATTTACAGCGACCAAAAAACTTAATTTTGGCGTTTGGAATTTTTTTGCTGCTACGCCGTTTACTGATCAGCTTAATTGATTTTATATTTTGATAGATCGGGCATTTCTGAACACGGCGATATCAAATGTGTGTATATTTTTTTAACCCTTTAATTTTCAATGGGGTGAAAGGGGGGATTTGAACTTAGGGGTTTTTTTATTTCTTTTTAATTTTTTAAAACTTTTTTTTAACTTGTTTTTATTTTACTAGTTCCCCTAGGGGGCTATATGGATCAACAATCCGATCGCTCTGCCATATCTCCAGATCACAGCTACAGAGCCGAGATCTGCAGATACGCTGCTTTACTTTCAATGCCGGCATTGAGAGTAAATGACTCATGTTAGCTACAGGCGTCATCACATGACCCTGTGCTACCATAGCAACCACCGGAAGTCACGTGATCATGTCACGTGACTTCCGATGGGGGCGGGGTAAGTCAGAATAATGGCCGCACGCGTACACATCTCGCTGCCACATTTTGGCACAGCGAGATGTAAGGGGTTAATAATCACGGGTGGAAGCGATTCCACCCCCGACTAGCAGGCACACGTCAGCCGTTGAAAACAGCTGATATGTGCGCGGATCGCAGCCGCCTGCCCACGGCAGGGGGCGGGGATTAACCGCACACGATCCATGACGTACCCAGTACGTCATGGGTCGTTAAGGGGTTAATTTGTAAGGAGTACCTCCCTCCTCTGAGTTCTGAAGCCACTGCAGTAACATCAGGTTTAGTAATTTTCCCTTGTTTATCCCTTTTATTTTACATAACTATACATACTGTTATTATTTTATTCCCCTTTGTAACATTGTTTGTATATGTCATGATGTGTTTTGCCTTCTCACTGTATTTGCTGTAATACTATGTCTTGGGATGTAAGTGACCATACCCCCCCCCCCAGCCTGTATCATATTGCAATCAGGCTTCAGCAGTAGCTATTGTCATTGATTTGGTGGGGGTTGCATATATATATATATATATATATTGTTCTTCTCAGCATGGGACTTCTCCAATCTACAACTTGGTAAACAGAACAGAGCCAGTAGTCTAAAGTCCATTCATGCATCAAATGGCCAGGGGGAGGTGTGCCCACCTAAGGGGCTGAACCCAGGAGAGAAGAACATGTTAGAGCAGTTAGTTGGGAGCAGAGTTTTGAAGAGGAAGGGAGCGAGATCTGATTCTGCGGACAGATCTCGCCGTCCAGTGGATTGTGTGGGATTTCTGGGACTCTGAAAAGGACTATTACGTCGTGATCTGGCACTTTGGATTATCGCGAGGTGCCCCCGAATCTGTTTTATTTGGACTTGTCGTGTGCTGTTCCTGTATTCCTGTTAGTAAACCTGTTGGATCATCCTCGGCCTGTTGTCTCTCCTTGCTCTGCTGTACACCCCGTCACAAACTGGTGGCAGCAGCGGGATCAGAGCAGAAGAAATGGAGGACAACGGCCAATCAACGTCTGAAACCAGAACCTCAGGATACAGGAACTGGACTGTGGTGAGCCTACAAACAAAGGCCCGTGAATTAGGTGTCGGCTACAAAGGACTCTCTAAGGAGCAACTAATTGAGGCATTGGAAAACGCTTGCCTGCAAGATGGCACCGAGGAACAATTTCCACAGCAAGGGGAGCAAAGACGGGAGTCGGAGGTAAATACCCAAAAAAGTCAATGGGTTGTGTGGTACGAGGAGGAGATGGCCTTGCTGGGAGAGGAGACCACCATAGAATATAAGATGGAGGTCATGCGTGGAGCTAAAGAGAAGGAGAGCAGGATGGAGGAGATGGCATTGCTGGATAAGCAGCTCGCTGTGGAAGCCGCGAGAGGTTCCAGACAGACTGTAACCCCAGCACCCATCATGAGGGAACTTCCCAGGGTGTCCCGCAAAGACTTCAAGCAGTTTAATGAGGCTGCTGGTGACATTGAGGGCTTCTTCCAGGACTTTGAGCATCAGTGTCGATTAATGGAAGTCCCAGAAAGGGAGCGCGTCCGGCATCTGGTTGGGCTCTTAGAGGGTGGAGCTGCTGCAGCCTATAGAGCTATAGACCCTCGGTGGAACTGTGAGTATGCGGATATTAAACAGACTATTCTAGAACATTATGCTGTAACGCCAGACACTTACAGGATTCAGTTCCGTACTCTAGCATGTGATGAGGAAGTGTCCTTCAAGATGTATGCTCACAAACTCAAACATCTGTGGCATCGTTGGTTGGAGGCAGAGGAGGCCTTAACCTTGGAGACCGTCCTCCAGGTCCTCCTAAAAGAGCAGTTTTACTTCAAGTGCCCCGCTGAGATCCGGGAATGGGTGTGTGAAAGGAGACCAGCCACTGTGGAGGAAGCTGCAGCTCTAGCTGATGAGGCTCCCACCATCAAGCCTCAGTGGAAAAAACTACTACCCAGTGAGAAGAAAACCACCAAACCCCCAACGCTGGCGGCCCCTGGTCCTTCTGGCCCCAATGTTCACCATCACCCTAGACCGTCAACTCATGGGGACCTTCGTGTGACTGTGCCTCGCATTACTCATGCTCCACCTTTGGGAATACGACGTGGAGGAAGAATCCCAGAGCGCAGATGTTATGGGTGTGGGCAGCCTGGGCACATGCAATTCCAATGTCCAGGTGTTCGGAGACAGAACAGCTACAGACCGCCTTTGCCTGTTCATTATCTACAGACACCTTCACCAGGAGAAGAGCTGGATTCTGTGCCTGATTTTTGATTTTGGGTTGTATACCTATATTTGTCATCCCGATATTGCATTGCATTTCATGATTATATTGTCATCTGTGATATATGTTATCTGGGGCATTCGGTCTTGCCTAAGTGGTGTTCTTTTGTCTTGTTGTATGTTTTTAATTGATTTTAAGATGTATTTCTGTGTGCAATAAATAAAGGTGTGCTTTATATATTATACCATTGGTGTGCCCCTGATTGCATGTGCGGAATCTTTCCTTCTCCCTTCTCACGGATTCTGTGCCTGATGACTTGCCAAGTGACTCAGATATCCTGGCTCCCCTACCCGGAGTCTATGGGGTGCGAGCTCCAGCCACCAGTTCTTCTGATCTTCAGGACAAACATCTACAGGAGGTCGTGCTGGATGACCAAAAAGTTGTTGGCTTCCGTGACACTGGGGCTTTCCTCACCATAGCCAATCCCCGAGTAATTCAACCACAAGCAATTCAAAAGGGACCAGGAATTGCCATTGAACTGGCAGGAGGTACCCAGAGATATATTCCAAGAGCGAGCGTGACCCTGGATTATGGATTTGGGGCAAAACAATGAGTGGTCGGTGTGATGAGCGTTCTCCCTGCAGACGTTCTTCTAGGAAATAATGTGGGGAATCTTCATTGCCACTTTGTCGGTGCGGTAGCCAGAAGTCAAGCCAAGAGAGCAGCCCATGTGGACGTATTTTTACAAACACTACCTACTTTCATATTAAATATCTAAAATGTAATAGCTTCTTTCCTCTTGCTCTATAAACCACATCCCCGAAGCCATTCGCTACCTATAATGAGCCTGTAAAATGAATTGTGGTGGCAGCAAGTGGCAGTTCCTTGTTATTGTGAGATTGGCAGTGACTGTACCAAACACAGAGCCAATTAATCTTTCAGCATGGGGAAAATGCCTCTACGCTACAGTGACAAAAGAAATATAAAAATTGACGTTGAGTGCCTCCATATTTTTGATAACCAGCCAAGCTAAATGTGACAGCTGGGGGCTAATGTTATCAGGCTGTGAAGGTACGTAGTTATTTTTTCCTTTCACACTATAAAAATAGAGGCCGGCAGTCGACACAGAAGTGTTTGATGAGCCAATTCTGATACCTTGCCCGGCTCTTCCCCACTGCCCTGGTGCGGTGGCAATCAGGTTAATATTTGTGGGGTTGATGTTAACTGTGAATTGACAGCTGGAATTAAGCCCCCAGTGGTTAGTAACGGAGAGGCATCTATCAGACACCCCCATTACTAACCCAGAAAGTGTACGGTTAATATATAAATAAAAAAAAAAAAGGGAAAAAATAGTTTATTTGCATAAAAACTCCTCTACACCCAATCGTTCATCAATTTATTAATTAAAAAGAAATCCTGGAAGTTCTGACATAATCCAATGATCTATTGTCCCAAAACGTCCAATCCTATGAAGTCTTCTTCAGAGAACGAGGCTCCATAGGTCACTTGCAGTCAGCGAAAAATTCCCCACCTGCCGCTGACTGCAAGTGACCTATAGAGCCTCGTTCTCAGAAGGACATTACACCAATAGGATTTTTTTTCATTAATAAATTGGTGAACAAGGGAGTGTGGAGAAGTCTTTATACAAAAACTAATTTTTTCCCTATATGTATGTTTTAACTGTACACTTACTGAGTTAGTAATGCGAGTGTCTGATAGAAACCTCTCCATTACTAAGCCCTGGGCTTCACGCCAAATGTTTATTCACAGCTGACATCAACCCCAAAAGTGTTACCCGGATTGGCACGGCACCAGGGCAATCAGCAAGAGACAGGCAAAGTGACAGAATTGGCACATCTAAAGGATGCTCCACTTCTTGGGCGACTGAGGGCTACTATTTTTAAACTAGGGAGGGGTCAATAACCATGGACCTTCCCAGCCTGATAATACTAGCCCCCAACTGTCTGCAGGTTGTCAAAAAATAGGAGTACCCTATGTCATTTATTTATTCTCTTTCCATATTTGTGTGCAGGGCAACTGTCCTGCTCTTCCCCCATTTTGCAGCCCCGTAGCCCTTACTACAACCATTTTACAGCAAAGCTCAGGTCCACATTAACTTTTTGTGGAGTTTGGGGTCAAGTTCGGGTATTGATTTGAACTTTTAACTAAAGTCCGGCCAAACCCAAACATCCCCATTTCTGATGCGAGAGCCTGAAAAGGAAGCTGTGCATGATCCTGTAAGAGATCTGCCCAGGACGTCCTCTGCTCTGTGCTGACAGAAGCCATTGTTACTCAGGAAAGTCCCACACAAGTAGGTGGCACCGATCATTGAGGGTGCAGACACTGTGTATGATTCCACATCATACAGACAGTGTGTACGGCCCTGTGCATATATGACAGCACTAAACTATAGAAGCCAGAAAACATGTGCTGTACAGAATCACTATCCATGTCCTGCACAGTGAGATCGGCAGGATCTCCTGCTCCCCAGGGAGAACATACAGATTACAGGAGAGAACGCCGAAGACACAAACTTTGGGGGGGGGGACGAGAAACCAACTAATGTGTATGGGGGTCTCCACACTCAGCAGGGAAGAGACTGATCAGGACTTGCATTTCATCATCCCAACAAGGCTCTGGTTATCCGATAAGATGAGCGCACTCCACTCTCCCCACAAGGAACACAGGAAAGCTCAATGTCAGAGAACGCCATACACATATGGGCACCTGTGACGGGAGTGTACAACAGAGCAAAGGATGGACGAGGCCGAGGGACGATCCAACAGGTTTATTCACAAGAACACTGGAACAGCACACGATAAGTCCACGTAAAACAGATTCGGGGGCCCTTCCCGACAATCCTCGGACCGGATAACAAAGCAATCGTCCTTACAGTAGTCCAAAGAGTTCCACACAATCCCACGGGCCGCCACACAGGCCTAGCTCCGTCCGTGTCCACAGCCACCCAGGCTGGGAGTTCCTTCTTCTTCCAACTTTCAGCTCACTCTAAAGTTACAAAAAGGGAAATGCATTGTCTGTGCTTCTTGACCAGCCCACCATGTTCAGGGGGTAGGGGTCACACATCCTATCATCAATGGTTTGGTCCATCACAGGGCTCCGATATGTCTGCCAGCCACAGTAGATGAAGGGATCCCCTGCTGTGCAGCACAATGACTATTCCTTCACTGGCCAATGCAATTACAGACTAGATACACAACTCTGGATAGAAGACTACAGGCTATTTACATAATCATGACATAGTATCACAGGATATACAGTGAGAGGGTAAATTACATCTTCACAGCACCGACCCCTCCAAGCTGCATCCAGTGTGCACGACCGGCTCTGCTGT